>NW_028149500.1:0-301256 GCF_964270895.1 Podarcis filfolensis
GGTAGAATTTTTTTTTTAAAAAAAAAAATCCGTAAGCCCCGGGGTCACAATTTCATCAAAAATCGGACTTTCGGGAATTCACTCAAAAATGGTGCCAAACGGGTGCAAATGCTCCCCTGAAAGGTTTGGCGGTCGAAACAGAAGTTTTTTTATCACAGGACAAGAAATCAGCCATCGACAACTTAACCGGCAGAATTTTTTTTTGAAAAAATCCGTAAGCCCCGGGGTCACAATTTCATCAAAAATCTGACTTTCGACAATTCACTCAAAAATGGAGCTAAACGGTTGCAAATGCTCCCCTGACAGGTTTGGCGGTCAAAACAGAAGGCTTTTTTTTCACAGGACAAGAAATCAGCCCTCGACAACTTAACCGGCAGAAAATTTTTTTTGAAAAAATCCGTAAGCCCCGGGGTCACAATTTCATCAAAAATCTGACTTTCGGCAATTCACTCAAAAATGGTGCCAAACGGTTGCAAATGCTCCCCTGAAAGGTTTGGCGGTCGAAACAGAAAGCTTTTTCATCACAGGAAAAGAAATCAGCCGTCGACAACTTAACCGGCAGAATTTTTTTTTTTTGAAAAAATCCCTAAGCCCCGGGGTCACAATTTCATCAAAAATCTGACTTTCGGCAATTCAGTCAAAAATGGTGCCAAACGGTTGCAAATGCTCCCCTGAAACGTTTGGATGTCGAAACAGAAGTCTTTTTATCACAGGACAAGAAATCAGCCCTCGACAACTTAACCGGCTTAAATTTTTTTTTGACAAAATCCGTAAGCCACAGGGTCACAATTTCATCAAAAATCGGACTTTCGGGAATTCACTCAAAAATGATGCCAAACGGGTGCAAATGCTCCCCTGAAAGGTTTGGCGGTCGAAACAGAAGTTTTTTTATCACAAGACAAGAAATCAGCCATCGACAACTTAACAGGCAGAATTTTTTTTAAAAAAAAATCCGTAAGCCCCGGGGTCACAATTTCATCAAAAATCTGACTTTCGGCAATTCACTCAAAAATGATGCCAAACGGGTGCAAATGCTCCCCTGAAAGGTTTGGCGGTCGAAACAGAAGTTTTTTTATCACAGGACAAGAAATCAGCCCTCGACAACTTAACCGGCTTAATTTTTTTTTTGAAAAAATCCGTAAGCCCCGGGTTCACAATTTCATCAAAAATCTGACTTTCGGCAATTCACTCAAAAATGGAGCTAAACGGTTGCAAATGCTCCCCTGAAAGGTTTGGCGGTCAAAACAGAAGGCTTTTTATCACAGGACAAGAAATCAGTCCTCGACAACTTAACCGGCTTAATTTTTTTTTTGAAAAAATCCGTAAGCCCCGGGTTCACAATTTCATCAAAAATCTGACTTTCGGCAATTCACTCAAAAATGGAGCTAAACGGTTGCAAATGCTCCCCTGAAAGGTTTGGCGGTCAAAACAGAAGGCTTTTTATCACAGGACAAGAAATCAGCCCTCGACAACTTAACCGGCAGAAATTTTTTTTTGAAAAAATCCGTAAGCCCCGGGGTCACAATTTCATAAAAAATCTGACTTTCGGCAATTCACTCAAAAATGGTGCCAAACGGTTGCAAATGCTCCCCGGAAAGGTTTGGCGGTCGAAACAGAAAGCTTTTTCATCACAGGAAAAGAAATCAGCCGTCGACAACTTAACCGGTAGAATTTTTTTTTTTGAAAAAATCCCTAAGCCCCGGGGTCACAATTTCATCAAAAATCTGACTTTCGGCAATTCAGTCAAAAATGGTGCCAAACGGTTGCAAATGCTCCCCTGAAACGTTTGGATGTCGAAACAGAAGTCTTTTTATCACAGGACAAGAAATCAGCCCTCGACAACTTAACCGGCTTAAATTTTTTTTTGACAAAATCCGTAAGCCACAGGGTCACAATTTCATCAAAAATCGGACTTTCGGGAATTCACTCAAAAATGATGCCAAACGGGTGCAAATGCTCCCCTGAAAGGTTTGGCGGTCGAAAGAGAAGTTTTTTTATCACAAGACAAGAAATCAGCCATCGACAACTTAACAGGCAGAATTTTTTTTTTTAAAAAATCCGTAAGCCCCGGGGTCACAATTTCATCAAAAATCTGACTTTCGGCAATTCACTCAAAAATGGTGCCAAACGGGTGCAAATGCTCCCCTGAACAGTTTGGCGGTCGAAACAGAAGTTTTTTTATCACAGGACAAGAAATCAGCCATCGACAACTTAACCGGCAGAAATTTTTTTTTGAAAAAATCCGTAAGCCCCGGGGTCACAATTTCATCAAAAATCTGACTTTCGGCAATTCACTCAAAAATGATGCCAAACGGGTGCAAATGCTCCCCTGAAAGGTTTGGCGGTCGAAACAGAAGTTTTTTTATCACAGGACAAGAAATCAGCCATCGACAACTTCACAGGCAGAATTTTTTTTTTGAAAAAATCCGTAAGCCCCGAGGTCACAATTTCATCAAAAATCTGACTTTCGGCAATTCACTCAAAAACGGTGCCAAACGGGTGAAAATGCTCCCCTGAAACGTTTGGATGTCGAAACAGAAGTCTTTTTATCACAGGACAAGAAATCAGCCCTCGACAACTTAACCGGCTTAATTTTTTTTTTGAAAAAATCCGTAAGCCCCGGGTTCACAATTTCATCAAAAATCTGACTTTCGGCAATTCACTCAAAAATGGAGCTAAACGGTTGCAAATGCTCCCCTGAAATGTTTGGCGGTCAAAACAGAAGGCTTTTTATCACAGGACAAGAAATCAGTCCTCGACAAGTTAACCGGCAGAATTTTTTTTTTGAAAAAATCCGTAAGCCCCGGGGTCACAATTTCATCAAAAATCTAACTCTCGGCAATTCACTCAAAAATGGTGCCAAACGGTTGCAAATGCTCCCCTGAAAGGTTTGGATGTCGAAACAGAAGTCTTTTTATCACAGGACAAGAAATAAGCCCTCGACAACTTAACCGGTAGAATTTTTTTTTAAAAAAAAAAATCCGTAAGCCCCGGGGTCACAATTTCATCAAAAATCGGACTTTCGGGAATTCACTCAAAAATGGTGCCAAACGGGTGCAAATGCTCCCCTGAAAGGTTTGGCGGTCGAAACAGAAGTTTTTTTATCACAGGACAAGAAATCAGCCATCGACAACTTAACCGGCAGAATTTTTTTTTGAAAAAATCCGTAAGCCCCGGGGTCACAATTTCATCAAAAATCTGACTTTCGACAATTCACTCAAAAATGGAGCTAAACGGTTGCAAATGCTCCCCTGACAGGTTTGGCGGTCAAAACAGAAGGCTTTTTTTCACAGGACAAGAAATCAGCCCTCGACAACTTAACCGGCAGAAAATTTTTTTTGAAAAAATCCGTAAGCCCCGGGGTCACAATTTCATCAAAAATCTGACTTTCGGCAATTCACTCAAAAATGGTGCCAAACGGTTGCAAATGCTCCCCTGAAAGGTTTGGCGGTCGAAACAGAAAGCTTTTTCATCACAGGAAAAGAAATCAGCCGTCGACAACTTAACCGGCAGAATTTTTTTTTTTGAAAAAATCCCTAAGCCCCGGGGTCACAATTTCATCAAAAATCTGACTTTCGGCAATTCAGTCAAAAATGGTGCCAAACGGTTGCAAATGCTCCCCTGAAACGTTTGGATGTCGAAACAGAAGTCTTTTTATCACAGGACAAGAAATCAGCCCTCGACAACTTAACCGGCTTAAATTTTTTTTTGACAAAATCCGTAAGCCACAGGGTCACAATTTCATCAAAAATCGGACTTTCGGGAATTCACTCAAAAATGATGCCAAACGGGTGCAAATGCTCCCCTGAAAGGTTTGGCGGTCGAAACAGAAGTTTTTTTATCACAAGACAAGAAATCAGCCATCGACAACTTAACAGGCAGAATTTTTTTAAAAAAAAAATCCGTAAGCCCCGGGGTCACAATTTCATCAAAAATCTGACTTTCGGCAATTCACTCAAAAATGGTGCCAAACGGGTGCAAATGCTCCCCTGAACAGTTTGGCGGTCGAAACAGAAATTTTTTTATCACAGGACAAGAAATCAGCCATCGACAACTTAACCGGCAGAATTTTTTTTTTGAAAAAATCCGTAAGCCCCGGGGTCACAATTTCATCAAAAATCTGACTTTCGGCAATTCACTCAAAAATGATGCCAAACGGGTGCAAATGCTCCCCTGAAAGGTTTGGCGGTCGAAACAGAAGTTTTTTTATCACAGGACAAGAAATCAGCCCTCGACAACTTAACCGGCTTAATTTTTTTTTTGAAAAAATCCGTAAGCCCCGGGTTCACAATTTCATCAAAAATCTGACTTTCGGCAATTCACTCAAAAATGGAGCTAAACGGTTGCAAATGCTCCCCTGAAAGGTTTGGCGGTCAAAACAGAAGGCTTTTTATCACAGGACAAGAAATCAGTCCTCGACAAGTTAACCGGCAGAATTTTTTTTTTGAAAAAATCCGTAAGCCCCGGGGTCACAATTTCATCAAAAATCTAACTTTCGGCAATTCACTCAAAAATGGTGCCAAACGGTTGCAAATGCTCCCCTGAAAGGTTTGGATGTCGAAACAGAAGTCTTTTTATCACAGGACAAGAAATAAGCCCTCGACAACTTAACCGGTAGAATTTTTTTTTAAAAAAAAAAATCCGTAAGCCCCGGGGTCACAATTTCATCAAAAATCTGACTTTCGACAATTCACTCAAAAATGGAGCTAAACGGTTGCAAATGCTCCCCTGACAGGTTTGGCGGTCAAAACAGAAGGCTTTTTTTCACAGGACAAGAAATCAGCCCTCGACAACTTAACCGGCAGAAATTTTTTTTTGAAAAAATCCGTAAGCCCCGGGGTCACAATTTCATAAAAAATCTGACTTTCGGCAATTCACTCAAAAATGGTGCCAAACGGTTGCAAATGCTCCGCTGAAAGGTTTGGCGGTCGAAACAGAAAGCTTTTTCATCACAGGAAAAGAAATCAGCCGTCGACAACTTAACCGGCAGAATTTTTTTTTTTGAAAAAATCCCTAAGCCCCGGGGTCACAATTTCATCAAAAATCTGACTTTCGGCAATTCAGTCAAAAATGGTGCCAAACGGTTGCAAATGCTCCCCTGAAACGTTTGGATGTCGAAACAGAAGTCTTTTTATCACAGGACAAGAAATCAGCCCTCGACAACTTAACCGGCTTAAATTTTTTTTTGACAAAATCCGTAAGCCACAGGGTCACAATTTCATCAAAAATCGGACTTTCGGGAATTCACTCAAAAATGATGCCAAACGGGTGCAAATGCTCCCCTGAAAGGTTTGGCGGTCGAAAGAGAAGTTTTTTTATCACAAGACAAGAAATCAGCCATCGACAACTTAACAGGCAGAATTTTTTTTTTAAAAAAATCCGTAAGCCCCGGGGTCACAATTTCATCAAAAATCTGACTTTCGGCAATTCACTCAAAAATGGTGCCAAACGGGTGCAAATGCTCCCCTGAACAGTTTGGCGGTCGAAACAGAAGTTTTTTATCACAGGACAAGAAATCAGCCATCGACAACTTAACCGGCAGAAATTTTTTTTTGAAAAAATCCGTAAGCCCCGGGGTCACAATTTCATCAAAAATCTGACTTTCGGCAATTCACTCAAAAATGATGCCAAACGGGTGCAAATGCTCCCCTGAAAGGTTTGGCGGTCGAAACAGAAGTTTTTTTATCACAGGACAAGAAATCAGCCATCGACAACTTCACAGGCAGAATTTTTTTTTTGAAAAAATCCGTAAGCCCCGAGGTCACAATTTCATCAAAAATCTGACTTTCGGCAATTCACTCAAAAACGGTGCCAAACGGGTGAAAATGCTCCCCTGAAACGTTTGGATGTCGAAACAGAAGTCTTTTTATCACAGGACAAGAAATCAGCCCTCGACAACTTAACCGGCTTAATTTTTTTTTTAAAAAAATCCGTAAGCCCCGGGTTCACAATTTCATCAAAAATCTGACTTTCGGCAATTCACTCAAAAATGGAGCTAAACGGTTGCAAATGCTCCCCTGAAAGGTTTGGCGGTCAAAACAGAAGGCTTTTTATCACAGGACAAGAAATCAGTCCTCGACAAGTTAACCGGCAGAATTTTTTTTTTGAAAAAATCCGTAAGCCCCGGGGTCACAATTTCATCAAAAATCTAACTTTCGGCAATTCACTCAAAAATGGTGCCAAACGGTTGCAAATGCTCCCCTGAAAGGTTTGGATGTCGAAACAGAAGTCTTTTTATCACAGGACAAGAAATAAGCCCTCGACAACTTAACCGGTAGAATTTTTTTTAAAAAAAAAAAATCCGTAAGCCCCGGGGTCACAATTTCATCAAAAATCGGACTTTCGGGAATTCACTCAAAAATGGTGCCAAACGGGTGCAAATGCTCCCCTGAAAGGTTTGGCGGTCGAAACAGAAGTTTTTTTATCACAGGACAAGAAATCAGCCATCGACAACTTAACCGGCAGAATTTTTTTTTGAAAAAATCCGTAAGCCCCGGGGTCACAATTTCATCAAAAATCTGACTTTCGACAATTCACTCAAAAATGGAGCTAAACGGTTGCAAATGCTCCCCTGACAGGTTTGGCGGTCAAAACAGAAGGCTTTTTTTCACAGGACAAGAAATCAGCCCTCGACAACTTAACCGGCAGAAATTTTTTTTTGAAAAAATCCGTAAGCCCCGGGGTCACAATTTCATAAAAAATCTGACTTTCGGCAATTCACTCAAAAATGGTGCCAAACGGTTGCAAATGCTCCGCTGAAAGGTTTGGCGGTCGAAACAGAAAGCTTTTTCATCACAGGAAAAGAAATCAGCCGTCGACAACTTAACCGGCAGAATTTTTTTTTTTGAAAAAATCCCTAAGCCCCGGGGTCACAATTTCATCAAAAATCTGACTTTCGGCAATTCAGTCAAAAATGGTGCCAAACGGTTGCAAATGCTCCCCTGAAACGTTTGGATGTCGAAACAGAAGTCTTTTTATCACAGGACAAGAAATCAGCCCTCGACAACTTAACCGGCTTAAATTTTTTTTTGACAAAATCCGTAAGCCACAGGGTCACAATTTCATCAAAAATCGGACTTTCGGGAATTCACTCAAAAATGATGCCAAACGGGTGCAAATGCTCCCCTGAAAGGTTTGGCGGTCGAAACAGAAGTTTTTTTATCAGAAGACAAGAAATCAGCCATCGACAACTTAACAGGCAGAATTTTTTTTAAAAAAAAATCCGTAAGCCCCGGGGTCACAATTTCATCAAAAATCTGACTTTCGGCAATTCACTCAAAAATGGTGCCAAACGGGTGCAAATGCTCCCCTGAACAGTTTGGCGGTCGAAACAGAAGTTTTTTTATCACAGGACAAGAAATCAGCCATCGACAACTTAACCGGCAGAAATTTTTTTTTGAAAAAATCCGTAAGCCCCGGGGTCACAATTTCATCAAAAATCTGACTTTCGGCAATTCACTCAAAAATGATGCCAAACGGGTGCAAATGCTCCCCTGAAAGGTTTGGCGGTCGAAACAGAAGTTTTTTTATCACAGGACAAGAAATCAGCCATCGACAACTTCACAGGCAGAATTTTTTTTTTGAAAAAATCCGTAAGCCCCGGGGTCACAATTTCATCAAAAATCTGACTTTTGACAATTCACTCAAAAATGGAGCTAAACGGTTGCAAATGCTCCCCTGAAAGTTTTGGCGGCCGAAACAGAAGGCTTTTTATCACAGGACAAGAAATCAGCCCTCGACAACTTAACCGGCAGAATCTTTTTTTTGAAAAAATCCGTAAGCCCCGGGGTCACAATTTCATCAAAAATTTGACTTTCGGCAATTCACTCAAAAATGGAGCTAAACGGTTGCAAATGCTCCGCTGAAAGGTTTGGCGGTCGAAACAGAAAGCTTTTTTATCAAAGGAAAAGAAATCAGCCGTCGACAACTTAACCGGCAGAATTTTTTTTTGAAAAAATCCCTAAGCCCCGGGGTCACAATTTCATCAAAAATCTGACTTTCAGCAATTCACTCAAAAATCGTGCCAAACGGGTGAAAATGCTCCCCTGAAGGGTTTGGCGGTCGGTCGAAACAGAATTTTTTTTATCACAGGACAAGAAATCAGCCATCGACAAGTTAACCGGCAGAAATTTGTTTTTGAAAAAATCCGTAAGCCCCGAGGTCACAATTTCATCAAAAATCTGACTTTCGGCAATTCACTCAAAAACGGTGCCAAACGGTTGCAAATGCTCCCCTGAAACGTTTGGAAGTCGAAACAGAAGTCTTTTTATCACAGGACAAGAAATCAGCCCTCGACAACTTAACCCGCTTAATTTTTTTTTGAAAAAATCCGTAAGCCCCGGGGTCACAATTTCATCAAAAATCGGACTTTCGGGAATTCACTCAAAAATGATGCCAAACGGGTGCAAATGCTCCCCTGAAAGTTTTGGCGGTCGAAACAGAAAGCTTTTTATCACAGGAAAAGAAATCAGCCGTCGACAACTTAACCGGCAGAATTTTTTTTTTGAAAAAATCCCTAAGCCCCGGGTTCACAATATCATCAAAAATCTGACTTTCGGCAATTCACTCAAAAATGGTGCCAAACGGGTGAAAATGCTCCGCTGAAGGGTTTGGCGGTCGAAACAGAATTTTTTTTATCACAGGACAAGAAATCAGCCATCGATAAGTTAACCAGCAGAAATTTTTTTTTGAAAAAATCCGTAAGCTCCGGGGTCACAATTTCATCAAAAATCTGACTTTCGGCAATTCACTCAAAAATGGAGCTAAACGGTTGCAAATGCTACCCTGAAAGGTTTGGCGGTCAAAACAGAAGGCTTTTTATCACAGGACAAGAAATCAGTCCTCGACAAGTTAACCGGCAGAATTTTTTTTTTGAAAAAATCCGTAAGCCCCGGGGTCACAATTTCATCAAAAATCTGACTTTCGGCAATTCACTCAAAAATGGTGCCAAACGGTTGCAAATGCTCCCCTGAAAGGTTTGGATGTCGAAACAGAAGTCTTTTTATCACAGGACAAGAAATAAGCCCTCGACAACTTAACCGGTAGAATTTTTTTTTAAAAAAAAAATCCGTAAGCCCCGGGGTCACAATTTCATCAAAAATCGGACTTTCGGGAATTCACTCAAAAATGGTGCCAAACGGGTGCAAATGCTCCCCTGAAAGGTTTGGCGGTCGAAACAGAAGTTTTTTTATCACAGGACAAGAAATCAGCCATCGACAAGTTAACCTGCTCAATTTTTTTTTTTGAAAAAATCCCTAAGCCCCGGGGTCACAATTTCATCAAAAATCTGACTTTCGGCAATTCACTCAAAAATGGTGCCAAACGGTTGCAAATGCTCCCCTGAAACGTTTGGATGTCGAAACAGAAGTCTTTTTATCACAGGACAAGAAATCAGCCCACGACAACTTAACCGGCTTAAATTTGTTTTTGAAAAAATCCGTAAGCCCCGAGGTCACAATTTCATCAAAAATCTGACTTTCGGCAATTCACTCAAAAACGGTGCCAAACGGTTGCAAATGCTCCCCTGAAACGTTTGGATGTCGAAACAGAAGTCTTTTTATCACAGGACAAGAAATCAGCCCTCGACAACTTAACCGGCTTAATTTTTTTTTGAAAAAATCCGTAAGCCCCGGGGTCACAATTTCATCAAAAATCGGACTTTCGGGAATTCACTCAAAAATGATGCCAAACGGGTGCAAATGCTCCCCTGAAAGTTTTGGCGGTCGAAACAGAAAGCTTTTTATCACAGGAAAAGAAATCAGCCGTCGACAACTTAACCGGCAGAATTTTTTTTTTGAAAAAATCCCTAAGCCCCGGGTTCACAATATCATCAAAAATCTGACTTTCGGCAATTCACTCAAAAATGGTGCCAAACGGGTGAAAATGCTCCCCTGAAAGGTTTGGCGGTTGAAACAGAATTTTTTTTATCACAGGACAAGAAATCACCCATCGACAAGTTAACCGGCAGAAATTTTTTTTTGAAAAAATCCCTAAGCCCCGGGGTCACAATTTCATCAAAAATCTGACTTTCGGCAATTCACTCAAAAATGGTGCCAAACGGTTGCAAAGGCTCCCCTGAAACGTTTGGATGTCGAAACAGAAGTCTTTTTATCACAGGACAAGAAATCAGCCCTCGACAACTTAACCGGCTTAAATTTGTTTTTGAAAAAATCCGTAAGCCCCGAGGTCACAATTTCATCAAAAATCTGACTTTCGGCAATTCACTCGAAAACGGTGCCAAACGGTTGCAAATGCTCCCCTGAAACGTTTGGATGTCGAAACAGAAGTCTTTTTATCACAGGACAAGAAATCAGCCCTCGACAACTTAACCGGCTTAATTTTTTTTTGAAAAAATCCGTAAGCCCCGGGGTCACAATTTCATCAAAAATCGGACTTTCGGGAATTCACTCAAAAATGATGCCAAACGGGTGCAAATGCTCCCCTGAAAGTTTTGGCGGTCGAAACAGAAAGCTTTTTATCACAGGAAAAGAAATCAGCCGTCGACAACTTAACCGGCAGAATTTTTTTTTTGAAAAAATCCCTAAGCCCCGGGTTCACAATATCATCAAAAATCTGACTTTCGGCAATTCACTCAAAAATGGTGCCAAATGGGTGAAAATGCTCCGCTGAAGGGTTTGGCGGTCGAAACAGAATTTTTTTTATCACAGGACAAGAAATCAGCCATCGATAAGTTAACCAGCAGAAATTTTTTTTTGAAAAAATCCGTAAGCTCCGGGGTCACAATTTCATCAAAAATCTGACTTTCGGCAATTCACTCAAAAATGGAGCTAAACGGTTGCAAATGCTACCCTGAAAGGTTTGGCGGTCAAAACAGAAGGCTTTTTATCACAGGACAAGAAATCAGTCCTCGACAAGTTAACCGGCAGAATATTTTTTTTGAAAAAATCCGTAAGCCCCGGGGTCACAATTTCATCAAAAATCTGACTTTCGGCAATTCACTCAAAAATGGTGCCAAACGGTTGCAAATGCTCCCCTGAAAGGTTTGGATGTCGAAACAGAAGTCTTTTTATCACAGGACAAGAAATAAGCCCTCGACAACTTAACCGGTAGAATTTTTTTTTAAAAA
Organism: Podarcis filfolensis; assembly: GCF_964270895.1. Classification (NCBI taxonomy): domain Eukaryota; kingdom Metazoa; phylum Chordata; class Lepidosauria; order Squamata; family Lacertidae; genus Podarcis; species Podarcis filfolensis. The sequence goes on from NW_028149500.1 coordinate 11,087, forward strand.
AAAAATCCGTAAGCCCCGGGGTCACAATTTCATCAAAAATCGGACTTTCGGGAATTCACTCAAAAATGGTGCCAAACGGGTGCAAATGCTCCCCTGAAAGGTTTGGCGGTCGAAACAGAAGTTTTTTTATCACAGGACAAGAAATCAGCCATCGACAACTTAACCGGCAGAAATTTTTTTTTGAAAAAATCCGTAAGCCCCGGGGTCACAATTTCATCAAAAATCTGACTTTCGACAATTCACTCAAAAATGGAGCTAAACGGTTGCAAATGCTCCCCTGACAGGTTTGGCGGTCAAAACAGAAGGCTTTTTATCACAGGACAAGAAATCAGCCCTCGACTACTTAACCGGCAGAATTTTTTTTTTGAAAAAATCCGTAAGCCCCGGGGTCACAATTTCATCAAAAATCTGACTTTTGGCAATTCACTCAAAAATGGAGCCAAACGGGTGAAAATGCTCCCCTGAAGGGTTTGGCGGTCGAAACAGAATTTTTTTTATCACAGGACAAGAAATCAGCCATCGACAAGTTAACCGGCAGAAATTTTTTTTTGAAAATATCCCTAAGCCCCGGGGTCACAATTTCATCAAAAATCTGACTTTCGGCAATTCAGTCAAAAATGGTGCCAAACGGTTGCAAATGCTCCCCTGAAACGTTTGGATGTCGAAACAGAAGTCTTTTTATCACAGGACAAGAAATCAGCCCTCGACAACTTAACCGGCAGAAATTTTTTTTTGAAAAAATCCGTAAGCCCCGGGGTCACAATTTCATCAAAAATCGGACTTTCGGGAATTCACTCAAAAATGATGCCAAACGGGTGCAAATGCTCCCCTGAAAGGTTTGGCGGTCGAAACAGAAGTTTTTTTATCACAAGACAAGAAATCAGCCACCGACAACTTAACAGGCAGAATTTTTTTTAAAAAAAAATCCGTAAGCCCCGGGGTCACAATTTCATCAAAAATCTGACTTTCGGCAATTCACTCAAAAATGGTGCCAAACGGGTGCAAATGCTCCCCTGAACAGTTTGGCGGTCGAAACAGAAGTTTTTTTATCACAGGACAAGAAATCAGCCATCGACAACTTAACCGGCAGAAATTTTTTTTTGAAAAAATCCGTAAGCCCCGGGGTCACAATTTCATCAAAAATCTGACTTTCGACAATTCACTCAAAAATGGAGCTAAACGGTTGCAAATGCTCCCCTGAAAGGTTTGGCGATCAAAACAGAAGGCTTTTTATCACAGGACAAGAAATCAGCCCTCGACAACTTAACCGGCAGAATTTTTTTTTTGAAAAAATCCGTAAGCCCCGGGGTCACAATTTCATCAAAAATTTGACTTTCGGCAATTCACTCAAAAATGGTGCCAAACGGTTGCAAATGCTCCGCTGAAAGGTTTGGCGGTCGAAACAGAAAGCTTTTTTATCAAAGGAAAAGAAATCAGCCGTCGACAACTTAACCGGCAGAATTTTTTTTTGAAAAAATCCCTAAGCCCCGGGGTCACAATTTCATCAAAAATCTGACTTTCGGCAATTCACTCAAAAATGGAGCTAAACGGTTGCAAATGCTCCCCTGAAAGGTTTGGCGGTCGAAACAGAAGGCTTTTTATCACAGGACAAGAAATCAGCCCTCGACAACTTAACCGGCAGAATTTTTTTTTTGAAAAAATCCCTATTCCCCGGGGTAACAATTTCATCAAAAATCTAACTGTCAGGGAACTGTCATCTGAGACGAAGGAGGTGGAAGGGCTCATGGAGGGTGAGAGAGACCACTCAGCGGAGGAGGGGACCAGCAGGGGGAGAAGTGGAGTTCCAAGGGAAAGTGAGTTGGAGGGAGAGCTCAGAGATACTTCAAGCGAGAACAGTGGGGGGGTTTCAGGACCTCCCGTAGGAACACCCACTCCTCGGCGGAAACTGTCACGCCGAGAGTCCAGAAGACGTGTTTCCGTTAAGGAGCTTTTATGCTGGAAGAAGTTCCGTAAACGCCCACTGTCCGATTCAACGAGCGATTGATGGAGCCATGCTTAAGGAGCTCCATCACAGACAGAGGTTTGGGTACTTAGCCAAACTCTGAGGGATCAGGATTTTACGCACAAGCAGCTCATCATCCCATCACAGCAATCGGACAGTCCCTGAAAGCAGCTTGTGCAGAGAGGCATCATGAGTGACCCAGCCGGAGCCGGAGGAGCAGGAGGAGCTGGAGAAGGTCCAACTCTGGAAGAAAGGTACAGAATGTTGGAACTCCAGCTAGCAATGCAAACGGCGAGGCTAGAAGAGAGGAGGGCGCAGGATGCAGAAAAGGCAAAAGGCGCTACACTAGCAAGAAAGATGCCAGGAATGGTGCAGAAGTTTGGGGGGGACCCCAGGAACTACCAAGCCTTTAGGACAGAGATGCAGTATGCTCTTGAACTGCAGTTTAATGACTTTCCCGATGAGGCATCGCGAGTGGCGTTTGTGATTGGCCATCTCGAAGGAGGGGCGAAAGACTGGGTCAGGCCCCTGATGGCAGGGAATAGTGACATGCTGAAGGACGCGAGGAAGTTTTTTCGCGCCATGGATTTGATGTTTTCCAGCGAGATTGAACAGGGACTGGTACGCAGACAATTGATGGCTTGCAAACAGGGGAGCCGATCGGTTCGTGAGTACTGGACTGAGTTTACAATGTTGATACATAGATTGGGGTGGGACCTATCGGCGGAACCCATTCAAATGCTATTTGAAGAGGGGCTTTCTTCGGCGGTGAAAGACGAACTTTCCCGGGCGCCCAGGGCGGAGTCTATGGACCAGCTGACCAAATCAGCGCTGACCATTGGAGCGCGCCAGGAGGCAAGAGCCTTGGAGAAGCGGGAGGGGAAAGGAGAGCGTTGGAGGGATTTCCGCATTCCAGAGATTCCAGAGCCAAGTTTCCCGCCCGGAGAGCCGATGGAAGTTGGAACAGCGCGCGCGCGCGCAGTTTCAAATCCCAGTGAAGGGAGGAAGAAGGAGGGAAAGAGCGCCAAGAAATGTTACCTCTGCCAGCAGCCAGGTCACTTTGCCAGAGTCTGCCCGCAAAGAAAGGAATGGCAAGGGATGGCGGGGGCTGTTGGGGGAAAGGAGGAGGAAGTCCAGGAGCCAGTAAAAGCCAACGCCTGTCTGCCTCTGTCAGGGCACTGCAGACAGGCCAAGGAGCAGTAAAAGTGCCCACTCCGGAACCTCCAAGACCAGCCCTAGTAATAGAGGTGTTGCTAGAGCTGGCAAACGGATACCCACTAAAGACCAAGGCGCTGTTAGACTCAGGCAGCTCCTGTAATTTTATGAGCAAGGAGTTTGCAGCGGAACACCAGATACAGACACTCCCTTTAAGCAACCCCCTGCAGGTCACCACGATCGATGGGAGGGAGCTGTTGGGGGGAGAAGTTAGCCTACAGACCGTCCCAATGGTTATGAGGGTGGCAAGGCACACCGAAAGGATAGCGTTCAATGTAGCCACCCTGGGAGGGGCGCCAGTCATTTTGGGAATGAGCTGGCTAGCGTTGCATGACCCGCTAGTGGGCTGGCATCAGAGAGTGGTGTCCTTTGGGTCAGGACATTGCCTGGAACACTGCAAAGAGGGAAAGGTGCCAGAAGGGGCAAAAGCCTCCATAGCAGGGACGGAAGTGGCGAACAAAGGGGAGGTGCCCAAACAATACGCTGACCTGAGCAAGGTCTTCAGCGAAAGGGAAGCAGATAAACTACCACCGCATAGAGACTTTGACTGCCAGATTAACCTGGTCCCTGGGGCCCAGCTACCCGTGGGCAAGCTGTACGCCATGTCAGACAGGGAAATGCAGGAGTTGAGGGAGTTTATTGACAAAAACCTGAAGAGAGGTTTCATCAGAGAGTCCAGAGCGGTGGGGGGCAGTCCAGTGTTTTTTGTGGACAAAAAAAACACGGATAAACCGAGATTGGTCGTGGACTACCGGGCCCTGAATGCCGTGTCAGAACCAGTGACTTTCCCCATGCCCAGGATTGATGACATTTTGACCAGGGTGAGGAAGGGAAAGATATTCACGAAACTGGACTTGAGAGGAGCGTACAACCTGATACGAATAAAGAAGGGGGATGAATGGAAGACAACGATGTTCACCCCCCTAGGGGCTTTCGAATATCTCGTTATGCCATTCGGATTGCAATCAGGCTCCGCCTGTTTTCAATCGCTCATGAACCATGTACTGGGACCTTTGCTCTACAAGAATTGCGTGGCATTCCTCGATGACGTGCTGATATATTCGGAGAATGAGGAGCAGCATGTGAAGGATGTCAGGGAAGTGCTGAGCCAGCTGCAAGCAAACCAGTTGTGGGTGAAATTGGAGAAGTGTCAGTTCCACACCAAGGAGGTGGAATTCCTGGGGTACCGCTTATCAGACAAGGGATTAGCCATGGATCCAGGCAAGGTCCAGGCGGTGCTGGAATGGAAGACACCGAAAACCAAAAAAGATGTGCAAAGGTTCTTAGGGTTTGGGAACTTTTACCGTAAATTCATCAAGAACTTTGCCCACTTAACGGCTCCCATCACGGACTGTCTAAGCAGCAAGAAGAAATTCGTTTGGACGGCAGAGGCGGAGCACGCTTTTGAGGAATTGAAAAAGGCATTCGCTTCGGAAGAACAGCTCCTGCATGTGGATTTACAAAAACCCATGAGAGTGGAAACTGATGCCTCAGACCGGGCGGTGGGGGCAGTGCTGCTTCAGCCAGGGAGCAATAAGTCGGAATTGAGACCGTGTGCCTTCTTTTCGCGTAAGCTGAACAAATCCGAGAGGAACTACACGGTATATGACCGAGAACTACTCGCCATTCACGAAGCGTTCCGGAGATGGAGACACTTACTAATTGGCGCACAGCATAAGGTGCAAGTGTGTACGGACCACAAGAATTTGGAGTATTGGAGAACAGCACGAGTGCTCAACCAACGACAAGTGAGATGGGCCCAGGAGTTCTCCAAATTCCATTTTGAAATCTGCTACGTGCCAGGTCCAGAAAACATCAGAGCGGACGCTCTCTCTCGCAAACCTGAATATTTGGAGGGGGAGGGAGCGCCAGAAGAGAGACATATTATCCCAGAGGACCACTGGGTGTGTGGTGCGGCCTGGGTGGGGCAAAGAGAACTGGTAGAGGGGACGGTAAATGATGAGTACGCCCAGGATAAGCTCAGAGGTTTAAGGAGAGAGGGAGAAGACCCCGGAGGTTTTGAAGAAAGAAACGGGGCATTGTATTACAAAGGGGCACTATATATACCCGAAGGGGAATTGAGGGGGAGAGTACTCAAACAGTTGCACGACAATCCCACAGCGGGGCATTTTAGGCAACACAAGACCATGTGGTTGGTGACCAGGGAGTTTTGGTGGCCCAAGGTGAGGGAGGATGTACGGGAGTATGTGAGAAGGTGTGACCAATGCCAGAGAGCCAAAGGAGAAAGGCGGGCACCAGCGGGTTTATTAGAACCGTTACCCACACCAGAACGACCGTGGGAGGCGGTGTCGATAGATTTTATGACTGATCTGCACAAATCCCAGGGGAAAACCGCAATACTAGTCGTAGTAGACCAGTTAACTAAGATGGGTCACTTTGTAGCTTGCTCACATGCAGTCACGGCGGAAGAGACAGCGAAATTGTTTGTAGAACATATTTTTAGGCTGCATGGCGCCCCCTTGAGGCTGGTGTCCGACAGAGGGAAACAGTTCACGTCCAGATTCTGGAGGAAGCTTATGAGCTTGTTGCACGTAGAGGTCAACTTTTCGACTGCCAGGCACCCTGAGACCAATGGGCAGGCGGAGAGGGCAAACGGTATCCTTCAACAATACCTGAGGTGCTATGTCAATGACAGAGAAAACGATTGGGTCGAAAAGTTGGCACTAGCGGAATTTGCTTACAATAATGCAGAGAATGTGTCCACCGGGATGAGCCCATTTTTGGCTAATTATGGGTGCCACCCCAGGGCGTTTCCAGGGGAAGGAGGAGAGAGATGGAGTGTTCCGGCCGCTGAACTTTTTGTAGAAGAAATGGAAGCGATCCATCGTCAACTCCAACACAACTTAGAAAGGGCCAAAGAAGAATATAAGAGGCAGGCAGACAAGAGCAGAAGGGAAGGTGAAACAATTAGGGTGGGGAGTCGGGTCTGGCTATCAACCCAAGGGTTGCCGTACAAGGGGGGTTGCAAGAAATTGAGACCCAAAAGATTGGGAACATTTGAGGTCATCCAACAGATCAACCCAGTGGCTTTCAGACTCCGGTTACCGAACCACATGAAACTGCACCCAGTATTCCACAGGTCATTACTGTCACCATACCGGGGGGAAGGTGAAGGGGTATCCACACGGGGGCCAGCCATAGAAGAAAGGGAAAGCCGCAACTATGTGGCGGAAATCATCGACTCCAGGTGGAAGGGGAATCAGGTTGAGTATTTGGTCGCGTGGGAAGGGGAACCGGAGTCAGAAAACACCTGGGTGAAGGCAGAGGAGGTCCATGACGAGGTCTTGATCGAAACGTTCCACCAAAGGTTCCCCAGGAAACCTCAGCCAGTAGCGAGGTTCCGAAGGGAGTACTTTGGCACCACCGACGATGAGGAGGAACTGGAGGGATTCAGGGAATCGGAGTTGGAAGGAGGTACCGACTCCGAGGAGGAGGAGTACTTGGAAACCGGGAACAGCAAAAGGTGGAGGGAAGTGTTCGAAACTTCGGAAGATGAGGGAGGTTCCTTCAGGGGTTTTGCTCCCTCGCCTCCCGCAGAGGAGGGGAGGGAAGGGGGTGAAGGGGGCCCTGGAGGGGAGGTGGATGTCAGGGAACTGTCATCTGAGACGAAGGAGGTGGAAGGGCTCATGGAGGGTGAGAGAGACCACTCAGCGGAGGAGGGGACCAGCAGGGGGAGAAGTGGAGTTCCAAGGGAAAGTGAGTCGGAGGGAGAGCTCAGAGATACTTCAAGCGAGAACAGTGGGGGGGTTTCAGGACCTCCCGTAGGAACACCCACTCCTCGGCGGAAACTGTCACGCCGAGAGTCCAGAAGACGTGTTTCCGTTAAGGAGCTTTTATGCTGGAAGAAGTTCCGTAAACGCCCACTGTCCGATTCAACGAGCGATTGATGGAGCCATGCTTAAGGAGCTCCATCACAGACAGAGGTTTGGGTACTTAGCCAAACTCTGAGGGATCAGGATTTTACGCACAAGCAGCTCATCATCCCATCACACTAACTTTCGGCAATTCACTCAAAAATGGTGCCAAACGGGTGAAAATGCTCCCCTGAAGGGTTTGGCGGTCGGTCGAAACAGAATTTTTTTTATCACAGGACAAGAAATCAGCCATCGACAAGTTAACCAGCAGAAATTTTTTTTTGAAAAAATCCGTAAGCCCCGAGGTCACAATTTCATCAAAAATCTGACTTTCGGCAATTCACTCAAAAACGGTGCCAAACGGTTGCAAATGCTTCCCTGAAAGGTTTGGCGGTCAAAACAGAAGGCTTTTTTATCACAGGAAAAGAAATCAGCCGTCGACAACTTAAACGGCAGAATTTTTTTTTTTGAAAAAATCCCTAAGCCCCGGGGTCACAATATCATCAAAAATCTGACTTTCGGGAATTCACTCAAAAATGGTGCCAAACGGGTGCAAATGCTCCACTGAAAGGTTTGGCGGTCGAAACAGAAGTTTTTTTATCACAGGACAAGAAATCAGCCATCGACAACTTAACCGGCAGAAATTTTTTTTTGAAAAAATCCGTAAGCCCCGGGATCACAATTTCATCAAAAATCTGACTTTCGACAATTCACTCAAAAATGGAGCTAAACGGTTGCAAATGCTCCCCTGACAGGTTTGGCGGTCAAAACAGAAGGCTTTTTATCACAGGACAAGAAATCAGCCCTCGACAACTTAACCGGCAGAATTTTTTTTTTGAAAAAATCCGTAAGCCCCGGGGTCACAATTTCATCAAAAATTTGACTTTCGGCAATTCACTCAAAAATGGTGACAAACTGTTGCAAATGCTCCGCTGAAAGGTTTGGCGGTCGAAACAGAAAGCTTTTTTATCAAAGGAAAAGAAATCAGCCGTCGACAACTTAACCGGCAGAATTTTTTTTTGAAAAAATCCCTAAGCCCCGGGGTCACAATATCCTCAAAAATCTGACTTTCGGCAATTCACTCAAAAATGGTGCCAAACTGGTGAAAATGCTCCCCTGAAGGGTTTGGCGGTCGGTCGAAACAGAATTTTTTTTACCACAGGACAGGAAATCAGCCATCGATAAGTTAACCAGCAGAAATTTTTTTTTGAAAAAATCCGTAAGCCCCGGGGTCACAATTTCATCAAAAATCTGACTTTCGACAATTCACTCAAAAATGGAGCTAAACGGTTGCAAATGCTCCCCTGAAAGGTTTGGCGGTCAAAACAAAAGGCTTTTTATCACAGGACAAGAAATCAGTCCTCGACAAGTTAACCGGCAGAATTTTTTTTTTGAAAAAATCCGTAAGCCCCGGGGTCACAATTTCATCAAAAATCGGACTTTCGGGAATTCACTCAAAAATGGTGCCAAACAGGTGAAAATGCTCCCCTGAAAGGTTTGGCGGTCAAAACAGAAGGCTTTTTATCACAGGACAAGAAATCAGCCCTCGACAACTTAACCAGCAGAATTTTTTTTTTGAAAAAATCCGTAAGCCCCGGGGTCACAATTTCATCAAAAATCTGACTTTCGGCCATTCACTCAAAAATGGAGCCAAACGGTTGCAAATGCTCCCCTCAAAGGTTTGGCGGTCGAAACAGAAAGCTTTTTTATCAAAGGAAAAGAAATCAGCCGTCGACAACTTAACCGGCAGAATTTTTTTTTGAAAAAATCCCTAAGCCCCGGGGTCACAATTTCATCAAAAATCTGACTTTCGGCAATTCACTCAAAAATGGTGCCAAACTGGTGAAAATGCTCCCCTGAAGGGTTTGGCGGTCGGTCGAAACAGAATTTTTTTTATCACAAGACAAGAAATCAGCCATCGACAAGTTAACCGGCAGAATTTTTTTTTGAAAAAATCCGTAAGCCCCGAGGTCACAATTTCATCAAAAATCTGACTTTCGGCAATTCACTCAAAAATGGTGCCAAACGGTTGCAAATGCTCCCCTGAAACGTTTGGATGTCGAAACAGAAGTCTTTTTATCACAGGACAAGAAATCAGCCCTCGACAACTTAACCGGCTTAAATTTTTTTTTGAAAAAATCCGTAAGCCCCGGGGTCACAATTTCATCAAAAATCGGACTTTCGGGAATTCACTCAGAAATGATGCCAAACGGGTGCAAATGCTCCCCTTAAAGGTTTGGCGGTCGAAACAGAAAGCTTTTTTATCACAGGAAAGGAAATCAGCCGTCGACAACTTAACCGGCAGAATTTTTTTTTTTGAAAAAATCCCTAAGCCCCGGGGTCACAATTTCATCAAAAATCTGACTTTCGGCAATTCACTCAAAAATGGTGCCAAACGGGTGAAAATGCTCCCCTGAAGGGTTTGGCGGTCGAAACAGAATTTTTTTTATCACAGGACAAGAAATCAGCCATCGACAACTTAACCGGCAGAAATTTTTTCTTGAAAAAATCCGTAAGCCCCGGGGTCACAATTTCATCAAAAATCTGACTTTCGGCAATTCACTCAAAAATGGTGCCAAACGGTTGCAAATGCTCCCGTGAAAGGTTTGGATGTCGAAACAGAAGTCTTTTTATCACAGGACAAGAAATCAGCCCTCGACAACTTAACCGGTAGAATTTTATTTTTAAAAAAATCCGTAAGCCCCGGGGTCACAATTTCATCAAAAATCTGACTTTCGGGAATACACTCAAAAATGATGCCAAACGGGTGCAAATGCTCCCCTGAAAGGTTTGGCGGTCAAAACAGAAGGCTTTTTATCACAGGACAAGAAATCAGCCCTCGACAACTTAACCGGCAGAATTTTTTTTTTGAAAAAATCCGTAAGCCCCGGGGTCACAATTTCATCAAATATCTGACTTTCGGCCATTCACTCAAAAATGGAGCCAAACGGTTGCAAATGCTCCCCTGAAAGGTTTGGCGGTCGAAACAGAAAGCTTTTTTATCAAAGGAAAAGAAATCAGCCGTCGACAACTTAACCGGCAGAATTTTTTTTTGAAAAAATCCCTAAGCCCCGGGGTCACAATATCATCAAAAATCTGACTTTCGGCAATTCACTCAAAAATGGTGCCAAACTGGTGAAAATGCTCCCCTGAAGGGTTTGGCGGTCGGTCGAAACAGAATTTTTTTTATCACAGGACAAGAAATCAGCCATCGATAAGTTAACCAGCAGAAATTTTTTTTTGAAAAAATCCGTAAGCCCCGGGGTCACAATTTCATCAAAAATCTGACTTTCGACAATTCACTCAAAAATGGAGCTAAACGGTTGCAAATGCTCCCCTGAAAGGTTTGGCGGTCAAAACAAAAGGCTTTTTATCACAGGACAAGAAATCAGTCCTCGACAAGTTAACCGGCAGAATTTTTTTTTTGAAAAAATCCGTAAGCCCCGGGGTCACAATTTCATCAAAAATCGGACTTTCGGGAATTCACTCAAAAATGGTGCCAAACGGGTGCAAATGCTCCCCTGAAAGGTTTGGCGGTCGAAACAGAAGTTTTTTTATCACAGGACAAGAAATCAGCCATCGACAACTTAACCGGCAGAAATTTTTTTTTGAAAAAATCCGTAAGCCCAGGGATCACAATTTCATCAAAATCTGACTTTCGACAATTCACTCAAAAATGGAGCTAAACGGTTGCAAATGCTCCACTGACAGGTTTGGCGGTCAAAACAGAAGGCTTTTTATCAGAGGACAAGAAATCAGGCCTCGACAACTTAACCGGCAGAATTTTTTTTTTGAAAAAATCCGTAAGCCCCGGGGTCACAATTTCATAAAAAATCTGACTTTCGACAATTCACTCAAAAATGGAGCTAAACGGTTGCAAATGCTCCCCTGAAAGGTTTGGCGGTCAAAACAGAAGGCTTTTTATCACAGGACAAGAAATCAGCCCTCGACAACTTAACCGGCAGAATTTTTTTTTTGAAAAAATCCGTAAGCCCCGGGGTCACAATTTCATCAAAAATTTGACTTTCGGCAATTCACTCAAAAATGGTGACAAACGGTTGCAAATGCTCCGCTGAAAGGTTTGGCGGTCGAAACAGAAAGCTTTTTTATCAAAGGAAAAGAAATCAGCCGTCGACAACTTAACCGGCAGAATTTTTTTTTGAAAAAATCCCTAAGCCCCGGGGTCACAATTTCATCAAAAATCTGACTTTCGGCAATTCACTCAAAAATGGTGCCAAACTGGTGAAAATGCTCCCCTGAAGGGTTTGGCGGTCGGTCGAAACAGAATTTTTTTTATCACAAGACAAGAAATCAGCCATCGACAAGTTAACCGGCAGAATTTTTTTTTGAAAAAATCCGTAAGCCCCGAGGTCACAATTTCATCAAAAATCTGACTTTCGGCAATTCACTCAAAAATGGTGCCAAACGGTTGCAAATGCTACCCTGAAACGTTTGGATGTCGAAACAGAAGTCTTTTTATCACAGGACAAGAAATCAGCCCTCGACAACTTAACCGGCTTAAATTTTTTTTTGAAAAAATCCGTAAGCCCCGGGGTCACAATTTCATCAAAAATCGGACTTTTGGGAATTCACTCAAAAATGATGCCAAACGGGTGCAAATGCTCCCCTGAAAGGTTTGGCGGTCGAAACAGAAGTTTTTTTATCACAGGACAAGAAATCAGCCATCGATAAGTTAACCGGCAGAAATTTTTTTTTGAAAAAATCCGTAAGCCCCGGGGTCACAATTTCATCAACAATCTGACTTTCGACAATTCACTCAAAAATGGAGCCAAACGGTTGCAAATGCTCCCCTGAAAGGTTTGGCGGTCAAAACAGAAGGCTTTTTATCACAAGACAAGAAATCAGCCCTCGACAAGTTAACCGGCAGAATTTTTTTTTTGAAAAAATCCGTAAGCCCCGGGGTCACAATTTCATCAAAAATCTGACTTTCGGCCATTCACTCAAAAATGGCGCCAAACGGTTGCAAATGCTCCCCTGAAAGGTTTGGCGGTCGAAACAGAAAGCTTTTTTATCACAGGAAAAGAAATCAGCCGTCGACAACTTAACCGGCAGAATTTTTTTTTTTGAAAAAATCCCTAAGCCCCGGGGTCACAATTTCATCAAAAATCTGACTTTCGGCAATTCACTCAAAAATGGTGCCAAACGGGTGCAAATGCTCCCCTGAAAGGTTTGGATGTCGAAACAGAAGTCTTTTTATCACAGGACAAGAAATCAGCCCTCGACAACTTAACCGGCTTAATTTTTTTTTTGAAAAAATCCTTAAGCCCCGGGGTCACAATTTCATCAAAAATCGGACTTTCGGGAATACACTCAAAAATGATGCCAAACGGTTGCAAATGCTCCCCTGAAAGGTTTGGCGGTCGAAACAGAAAGCTTTTTTATCACAGGAAAAGAAATCAGCCGTCGACAACTTAACCGGCAGAATTTTTTTTTTTGAAAAAATCCCTAAGCCCCGGGGTCACAATTTCATCAAAAATCTGACTTTCGGCAATTCACTCAAAAATGGTGCCAAACGGGTGAAAATGCTCCCCTGAAGGGTTTGGCGGTCGAAACAGAATTTTTTTTATCACAGGACAAGAAATCAGCCATCGACAACTTAACCGGCAGAAATTTTTTTTTGAAAAAATCCGTAAGCCCCGGGGTCACAATTTCATCAAAAATCTGACTTTCGACAATTCACTCAAAAATGGTGCCAAACGGGTGCAAATGCTCCCCTGAAAGGTTTGGATGTCGAAACAGAAGTCTTTTTATCACAGGACAAGAAATCAGCCCTCGACAACTTAACCGGCTTAATTTTTTTTTTGAAAAAATCCGTAAGCCCCGGGGTCACAATTTCATCAAAAATCGGACTTTCGGGAATACACTCAAAAATGATGCCAAACGGGTGCAAATGCTCCCCTGAAAGGTTTGGCGGTCAAAACAGAAGGCTTTTTATCACAGGACAAGAAATCAGCCCTCGACAACTTAAGCGGCAGAATTTTTTTTTTGAAAACATCCGTAAGCCCCGGGGTCACAATTTCATCAAAAATCTGACTTTCGGCCATTCACTCAAAAATGGAGCCAAACGGTTGCAAATGCTCCCCTGAAAGGTTTGGCGGTCGAAACAGAAAGCTTTTTTATCACAGGAAAAGAAATCAGCCGACGACAACTTAACCGGCAGAATTTTTTTTTTGAAAAAATCCCTAAGCCCCGGGGTCACAATTTCATCAAAAATCTGACTTTCGGCAATTCACTCAAAAATGGAGCTAAACGGTTGCAAATGCTCCCCTGAAACGTTTGGATGTCGAAACAGAAGTCTTTTTATCACAGGACAAGAAATCAGCCCTCGACAACTTAACCGGCTTAAATTTTTTTTTGAAAAAATCCGTAAGCCCCGGTGTCACAATTTCATCAACAATCGGACTTTCGGGAATTCACTCAAAAATGATGCCAAACGTGTGCAAATGCTCCCCTGAAAGGTTTGGCGGTCAAAACAGAAGGCTTTTAATCACAGGACAAGAAATCAGCCCTCGACAACTTAACCGGCAGAATTTTTTTTTTGAAAAAATCCGTAAGCCCCGGGGTCACAATTTCATCAAAAATCTGACTTTCGGCCATTCACTCAAAAATGGCGCCAAACGGTTGCAAATGCTCCCCTGAAAGGTTTGGCGGTCGAAACAGAAAGCTTTTTTATCACAGGAAAAGAAATCAGCCGTCGACAACTTAACTGGCAGAATTTTTTTTTTTGAAAAAATCCCTAAGCCCCGGGGTCACAATTTCATCAAAAATCTGACTTTCGGCAATTCACTCAAAAATGGTGCCAAACGGGTGAAAATGCTCCCCTGAAGGGTTTGGCGGTCGAAACAGAATTTTTTTTATCGCAAGACAAGAAATCAGCCATCGACAACTTAACCGGTAGAAATTTTTTTTTGAAAAAATCCGTAAGCCCCGGGGTCACAATTTCATCAAAAATCTGACTTTCGACAATTCACTCAAAAATGGTGCCAAACGGGTGCAAATGCTCCCCTGAAAGGTTTGGATGTCGAAACAGAAGTCTTTTTATCACAGGACAAGAAATCAGCCCTCGACAACTTAACCGGCTTAATTTTTTTTTTGAAAAAATCCGTAAGCCCCGGGGTCACAATTTCATCAAAAATCTGACTTTCGGCAATTCACTCAAAAATGGTGCCAAACGGTTGCAAATGCTCCCCTGAAAGGTTTGGCGGTCAAAACAGAAGGCTTTTTATCACAGGACAAGAAATCAGCCCTCGACAACTTAAGCGGCAGAATTTTTTTTTTGAAAAAATCCGTAAGCCCCGGGGTCACAATTTCATCAAAAATCTGACTTTCGGGAATACACTCAAAAATGATGCCAAACGGGTGCAAATGCTCCCCTGAAAGGTTTGGCGGTCAAAACAGAAGGCTTTTTATCACAGGACAAGAAATCAGCCCTCGACAACTTAACCGGCAGAATTTTTTTTTGAAAAAATCCGTAAGCCCCGGGGTCACAATTTCATCAAATATCTGACTTTCGGCCATTCACTCAAAAATGGAGCCAAACGGTTGCAAATGCTCCCCTGAAAGGTTTGGCGGTCGAAACAGAAAGCTTTTTTATCAAAGGAAAAGAAATCAGCCGTCGACAACTTAACCGGCAGAATTTTTTTTTGAAAAAATCCCTAAGCCCCGGGGTCACAATATCATCAAAAATCTGACTTTCGGCAATTCACTCAAAAATGGTGCCAAACTGGTGAAAATGCTCCCCTGAAGGGTTTGGCGGTCGGTCGAAACAGAATTTTTTTTATCACAGGACAAGAAATCAGCCATCGATAAGTTAACCAGCAGAAAATTTTTTTTGAAAAAATCCGTAAGCCCCGGGGTCACAATTTCATCAAAAATCTGACTTTCGACAACTCACTCAAAAATGGAGCTAAACGGTTGCAAATGCTCCCCTGAAAGGTTTGGCGGTCAAAACAAAAGGCTTTTTATCACAGGACAAGAAATCAGTCCTCGACAAGTTAACCGGCAGAATTTTTTTTTTGAAAAAATCCGTAAGCCCCGGGGTCACAATTTCATCAAAAATCGGACTTTCGGGAATTCACTCAAAAATGGTGCCAAACGGGTGCATATGCTCCCCTGAAAGGTTTGGCGGTCGAAACAGAAGTTTTTTTATCACAGGACAAGAAATCAGCCATCGACAACTTAACCGGCAGAAATTTTTTTTTGAAAAAATCTGTAAGCCCAGGGATCACAATTTCATCAAAATCTGACTTTCGACAATTCACTCAAAAATGGAGCTAAACGGTTGCAAATGCTCCACTGACAGGTTTGGCGGTCAAAACAGAAGGCTTTTTATCAGAGGACAAGAAATCAGCCCTCGACAACTTAACCGGCAGAATTTTTTTTTTGAAAAAATCTGTAAGCCCCGGGGTCACAATTTCATAAAAAATCTGACTTTCGACAATTCACTCAAAAATGGAGCTAAACGGTTGCAAATGCTCCCCTGAAAGGTTTGGCGGTCAAAACAGAAGGCTTTTTATCACAGGACAAGAAATCAGCCCTCGACAACTTAACCGGCAGAATTTTTTTTTTGAAAAAATCCGTAAGCCCCGGGGTCACAATTTCATCAAAAATTTGACTTTCGGCAATTCACTCAAAAATGGTGACAAACGGTTGCAAATGCTCCGCTGAAAGGTTTGGCGGTCGAAACAGAAAGCTTTTTTATCAAAGGAAAAGAAATCAGCCGTCGACAACTTAACCGGCAGAATTTTTTTTTTGAAAAAATGCCTAAGCCCCGGGGTCACAATTTCATCAAAAATCTGACTTTCGGCAATTCACTCAAAAATGGTGCCAAACTGGTGAAAATGCTCCCCTGAAGGGTTTGGCGGTCGGTCGAAACAGAATTTTTTTTATCACAAGACAAGAAATCAGCCATCGACAAGTTAACCGGCAGAATTTTTTTTTGAAAAAATCCGTAAGCCCCGAGGTCACAATTTCATCAAAAATCTGACTTTCGGCAATTCACTCAAAAATGGTGCCAAACGGTTGCAAATGCTACCCTGAAACGTTTGGATGTCGAAACAGAAGTCTTTTTATCACAGGACAAGAAATCAGCCCTCGACAACTTAACCGGCTTAAATTTTTTTTTGAAAAAATCCGTAAGCCCCGGGGTCACAATTTCATCAAAAATCGGACTTTCGGGAATTCACTCAAAAATGATGCCAAACGGGTGCAAATGCTCCCCTGAAAGGTTTGGCGGTCGAAACAGAAGTTTTTTTATCACAGGACAAGAAATCAGCCATCGATAAGTTAACCGGCAGAAATTTTTTTTTGAAAAAATCCGTAAGCCCCGGGGTCACAATTTCATCAAAAATCTGACTTTCGACAATTCACTCAAAAATGGAGCTAAACGGTTGCAAATGCTCCCCTGAAAGGTTTGGCGGTCAAAACAGAAGGCTTTTTATCACAAGACAAGAAATCAGCCCTCGACAACTTAACCGGCAGAAATTTTTTTTTGAAAAAATCCGTAAGCCCCGGGGTCACAATTTCATCAAAAATCTGACTTTCGACAATTCACTCAAAAATGGTGCCAAACGGGTGCAAATGCTCCCCTGAAAGGTTTGGATGTCGAAACAGAAGTCTTTTTATCACAGGACAAGAAATCAGCCCTCGACAACTTAACCGGCTTAATTTTTTTTTTGAAAAAATCCGTAAGCCCCGGGGTCACAATTTCATCAAAAATCGGACTTTCGGGAATACACTCAAAAATGATGCCAAACGGGTGCAAATGCTCCCCTGAAAGGTTTGGCGGTCAAAACAGAAGGCTTTTTATCACAGGACAAGAAATCAGCCCTCGACAACTTAAGCGGCAGAATTTTTTTTTTGAAAACATCCGTAAGCCCCGGGGTCACAATTTCATCAAAAATCTGACTTTCGGCCATTCACTCAAAAATGGAGCCAAACGGTTGCAAATGCTCCCCTGAAAGGTTTGGCGGTCGAAACAGAAAGCTTTTTTATCACAGGAAAAGAAATCAGCCGTCGACAACTTAACCGGCAGAATTTCTTTTTTGAAAAAATCCCTAAGCCCCGGGGTCACAATTTCATCAAAAATCTGACTTTCGGCAATTCACTCAAAAATGGAGCTAAACGGTTGCAAATGCTCCCCTGAAACGTTTGGATGTCGAAACAGAAGTCTTTTTATCACAGGACAAGAAATCAGCCCTCGACAACTTAACCGGCTTAAATTTTTTTTTGAAAAAATCCGTAAGCCCCGGTGTCACAATTTCATCAACAATCGGACTTTCGGGAATTCACTCAAAAATGATGCCAAACGTGTGCAAATGCTCCCCTGAAAGGTTTGGCGGTCAAAACAGAAGGCTTTTAATCACAGGACAAGAAATCAGCCCTCGACAACTTAACCGGCAGAATTTTTTTTTTGAAAAAATCCGTAAGCCCCGGGGTCACAATTTCATCAAAAATCTGACTTTCGGCCATTCACTCAAAAATGGCGCCAAACGGTTGCAAATGCTCCCCTGAAAGGTTTGGCGGTCGAAACAGAAAGCTTTTTTATCACAGGAAAAGAAATCAGCCGTCGACAACTTAACCGGCAGAATTTTTTTTTTTTGAAAAAATCCCTAAGCCCCGGGGTCACAATTTCATCAAAAATCTGACTTTCGGCAATTCACTCAAAAATGGTGCCAAACGGGTGAAAATGCTCCCCTGAAGGGTTTGGCGGTCGAAACAGAATTTTTTTTATCGCAGGACAAGAAATCAGCCATCGACAACTTAACCGGCAGAAATTTTTTTTTGAAAAAATCCGTAAGCCCCGGGGTCACAATTTCATCAAAAATCTGACTTTCGGCAATTCACTCAAAAATGGTGCCAAACGGGTGCAAATGCTCCCCTGAAAGGTTTGGATGTCGAAACAGAAGTCTTTTTATCACAGGACAAGAAATCAGCCCTCGACAACTTAACCGGCTTAATTTTTTTTTTGAAAAAATCCTTAAGCCCCGGGGTCACAATTTCATCAAAAATCGGACTTTCGGGAATACACTCAAAAATGATGCCAAACGGTTGCAAATGCTCCCCTGAAAGGTTTGGCGGTCGAAACAGAAAGCTTTTTTATCACAGGAAAAGAAATCAGCCGTCGACAACTTAACCGGCAGAATTTTTTTTTTTGAAAAAATCCCTAAGCCCCGGGGTCACAATTTCATCAAAAATCTGACTTTCGGCAATTCACTCAAAAATGGTGCCAAACGGGTGAAAATGCTCCCCTGAAGGGTTTGGCGGTCGAAACAGAATTTTTTTTATCACAGGACAAGAAATCAGCCATCGACAACTTAACCGGCAGAAATTTTTTTTTGAAAAAATCCGTAAGCCCCGGGGTCACAATTTCATCAAAAATCTGACTTTCGATAATTCACTCAAAAATGGTGCCAAACGGGTGCAAATGCTCCCCTGAAAGGTTTGGATGTCGAAACAGAAGTCTTTTTATCACAGGACAAGAAATCAGCCCTCGACAACTTAACCGGCTTAATTTTTTTTTTGAAAAAATCCGTAAGCCCCGGGGTCACAATTTCATCAAAAATCGGACTTTCGGGAATACACTCAAAAATGATGCCAAACGGGTGCAAATGCTCCCCTGAAAGGTTTGGCGGTCAAAACAGAAGGCTTTTTATCACAGGACAAGAAATCAGCCCTCGACAACTTAACCGGCAGAATTTTTTTTTTGAAAAAATCCGTAAGCCCCGGGGTCACAATTTCATCAAAAATCTGACTTTCGGCCATTCACTCAAAAATGGAGCCAAACGGTTGCAAATGCTCCCCTGAAAGGTTTGGCGGTCGAAACAGAAAGCTTTTTTATCACAGGAAAAGAAATCAGCCGTCGACAACTTAACCGGCAGAATTTTTTTTTTTGAAAAAATCCCTAAGCCCCGGGGTCACAATTTCATCAAAGATCTGACTTTCGGCAATTCACTCAAAAATGGTGCCAAACGGGTGAAAATGCTCCCCTGAAGGGTTTGGCGGTCGAAACAGAATTTTTTTTATCACAGGACAAGAAATCAGCCATCGACAACTTAACCGGCAGAAATTTTTTCTTGAAAAAATCCGTAAGCCCCGGGGTCACAATTTCATCAAAAATCTGACTTTCGGCAATTCACTCAAAAATGGTGCCAAACGGTTGCAAATGCTCCCGTGAAAGATTTGGATGTCGAAACAGAAGTCTTTTTATCACAGGACAAGAAATCAGCACTCGACAACTTAACCGGTAGAATTTTATTTTTAAAAAAATCCGTAAGCCCCGGGGTCACAATTTCATCAAAAATCTGACTTTCGGGAATACACTCAAAAATGATGCCAAACGGGTGCAAATGCTCCCCTGAAAGGTTTGGCGGTCAAAACAGAAGGCTTTTTATCACAGGACAAGAAATCAGCCCTCGACAACTTAACCGGCAGAATTTTTTTTTTGAAAAAATCCGTAAGCCCCGGGGTCACAATTTCATCAAATATCTGACTTTCGGCCATTCACTCAAAAATGGAGCCAAACGGTTGCAAATGCTCCCCTGAAAGGTTTGGCGGTCGAAACAGAAAGCTTTTTTATCAAAGGAAAAGAAATCAGCCGTCGACAACTTAACCGGCAGAATTTTTTTTTGAAAAAATCCCTAAGCCCCGGGGTCACAATATCATCAAAAATCTGACTTTCGGCAATTCACTAAAAAATGGTGCCAAACTGTTGAAAATGCTCCCCTGAAGGGTTTGGCGGTCGGTCGAAACAGAATTTTTTTTATCACAGGACAAGAAATCAGCCATCGATAAGTTAACCAGCAGAAATTTTTTTTTGAAAAAATCCGTAAGCCCCGGGGTCACAATTTCATCAAAAATCTGACTTT
Source organism: Podarcis filfolensis (assembly GCF_964270895.1). Taxonomy (NCBI): domain Eukaryota; kingdom Metazoa; phylum Chordata; class Lepidosauria; order Squamata; family Lacertidae; genus Podarcis; species Podarcis filfolensis. The sequence goes on from NW_028149500.1 coordinate 31,027, forward strand.
CGACAATTCACTCAAAAATGGAGCTAAACGGTTGCAAATGCTCCCCTGAAAGGTTTGGCGGTCAAAACAAAAGGCTTTTTATCACAGGACAAGAAATCAGTCCTCAACAAGTTAACCGGCAGAATTTTTTTTTTGAAAAAATCCGTAAGCCCCGGGGTCACAATTTCATCAAAAATCGGACTTTCGGGAATTCACTCAAAAATGGTGCCAAACGGGTGCAAATGCTCCCCTGAAAGGTTTGTCGGTCGAAACAGAAGTTATTTTATCACAGGACAAAAAATCAGGCCTCGACAACTTAACCGGCAGAAATTTTTTTTTGAAAAAATCCGTAAGCCCCGGGATCACAATTTCATCAAAATCTGACTTTCGACAATTCACTCAAAAATGGAGCTAAACGGTTGCAAATGCTCCCCTGACAGGTTTGGCGGTCAAAACAGAAGGCTTTTTATCACAGGACAAGAAATCAGCCCTCGACAACTTAACCGGCAGAATTTTTTTTTTGAAAAAATCCGTAAGCCCCGGGGTCACAATTTCATCAAAAATTTGACTTTCGGCAATTCACTCAAAAATGGTGACAAACGGTTGCAAATGCTCCGCTGAAAGGTTTGGCGGTCGAAACAGAAAGCTTTTTTATCAAAGGAAAAGAAATCAGCCGTCGACAACTTAACCGGCAGAATTTTTTTTTGAAAAAATCCGTAAGCCCCGAGGTCACAATTTCATCAAAAATCTGACTTTCGGCAATTCACTCAAAAATGGTGCCAAACGGTTGCAAATGCTCCCCTGAAACGTTTGGATGTCGAAACAGAAGTCTTTTTATCACAGGACAAGAAATCAGCCCTCGACAACTTAACCGGCTTAAATTTTTTTTTGAAAAAATCCGTAAGCCCCGGTGTCACAATTTCATCAACAATCGGACTTTCGGGAATTCACTCAAAAATGATGCCAAACGTGTGCAAATGCTCCCCTGAAAGGTTTGGCGGTCAAAACAGAAGGCTTTTAATCACAGGACAAGAAATCAGCCCTCGACAACTTAACCGGCAGAATTTTTTTTTTGAAAAAATCCGTAAGCCCCGGGGTCACAATTTCATCAAAAATCTGACTTTCGGCCATTCACTCAAAAATGGCGCCAAACGGTTGCAAATGCTCCCCTGAAAGGTTTGGCGGTCGAAACAGAAAGCTTTTTTATCACAGGAAAAGAAATCAGCCGTCGACAACTTAACCGGCAGAATTTTTTTTTTTTGAAAAAATCCCTAAGCCCCGGGGTCACAATTTCATCAAAAATCTGACTTTCGGCAATTCACTCAAAAATGGTGCCAAACGGGTGAAAATGCTCCCCTGAAGGGTTTGGCGGTCGAAACAGAATTTTTTTTATCGCAGGACAAGAAATCAGCCATCGACAACTTAACCGGCAGAAATTTTTTTTTGAAAAAATCCGTAAGCCCCGGGGTCACAATTTCATCAAAAATCTGACTTTCGGCAATTCACTCAAAAATGGTGCCAAACGGGTGCAAATGCTCCCCTGAAAGGTTTGGATGTCGAAACAGAAGTCTTTTTATCACAGGACAAGAAATCAGCCCTCGACAACTTAACCGGCTTAATTTTTTTTTTGAAAAAATCCTTAAGCCCCGGGGTCACAATTTCATCAAAAATCGGACTTTCGGGAATACACTCAAAAATGATGCCAAACGGTTGCAAATGCTCCCCTGAAAGGTTTGGCGGTCGAAACAGAAAGCTTTTTTATCACAGGAAAAGAAATCAGCCGTCGACAACTTAACCGGCAGAATTTTTTTTTTTGAAAAAATCCCTAAGCCCCGGGGTCACAATTTCATCAAAAATCTGACTTTCGGCAATTCACTCAAAAATGGTGCCAAACGGGTGAAAATGCTCCCCTGAAGGGTTTGGCGGTCGAAACAGAATTTTTTTTATCACAGGACAAGAAATCAGCCATCGACAACTTAACCGGCAGAAATTTTTTTTTGAAAAAATCCGTAAGCCCCGGGGTCACAATTTCATCAAAAATCTGACTTTCGATAATTCACTCAAAAATGGTGCCAAACGGGTGCAAATGCTCCCCTGAAAGGTTTGGATGTCGAAACAGAAGTCTTTTTATCACAGGACAAGAAATCAGCCCTCGACAACTTAACCGGCTTAATTTTTTTTTTGAAAAAATCCGTAAGCCCCGGGGTCACAATTTCATCAAAAATCGGACTTTCGGGAATACACTCAAAAATGATGCCAAACGGGTGCAAATGCTCCCCTGAAAGGTTTGGCGGTCAAAACAGAAGGCTTTTTATCACAGGACAAGAAATCAGCCCTCGACAACTTAACCGGCAGAATTTTTTTTTTGAAAAAATCCGTAAGCCCCGGGGTCACAATTTCATCAAAAATCTGACTTTCGGCCATTCACTCAAAAATGGAGCCAAACGGTTGCAAATGCTCCCCTGAAAGGTTTGGCGGTCGAAACAGAAAGCTTTTTTATCACAGGAAAAGAAATCAGCCGTCGACAACTTAACCGGCAGAATTTTTTTTTTTGAAAAAATCCCTAAGCCCCGGGGTCACAATTTCATCAAAAATCTGACTTTCGGCAATTCACTCAAAAATGGTGCCAAACGGGTGAAAATGCTCCCCTGAAGGGTTTGGCGGTCGAAACAGAATTTTTTTTATCACAGGACAAGAAATCAGCCATCGACAACTTAACCGGCAGAAATTTTTTCTTGAAAAAATCCGTAAGCCCCGGGGTCACAATTTCATCAAAAATCTGACTTTCGGCAATTCACTCAAAAATGGTGCCAAACGGTTGCAAATGCTCCCGTGAAAGATTTGGATGTCGAAACAGAAGTCTTTTTATCACAGGACAAGAAATCAGCACTCGACAACTTAACCGGTAGAATTTTATTTTTAAAAAAATCCGTAAGCCCCGGGGTCACAATTTCATCAAAAATCTGACTTTCGGGAATACACTCAAAAATGATGCCAAACGGGTGCAAATGCTCCCCTGAAAGGTTTGGCGGTCAAAACAGAAGGCTTTTTATCACAGGACAAGAAATCAGCCCTCGACAACTTAACCGGCAGAATTTTTTTTTTGAAAAAATCCGTAAGCCCCGGGGTCACAATTTCATCAAATATCTGACTTTCGGCCATTCACTCAAAAATGGAGCCAAACGGTTGCAAATGCTCCCCTGAAAGGTTTGGCGGTCGAAACAGAAAGCTTTTTTATCAAAGGAAAAGAAATCAGCCGTCGACAACTTAACCGGCAGAATTTTTTTTTGAAAAAATCCCTAAGCCCCGGGGTCACAATATCATCAAAAATCTGACTTTCGGCAATTCACTAAAAAATGGTGCCAAACTGTTGAAAATGCTCCCCTGAAGGGTTTGGCGGTCGGTCGAAACAGAATTTTTTTTATCACAGGACAAGAAATCAGCCATCGATAAGTTAACCAGCAGAAATTTTTTTTTGAAAAAATCCGTAAGCCCCGGGGTCACAATTTCATCAAAAATCTGACTTTCGACAATTCACTCAAAAATGGAGCTAAACGGTTGCAAATGCTCCCCTGAAAGGTTTGGCGGTCAAAACAAAAGGCTTTTTATCACAGGACAAGAAATCAGTCCTCAACAAGTTAACCGGCAGAATTTTTTTTTTTAAAAAATCCGTAAGCCCCGGGGTCACAATTTCATCAAAAATCGGACTTTCGGGAATTCACTCAAAAATGGTGCCAAACGGGTGCAAATGCTCCCCTGAAAGGTTTGTCGGTCGAAACAGAAGTTATTTTATCACAGGACAAAAAATCAGCCATCGACAACTTAACCGGCAGAAATTTTTTTTTGAAAAAATCCGTAAGCCCCGGGATCACAATTTCATCAAAATCTGACTTTCGACAATTCACTCAAAAATGGAGCTAAACGGTTGCAAATGCTCCCCTGACAGGTTTGGCGGTCAAAACAGAAGGCTTTTTATCACAGGACAAGAAATCAGCCCTCGACAACTTAACCGGCAGAATTTTTTTTTTGAAAAAATCCGTAAGCCCCGGGGTCACAATTTCATCAAAAATTTGACTTTCGGCAATTCACTCAAAAATGGTGACAAACGGTTGCAAATGCTCCGCTGAAAGGTTTGGCGGTCGAAACAGAAAGCTTTTTTATCAAAGGAAAAGAAATCAGCCGTCGACAACTTAACCGGCAGAATTTTTTTTTGAAAAAATCCCTAAGCCCCGGGGTCACAATTTCATCAAAAATCTGACTTTCGGCAATTCACTCAAAAATGGTGCCAAACTGGTGAAAATGCTGCCCTGAAGGGTTTGGCGGTCGGTCGAAACAGAATTTTTTTTATCACAAGACAAGAAATCAGCCATCGACAAGTTAACCGGCAGAATTTTTTTTTGAAAAAATCCGTAAGCCCCGAGGTCACAATTTCATCAAAAATCTGACTTTCGGCAATTCACTCAAAAATGGTGCCAAACGGTTGCAAATGCTCCCCTGAAACGTTTGGATGTCGAAACAGAAGTCTTTTTATCACAGGACAAGAAATCAGCCCTCGACAACTTAACCGGCTTAAATTTTTTTTTGAAAAAATCCGTAAGCCCCGGGGTCACAATTTCATCAAAAATCTGACTTTCGGCCATTCACTAAAAAATGGAGTCAAACGGTTGCAAATGCTCCCCTGAAAGGTTTGGCGGTCGAAACAGAAAGCTTTTTTATCAAAGGAAAAGAAATCAGCCGTCGACAACTTAACCGGCAGAATTTTTTTTTTGAAAAAATCCCTAAGCCCCGGGGTCACAATATCATCAAAAATCTGACTTTCGGCAATTCACTCAAAAATGGTGCCAAACTGTTGAAAATGCTCCCCTGAAGGGTTTGGCGGTCGGTCGAAACAGAATTTTTTTTATCACAGGACAAGAAATCAGCCATCGATAAGTTAACCAGCAGAAATTTTTTTTTGAAAAAATCCGTAAGCCCCGGGGTCACAATTTCATCAAAAATCTGACTTTCGACAATTCACTCAAAAATGGAGCTAAACGGTTGCAAATGCTCCCCTGAAAGGTTTGGCGGTCAAAACAAAAGGCTTTTTATCACAGGACAAGAAATCAGTCCTCAACAAGTTAACCGGCAGAATTTTTTTTTTGAAAATATCCGTAAGCCCCGGGGTCACAATTTCATCAAAAATCGGACTTTCGGGAATTCACTCAAAAATGGTGCCAAACGGGTGCAAATGCTCCCCTGAAAGGTTTGGCGGTCGAAACAGAAGTTTTTTTATCACAGGACAAAAAATCAGCCATCGACAACTTAACCGGCAGAAATTTTTTTTTGAAAAAATCCGTAAGCCCCGGGATCACAATTTCATCAAAATCTGACTTTCGACAATTCACTCAAAAATGGAGCTAAACGGTTGCAAATGCTCCCCTGACAGGTTTGGCGGTCAAAACAGAAGGCTTTTTATCACAGGACAAGAAATCAGCCCTCGACAACTTAACCGGCAGAATTTTTTTTTTGAAAAAATCCGTAAGCCCCGGGGTCACAATTTCATCAAAAATTTGACTTTCGGCAATTCACTCAAAAATGGTGACAAACGGTTGCAAATGCTCCGCTGAAAGGTTTGGCGGTCGAAACAGAAAGCTTTTTTATCAAAGGAAAAGAAATCAGCCGTCGACAACTTAAACGGCAGAATTTTTTTTTGAAAAAATCCCTAAGCCCCGGGGTCACAATTTCATCAAAAATCTGACTTTCGGCAATTCACTCAAAAATGGTGCCAAACTGGTGAAAATGCTCCCCTGAAGGGTTTGGCGGTCGGTCGAAACAGAATTTTTTTTATCACAAGACAAGAAATCAGCCATCGACAAGTTAACCGGCAGAATTTTTTTTTGAAAAAATCCGTAAGCCCCGAGGTCACAATTTCATCAAAAATCTGACTTTCGGCAATTCACTCAAAAATGGTGCCAAACGGTTGCAAATGCTCCCCTGAAACGTTTGGATGTCGAAACAGAAGTCTTTTTATCACAGGACAAGAAATCAGCCCTCGACAACTTAACCGGCTTAAATTTTTTTTTGAAAAAATCCGTAAGCCCCGGGGTCACAATTTCATCAAAAATCGGACTTTCGGGAATTCACTCAAAAATGATGCCAAACGGGTGCAAAAGCTCCCCTGAAAGGTTTGGCGGTCGAAACAGAAGTTTTTTTATCACAGGACAAGAAATCAGCCATCGATAAGTTAACCGGCAGAATTTTTTTTTTGAAAAAATCCGTAAGCCCCGGGGTCACAATTTCATCAAAAATCTGACTTTCGGCAATTCACTCAAAAATGGAGCTAAACGGTTGCAAATGCTCCCCTGAAACGTTTGGATGTCGAAACAGAAGTCTTTTTATCACAGGACAAGAAATCAGCCCTCGACAACTTAACCGGCTTAAATTTTTTTTTGAAAAAATCCGTAAGCCCCGGTGTCACAATTTCATCAACAATCGGACTTTCGGGAATTCACTCAAAAATGATGCCAAACGTGTGCAAATGCTCCCCTGAAAGGTTTGGCGGTCAAAACAGAAGGCTTTTTATCACAGGACAAGAAATCAGCCCTCGACAACTTAACCGGCAGAATTTTTTTTTTAAAAAAATCCGTAAGCCCCGGGGTCACAATTTCATCAAAAATCTGACTTTCGGCAATTCACTCAAAAATGGAGCTAAACGGTTGCAAATGCTCCCCTGAAACGTTTGGATGTCGAAACAGAAGTCTTTTTATCACAGGACAAGAAATCAGCCCTCGACAACTTAACCGGCTTAAATTTTTTTTTGAAAAAATCCGTAAGCCCCGGTGTCACAATTTCATCAACAATCGGACTTTCGGGAATTCACTCAAAAATGATGCCAAACGTGTGCAAATGCTCCCCTGAAAGGTTTGGCGGTCAAAACAGAAGGCTTTTTATCACAGGACAAGAAATCAGCCCTCGGCAACTTAACCGGCAGAATTTTTTTTTTGAAAAAATCCGTAAGCCCCGGGGTCACAATTTCATCAAAAATCTGACTTTCGGCAATTCACTCAAAAATGGTGCCAAACGGTTGCAAATGCTCCCCTGAAAGGTTTGGCGGTCGAAAAAGAAAGCTTTTTTATCACAGGAAAAGAAATCAGCCGTCGACAACTTAACCGGCAGAATTTTTTTTTTTTTGAAAAAATCCCTAAGCCCCGGGGTCACAATTTCATCAAAAATCTGACTTTCGGCAATTCACTCAAAAATGGTGCCAAACGGGTGAAAATGCTCCCTGGAAGGGTTTGGCGGTCAAAACAGAAGGCTTTTTATCACAGGACAAGAAATCAGCCCTCGACAACTTAACCGGCAGAATTTTTTTTTTTGAAAAAATCCGTAAGCCCCGGGGTCACAATTTCATCAAAAATTTGACTTTCGGCAATTCACTCAAAAATGGTGACAAACGGTTGCAAATGCTCCGCTGAAAGGTTTGGCGGTCGAAACAGAAAGCTTTTTTATCAAAGGAAAAGAAATCAGCCGTCGACAACTTAACCGGCAGAATTTTTTTTTGAAAAAATCCCTAAGCCCCGGGGTCACAATTTCATCAAAAATCTGACTTTCGGCAATTCACTCAAAAATGGTGCCAAACTGGTGAAAATGCTCCCCTGATGGGTTTGGCGGTCGGTCGAAACAGAATTTTTTTTATCACAAGACAAGAAATCAGCCATCGACAAGTTAACCGGCAGAATTTTTTTTTGAAAAAATCCGTAAGCCCCGAGGTCACAATTTCATCAAAAATCTGACTTTCGGCAATTCACTCAAAAATGGTGCCAAACGGTTGCAAATGCTCCCCTGAAACGTTTGGATGTCGAAACAGAAGTCTTTTTATCACAGGACAAGAAATCAGCCCTCGACAACTTAACCGGCTTAAATTTTTTTTTGAAAAAATCCGTAAGCCCCGGGGTCACAATTTCATCAAAAATCGGACTTTCGGGAATTCACTCAAAAATGATGCCAAACGGGTGCAAATGCTCCCCTGAAAGGTTTGGCGGTCGAAACAGAAGTTTTTTTATCACAGGACAAGAAATCAGCCATCGATAAGTTAACCGGCAGAAATTTTTTTTTGAAAAAATCCGTAAGCCCCGGGGACACAATTTCATCAAAAATCTGACTTTCGGCAATTCACTCAAAAATGGAGCTAAACGGTTGCAAATGCTCCCCTGAAACGTTTGGATGTCGAAACAGAAGTCTTTTTATCACAGGACAAGAAATCAGCCATCGACAACTTAACCGGCTTAAATTTTTTTTTGAAAAAATCCGTAAGCCCCGGTGTCACAATTTCATCAACAATCGGACTTTCGGGAATTCACTCAAAAATGATGCCAAACGTGTGCAAATGCTCCCCTGAAAGGTTTGGCGGTCAAAACAGAAGGCTTTTTATCACAGGACAAGAAATCAGCCCTCGACAACTTAACCGGCAGAATTTTTTTTTTGAAAAAATCCGTAAGCCCCGGGGTCACAATTTCATCAAAAATCTGACTTTCGGCAATTCACTCAAAAATGGAGCTAAACGGTTGCAAATGCTCCCCTGAAACGTTTGGATGTCGAAACAGAAGTCTTTTTATCACAGGACAAGAAATCAGCCCTCGACAACTTAACCGGCTTAAATTTTTTTTTGAAAAAATCCCTAAGCCCCGGGGTCACAATTTCATCAAAAATCTGACTTTCGGGAATTCACTCAAAAATGATGCCAAACGGGTGCAAATGCTCCCCTGAAAGGTTTGGCGGTCGAAACAGAAGTTTTTTTATCACAGGACAAGAAATCAGCCATCGATAAGTTAACCGGCAGAATTTTTTTTTTGAAAAAATCCGTAAGCCCCGGGGTCACAATTTCATCAAAAATCTGACTTTCGGCAATTCACTCAAAAATGGAGCTAAACGGTTGCAAATGCTCCCCTGAAACGTTTGGATGTCGAAACAGAAGTCTTTTTATCACAGGACAAGAAATCAGCCCTCGACAACTTAACCGGCTTAAATTTTTTTTTGAAAAAATCCCTAAGCCCCGGTGTCACAATTTCATCAACAATCGGACTTTCGGGAATTCACTCAAAAATGATGCCAAACGTGTGCAAATGCTCCCCTGAAAGGTTTGGCGGTCAAAACAGAAGGCTTTTTATCACAGGACAAGAAATCAGCCCTCGGCAACTTAACCGGCAGAATTTTTTTTTTGAAAAAATCCGTAAGCCCCGGGGTCACAATTTCATCAAAAATCTGACTTTCGGCAATTCACTCAAAAATGGTGCCAAACGGTTGCAAATGCTCCCCTGAAAGGTTTGGCGGTCGAAGAAGAAAGCTTTTTTATCACAGGAAAAGAAATCAGCCGTCGACAACTTAACCGGCAGAATTTTTTTTTTTTTTTTGAAAAAATCCCTAAGCTCCGGGGTCACAATTTCATCAAAAATCTGACTTTCGGCAATTCACTCAAAAATGGTGCCAAACGGGTGAAAATGCTCCCTTGAAGGGTTTGGCGGTCATACAGAATTTTTTTTATCACAGGACAAGAAATCAGCCATCGACAACTTATCCGGTAGAAATTTTTTTTTGAAAAAATCCGTAAGCCCCGGGGTCACAATTTCATCAAAAATCTGACTATCAGCAATTCACTCAAAAATGGTGCCAAACGGTTGCAAATGCTCCCCTGAAATGTTTGGATGTCGAAACAGAAGTCTTTTTATCACAGGACAAGAAGTCAGCCCTCGGCAAAGTAACTGGCTTAAATTTTTTTTTGAAAAAATCCGTAAGCCCCGGGGTCACAATTTCATCAAAAATCGGACTTTCGGGAATACACTCAAAAATGATGCCAAACGGGTGCAAATGCTCCCCTGAAACGTTTGGCGGTCAAAACAGAAGGCTTTTTATCACAGGACAAGAAATCAGCCCTCGACAACTTAACCGGCAGAATTTTTTTTTTGAAAAAATCCGTAAGCCCCGGGGTCACAATTTCATCAAAAATCTGACTTTCGGCCATTCACTCAAAAATGGCGCCAAACGGTTGCAAATGCTCCCCTGAAAGGTTTGGCGGTCGAAACAGAAAGCTTTTTTATCACAGGAAAAGAAATCAGCCGTCGACAACTTAACCGGCAGAATTTTTTTTTTTGAAAAAATCCCTAAGCCCCGGGGTCACAATTTCATCAAAAATCTGACTTTCGGCAATTCACTCAAAAATGGTGCCAAACGGGTGAAAATGCTCCCCTGAAGGGTTTGGCGGTCGAAACAGAATTTTTTTTATCACAGGACAAGAAATTAGCCATCGACAACTTAACCGGCAGAAATTTTTTTTTGAAAAAATCCGTAAGCCCCAGGGTCACAATTTCATCAAAAATCTGACTTTCGGCAATTCACTCAAAAATGGTGCCAAACGGGTGCAAATGCTCCCCTGAAAGGTTTGGATGTCGAAACAGAAGTCTTTTTATCACAGGACAAGAAATCAGCCCTCGACAACTTAACCAGCTTAATTTTTTTTTTGAAAAAATCCTTAAGCCCCGGGGTCACAATTTCATCAAAAATCGGACTTTCGGGAATACACTCCAAAATGATGCCAAACGGGTGCAAATGCTCCCCTGAAAGGTTTGGCGGTCAAAACAGAAGGCTTTTTATCACAGGACAAGAAATCAGCCCTCGACAACTTAACCGGCAGAATTTTTTTTTTGAAAAAATCCGTAAGCCCCGGGGTCACAATTTCATCAAAAATCTGACTTTCGGCCATTCACTCAAAAATGGAGCCAAACGGTTGCAAATGCTCCCCTGAAAGGTTTGGCGGTCGAAACAGAAAGCTTTTTTATCACAGGAAAAGAAATCAGCCGTCGACAACTTAACCGGCAGAATTTTTTTTTTTTGAAAAAATCCCTAAGCTTTTTTCATCAAAAATCTGACTTTCGGCAATTCACTCAAAAATGGTGCCAAAGGGGTGAAAATGCTCCCCTGAAGGGTTTGGCGGTCGAAACAGAATTTTTTTTATCACAGGACAAGAAATCAGCCATCGACAACTTAACCGGCAGAAATTTTTTTTTGAAAAAATCCGTAAGCCCCGGGGTCACAATTTCATCAAAAATCTGACTTTCGGCAATTCACTCAAAAATGGTGCCAAACGGTTGCAAATGCTCCCGTGAAAGGTTTGGATGTCGAAACAGAAGTCTTTTTATCACAGGACAAGAAATGAGCCCTCAACAACTTAACCGGCAGAATTTTTTTTTTGAAAAAATCCGTAAGCCCCGGGGTCACAATTTCATCAAAAATCTGACTTTTGGCAATTCACTCAAAAATGGTGCCAAACGGTTGCAAATGCTCCGCTGAAACGTTTGGATGTCGAAACAGAAGTCTTTTTATCACAGGACAAGAAATCAGCCTTCGACAACTTAACCGGATTAAAAAATTTTTTTGAAAAAATGCATAAGCACCGGGGTCACAATTTCATCAAAAATCGGACTTTCGGGAATTCACTCAAAAATGGTGCCAAATGGTTGCAAATGCTCCCCTGAAAAGTTTGGCGGTCAAAACAGAAGGCTTTTTATCACAGGACAAGAAATCAGCCCTCGACAACTTAACCGGCAGAAATTTTAAAAAAAAAAAATCCCTAAGCCCCGGGGTCACAATTTCATCAAAAATCTGACTTTCGGCAATTCACTCAAAAATGGAGCTAAACGGTTGCAAATGCTCCCCTGAAAGCTTTGGCGATCAAAACAGAAGGCTTTTTATCACAGGACAAGAAACCAGCCCTCGACAAGTTAACCGGCAGAATTTTTTTTTTTGAAAAAATCCGTAAGCCCCAGGGTCACAATTTCATCAAAAATCTGACTTAAGGCAATTCACTCAAAAATGGAGCTAAACGGTTGCAAATGCTCCCCTGAAACGTTTGGATGTCGAAACAGAAGTCTTTTTATCACAGGAAAAGAAATCAGCCGTCGACTACTTAACCGGCAGAATTTTTTTTTTTTGAAAAAATCCCTAAGCCCCGGGGTCACAATTTCATCAAAAATCTGACTTTCGGCAATTCACTCAAAAATGGTGCCAAACGGGTGAAAATGCTCCCCTGAAGGGTTTGGCGGTCGAAACAGAATTTTTTTTATCACAGGACAAGAAATCAGCCATCGACAACTTAACCGGCAGAAATTTTTTTTTGAAAAAATCCGTAAGCCCCGGGGTCACAATTTCATCAAAAATCTGTCTTTCGGCAATTCACTCAAAAATGGTGCCAAACGGTTGCAAATGCTCCCCTGAAACGTTTGGATGTCGAAACAGAAGTCTTTTTATCACAGGACAAGAAATCAGCACTCGACAACTTAACCGGCTTAAATTTTTTTTTGAAAAAATCCGTAAGCCCCGGGGTCACAATTTCATCAAAAATCTGACTTTCGGCAATTCACTCAAAAATGGTGCCAAACGGGTGAAAATGCTCCCCTGAAGGGTTTGGCGGTCGAAACAGAATTTTTTTTATCACAGGACAAGAAATCAGCCATCGACAACTTAACCGGCAGAAATTTTTTTTTGAAAAAATCCGTAAGCCCCGGGGTCACAATTTCATCAAAAATCTGACTTTCGGCAATTCACTCAAAAATGGTGCCAAACGGTTGCAAATGCTCCCCTGAAAGGTTTGGATGTCGAAACAGAAGTCTTTTTCTCACAGGACAAGAAATCAGCACTCGACAACTTAACCGGCTTAAATTTTTTTTTGAAAAAATCCGTAAGCCCCGGGGTCACAATTTCATCAAAAATCGGACTTTCGGGAATACACTCAAAAATAATGCCAAACGGGTGCAAATGCTCCCCTGAAAAGTTTGGCGGTCAAAACAGAAGGCTTTTTATCACAGGACAAGAAATCAGCCCTCGACAACTTAACCGGCAGAAATTTTTTTTTGAAAAAATCCGTAAGCCCCGGGGTCACAATTTCATCAAAAATGGGACTTTCGGCAATTCACTCAAAAATGGTGCCAAACGGTTGCAAATGCTCCAGTGAAAGGTTTGGATGTCGAAACAGAAGTCTTTTTATCACAGGACAAGAAATCAGCCCTCGACAACTTAACCGGCAGAAATTTTTTTTTGAAAAAATCCCTAAGCCCCGGGGTCACAATTTCATCAAAAATCTGACTTTCGGCAATACACTCAAAAATGGTGCCAAAGGGTTGCAAATGCTCCCCTGAAACGTTTGGACGTCGAAACAGAAGTCTTTTTATCACAGGACAAGAAATCAGCCCTCGACAACTTAAACGGCTTAAAAATTTTTTTTGAAAAAAACCGTAAGCCCCGGGGTCACAATTTCATCAAAAATCGGACTTCCGGGAATTCACTCAAAAATGTTGCCAAACGGGTGAAAATGCTCCCCTGAAGGGTTTGGCGGTCGAAACAGAAGTTTTTTTATCACAGGACAAGAAATCAGCCATCGACAACTTAACAGGCAGAATTTTTTTTTTGAAAAAAACCCTAAGCCCCGGGGTCACAATTTCATCAAAAATCTGACTTTCGGCAATTCACTCAAAAATGGTGCCAAACGGTTGCAAATGCTCCCCTGAAACGTTTGGATGTCGAAACAGAAGTCTTTTTATCACAGGACAAGAAATCAGCCCTCGACAACTTAACCGGCTTAAAATTTTTTTTTGAAAAAATCCGTGAGCCCCGGGGTCACAATTTCATCAAAAATCTGACTTTCGACAATTCACTCAAAAATGATGCCAAATGGGTGCAAATGCTCCCCTGAAGGGTTTGGCGGTCGGTCGAAACAGAATTTTTTTTATCACAAGACAAGAAATCAGCCATCGACAAGTTAACCGGCAGAATTTTTTTTTAAAAAAATCCGTAAGCCCCGGGGTCACAATTTCATCAAAAATCTGACTTTCGGCAATTCACTCAAAAATGGTGCCAAACGGTTGCAAATGCTCCCCTGAAACGTTTGGATGTCGAAACAGAAGTCTTTTTATCACAGGACAAGAAATCAGCCCTCGACAACTTAACCGGTAGAATTTTTAAAAAAAAAAAAAATCCCTAAGCCCCGGGGTCACAATTTCATCAAAAATCTGACTTTCGGCAATTCACTCAAAAATGGAGCTAAACGGTTGCAAATGCTCCCCTGAAAGTTTTGGCGGTCGAAACAGAAAGCTTTTTTATCACAGGAAAAGAAATCAGCCGTCGACAACTTAATCGGCAGAATTTTTTTTTTTGGAAAAAATCCCTAAGCCCCGGTGTCACAATTTCATCAAAAATCTGACTTTCGGCAATTCACTCAAAAATGGTGCCAAACGGGTGAAAATGCTCCCCTGAAGGGTTTGGCGGTCGAAACAGAAGTTTTTTTTATCACAGGACAAGAAATCAGCCCTCGACAACTTAACCGGCTTAAATTTTTTTTTGAAAAAATCCGTAAGCCCCGGGGTCACAATTTCATCAAAAATCGGACTTTCGGGAATTCACTCAAAAATGGTGCCAAACGGTTGCAAATGCTCCCCTGAAACGTTTGGATGTCGAAACAGAAGTCTTTTTATCACAGGACAAGAAATCAGCACTCGACAACTTAACCGGCTTAAATTTTTTTTTGAAAAAATCCGTAAGCCCCGGGGTCACAATTTCATCAAAAATCTGACTTTCGGCAATTCACTCAAAAATGGTGCCAAACGGGTGAAAATGCTCCCCTGAAGGGTTTGGCGGTCGAAACAGAATTTTTTTTATCACAGGACAAGAAATCAGCCATCGACAACTTAACCGGCAGAAATTTTTTTTTGAAAAAATCCGTAAGCCCCGGGGTCACAATTTCATCAAAAATCTGACTTTCGGCAATTCACTCAAAAATGGTGCCAAACGGTTGCAAATGCTCCAGTGAAAGGTTTGGATGTCGAAACAGAAGTCTTTTTATCACAGGACAAGAAATCAGCCCTCGACAACTTAACCGGCAGAAATTTTTTTTTGAAAAAATCCCTAAGCCCCGGGGTCACAATTTCATCAAAAATCTGACTTTCGGCAATACACTCAAAAATGGTGCCAAAGGGTTTCAAATGCTCCCCTGAAACGTTTGGACGTCGAAACAGAAGTCTTTTTATCACAGGACAAGAAATCAGCCCTCGACAACTTAAACGGCTTAAAAATTTTTTTTGAAAAAAACCGTAAGCCCGGGGTCACAATTTCATCAAAAATCGGACTTCCGGGAATTCACTCAAAAATGTTGCCAAACGGGTGAAAATGCTCCCCTGAAGGGTTTGGCGGTCGAAACAGAAGTTTTTTTATCACAGGACAAGAAATCAGCCATCGACAACTTAACAGGCAGAATTTTTTTTTTGAAAAAGTCCCTAAGCCCCGGGGTCACAATTTCATCAAAAATCTGACTTTCGGCAATTCACTCAAAAATGGTGCCAAACGGTTGCAAATGCTCCCCTGAAACGTTTGGATGTCGAAACAGAAGTCTTTTTATCACAGGACAAGAAATCAGCCCTCGACAACTTAACCGGCTTAAAATTTTTTTTTGAAAAAATCCGTGAGCCCCGGGGTCACAATTTCATCAAAAATCTGACTTTCGGCAATTCACTCAAAAATGGTGCCAAACGGTTGCAAATGCTCCCCTGAAACGTTTGGATGTCGAAACAGAAGTCTTTTTATCACAGGACAAGAAATCAGCCCTCGACAACTTAACCGGTAGAATTTTTTTTAAAAAAAAAAATCCCTAAGCCCCGGGGTCACAATTTCATCAAAAATCTGACTTTCGGCAATTCACTCAAAAATGGAGCTAAACGGTTGCAAATGCTCCCCTGAAAGTTTTGGCGGTCGAAACAGAAAGCTTTTTTATCACAGGAAAAGAAATCAGCCGTCGACAACTTAATCAGCAGAATTTTTTTTTTTGGAAAAAATCCCTAAGCCCCGGTGTCACAATTTCATCAAAAATCTGACTTTCGGCAATTCACTCAAAAATGGTGCCAAACGGGTGAAAATGCTCCCCTGAAGGGTTTGGCGGTCGAAACAGAAGTTTTTTTATCACAGGACAAGAAATCAGCCCTCGACAACTTAACCGGCTTAAATTTTTTTTTGAAAAAATCCGTAAGCCCCGGGGTCACAATTTCATCAAAAATCGGACTTTCGGGAATTCACTCAAAAATGATGCCAAACGGGTGCAAATGCACCCCTGAAAGGTTTGGCGGTCGAAACAGAAGTTTTTTTATCACAGGACAAGAAATCAGCCATCGACAACTTAACAGGCAGAATTTTTTTTTTGAAAAAATCCGTACGCCCCGGGGTCACAATTTCATCAAAAATCTGACTTTCGGCAATTCACTCAAAAATGGTGCCAAACAGGTGAAAATGCTCCCCTGAAGGGTTTGGCGGTCGAAACAGAATTTTTTTTATCACAGGACAAGAAATCAGCCATCGACAAGTTAACCGGCAGAATTTTTTTTAAAAAAAAATCCGTAAGCCCCGGGGTCACAATTTCATCAAAAATCTGACTTTCGACAATTCACTCAAAAATGGAGCTAAACGGTTGCAAATGCTCCCCTGAAAGGTTTGGCGGTCGAAACAGAAGGCTTTTTATCACAGGACAAGAAATCAGCCCTCGACAACTTAACCGTCAGAATTATTTTTTTTGAAAGAATCCGTAAGCCCCGGGGTCACAATTTCATCAAAAATCTGACTTTCGACAATTCACTCAAAAATGGAGCTAAACGGTTGCAAATGCTCCCCTGAAAGGTTTGGCGGTCAAAACAGAAGGCTTTTTATCACAGGACAAGAAATCAGCCCTCGACAACTTAACCGGCAGAATTTTTTTTTTGAAAAAATCCGTAAGGCCCGAGGTCACAATTTCATCAAAATTCTGACTTTCGGCAATTCACAGAAAAAATGGTGCCAAACGGTTGTAAATGCTCCCCTGAAACGTTTGGATGTCGAAACAGAAGTCTTTTTATCACAGGACAAGAAATCAGCCCTCGACAACTTAACCGGCTTAATTTTTTTTTAAAAAAAATCCGTAAGCCCCGGGGTCACAATTTCATCAAAAATCGGACTTTCGGGAATTCACTCAAAAATGAGGCCAAACGGGTGCAAATGCTCCCCTGAAAGGTTTGGCGGTCGAAACAGAAGTTTTTTTATCATAGGACTAGAAATCAGCCATCGACAACTTAACAGGCAGAATTTTTTTTTTGAAAAAATCCCTAAGCCCCGGGGTCACAATTTCATCAAAAATCTGACTTTCGGCAATTCACTCAAAAATGGTGCCAAACGGTTGCAAATGCTCCCCTGAAACGTTTGGATGTCGAAACAGAAGTCTTTTTATCACAGGACAAGAAATCAGCCCTCGACAACTTAACAGGCTTAAATTTTTTTTTGAAAAAATCCGTGAGCCCCGGGGTCACAATTTCATCAAAAATCTGACTTTCGACAATTCACTCAAAAATGGAGCTAAACGGTTGCAAATGCTCCCCTGAAGTGTTTGGCGGTCGGTCGAAACAGAATTTTTTTTATCACAAGACAAGAAATCAGCCATCGACAAGTCGGCAGAATTTTTTTTTGAAAAAAATCCGTAAGCCCCGTGGTCACAATTTCATCAAAAATCTGACTTCCGGGAATTCACTCAAAAATGGTGCCAGACGGGTGCAAATGCTCCCCTGAAGGGTTTGGCGGTCGAAACAGAATTTTTTTTATCACAGGACAAGAAATCAGCCATCGACAAGTTAACCGGCAGAATTTTTTTTTTGAAAAAATCCGTAAGCCCCGGGGTCACAATTTCATCAAAAATCTGACTTTCGACAATTCACTCAAAAATGGAGCTAAACGGTTGCAAATGCTCCCCTGAAACGTTTGGATGTCGAAGCAGAAGTCTTTTTATCACAGGACAAGAAATCAGCCCTCGACAACTTAACAGGCTTAAATTTTTTTTTGAAAAAATCGGTGAGCCCCGGGGTCACAATTTCATCAAAAATCTGACTTTCGGCAATTCACTCAAAAATGGTGCCAAACGGGTGCAAATGCTCCCCTGAAAGGTTTGGATGTCGAAACAGAAGTCTTTTTATCACAGGACAAGAAATCAGCCCTCGACAACTTAACCGGCTTAATTTTTTTTTTGAAAAAATCCTTAAGCCCCGGGGTCACAATTTCATCAAAAATCGGACTTTCGGGAATACACTCAAAAATGATGCCAAACGGGTGCAAATGCTCCCCTGAAAGGTTTGGCGGTCAAAACAGAAGGCTTTTTATCACAGGACAAGAAATCAGCCCTCGAAAACTTAACCGGCAGAATTTTTTTTTTGAAAAAATCCGTAAGCCCCGGGGTCACAATTTCATCAAAAATCTGACTTTCGGCCATTCACTCAAAAATGGAGCCAAACGGTTGCAAATGCTCCCCTGAAAGGTTTGGCGGTCGAAACAGAAAGCTTTTTTATCACAGGAAAAGAAATCAGCCGTCGACAACTTAACCGGCAGAATTTTTTTTTTTGAAAAAATCCCTAAGCTTTTTTCATCAAAAATCTGACTTTCGGCAATTCACTCAAAAATGGTGCCAAACGGGTGAAAATGCTCCCCTGAAGGGTTTGGCGGTCGAAACAGAATTTTTTTTATCACAGGACAAGAAATCAGCCATCGACAACTTAACCGGCAGAAATTTTTTTTTGAAAAAATCCGTAAGCCCCGGGGTCACAATTTCATCAAAAATCTGACTTTCGGCAATTCACTCAAAAATGGTGCCAAACGGTTGCAAATGCTCCCGTGAAAGGTTTGGATGTCGAAACAGAAGTCTTTTTATCACAGGACAAGAAATGAGCCCTCAACAACTTAACCGGCAGAATTTTTTTTTTGAAAAAATCCGTAAGCCCCGGGGTCACAATTTCATCAAAAATCTGACTTTTGGCAATTCACTCAAAAATGGTGCCAAACGGTTGCAAATGCTCCGCTGAAACGTTTGGATGTCGAAACAGAAGTCTTTTTATCACAGGACAAGAAATCAGCCTTCGACAACTTAACCGGATTAAAAAAATTTTTTGAAAAAATCCCTAAGCCCCGGGGTCACAATTTCATCAAAAATCTGACTTTCGGCAATTCACTCAAAAATGGAGCTAAACGGTTGCAAATGCTCCCCTGAAAGCTTTGGCGATCAAAACAGAAGGCTTTTTATCACAGGACAAGAAACCAGCCCTCGACAAGTTAACCGGCAGAATTTTTTTTTTGAAAAAATCCGTAAGCCCCAGGGTCACAATTTCATCAAAAATCTGACTTAAGGCAATTCACTCAAAAATGGAGCTAAACGGTTGCAAATTCTCCCCTGAAACGTTTGGATGTCGAAACAGAAGTCTTTTTATCACAGGAAAAGAAATCAGCCGTCGACTACTTAACCGGCAGAATTTTTTTTTTTTGAAAAAATCCCTAAGCCCCGGGGTCACAATTTCATCAAAAATCTGACTTTCGGCAATTCACTCAAAAATGGTGCCAAACGGGTGAAAATGCTCCCCTGAAGGGTTTGGCGGTCGAAACAGAATTTTTTTTATCACAGGACAAGAAATCAGCCATCGACAACTTAACCGGCAGAAATTTTTTTTTGAAAAAATCCGTAAGCCCCGGGGTCACAATTTCATCAAAAATCTGTCTTTCGGCAATTCACTCAAAAATGGAGCTAAACGGTTGCAAATTCTCCCCTGAAACGTTTGGATGTCGAAACAGAAGTCTTTTTATCACAGGACAAGAAATCAGCACTCGACAACTTAACCGGCAGAATTTTTTTTTGAAAAAATCCCTAAGCCCCGGGGTCACAATATCATCAAAAATCTGACTTTCGGCAATTCACTAAAAAATGGTGCCAAACTGTTGAAAATGCTCCCCTGAAGGGTTTGGCGGTCGGTCGAAACAGAATTTTTTTTATCACAGGACAAGAAATCAGCCATCGATAAGTTAACCAGCAGAAATTTTTTTTTGAAAAAATCCGTAAGCCCCGGGGTCACAATTTCATCAAAAATCTGACTTTCGACAATTCACTCAAAAATGGAGCTAAACGGTTGCAAATGCTCCCCTGAAAGGTTTGGCGGTCAAAACAAAAGGCTTTTTATCACAGGACAAGAAATCAGTCCTCAACAAGTTAACCGGCAGAATTTTTTTTTTTAAAAAATCCGTAAGCCCCGGGGTCACAATTTCATCAAAAATCGGACTTTCGGGAATTCACTCAAAAATGGTGCCAAACGGGTGCAAATGCTCCCCTGAAAGGTTTGTCGGTCGAAACAGAAGTTATTTTATCACAGGACAAAAAATCAGCCATCGACAACTTAACCGGCAGAAATTTTTTTTTGAAAAAATCCGTAAGCCCCGGGATCACAATTTCATCAAAATCTGACTTTCGACAATTCACTCAAAAATGGAGCTAAACGGTTGCAAATGCTCCCCTGACAGGTTTGGCGGTCAAAACAGAAGGCTTTTTATCACAGGACAAGAAATCAGCCCTCGACAACTTAACCGGCAGAATTTTTTTTTTGAAAAAATCCGTAAGCCCCGGGGTCACAATTTCATCAAAAATTTGACTTTCGGCAATTCACTCAAAAATGGTGACAAACGGTTGCAAATGCTCCGCTGAAAGGTTTGGCGGTCGAAACAGAAAGCTTTTTTATCAAAGGAAAAGAAATCAGCCGTCGACAACTTAACCGGCAGAATTTTTTTTTGAAAAAATCCCTAAGCCCCGGGGTCACAATTTCATCAAAAATCTGACTTTCGGCAATTCACTCAAAAATGGTGCCAAACTGGTGAAAATGCTGCCCTGAAGGGTTTGGCGGTCGGTCGAAACAGAATTTTTTTTATCACAAGACAAGAAATCAGCCATCGACAAGTTAACCGGCAGAATTTTTTTTTGAAAAAATCCGTAAGCCCCGAGGTCACAATTTCATCAAAAATCTGACTTTCGGCAATTCACTCAAAAATGGTGCCAAACGGTTGCAAATGCTCCCCTGAAACGTTTGGATGTCGAAACAGAAGTCTTTTTATCACAGGACAAGAAATCAGCCCTCGACAACTTAACCGGCTTAAATTTTTTTTTGAAAAAATCCGTAAGCCCCGGGGTCACAATTTCATCAAAAATCTGACTTTCGGCCATTCACTAAAAAATGGAGTCAAACGGTTGCAAATGCTCCCCTGAAACGTTTGGATGTCGAAACAGAAGTCTTTTTATCACAGGACAAGAAATCAGCCCTCGACAACTTAACCGGCTTAATTTTTTAAAAAAAAAAATCCGTAAGCCCCGGGGTCACAATTTCATCAAAAATCGGACTTTCGGGAATTCACTCAAAAATGATGCCAAACGGGTGCAAATGCTCCCCTGAAAGGTTTGGCGGTCGAAACAGAAGTTTTTTTATCATAGGACTAGAAATCAGCCATCGACAACTTAACAGGCAGAATTTTTTTTTTGAAAAAATCCCTAAGCCCCGGGGTCACAATTTCATCAAAAATCTGACTTTCGGCAATTCACTCAAAAATGGTGCCAAACGGTTGCAAATGCTCCCCTGAAACGTTTGGATGTCGAAACAGAAGTCTTTTTATCACAGGACAAGAAATCAGCCCTCGACAACTTAACAGGCTTAAATTTTTTTTTGAAAAAATCCGTGAGCCCCGGGGTCACAATTTCATCAAAAATCTGACTTTCGACAATTCACTCAAAAATGGAGCTAAACGGTTGCAAATGCTCCCCTGAAGGGTTTGGCGGTCGGTCGAAACAGAATTTTTTTTATCACAAGACAAGAAATCAGCCATCGAC
Organism: Podarcis filfolensis; assembly: GCF_964270895.1. Lineage (NCBI taxonomy): Eukaryota > Metazoa > Chordata > Lepidosauria > Squamata > Lacertidae > Podarcis > Podarcis filfolensis. The sequence goes on from NW_028149500.1 coordinate 52,718, forward strand.
AAGTCGGCAGAATTTTTTTTTGAAAAAATCCGTAAGCCCCGTGGTCACAATTTCATCAAAAATCTGACTTCCGGGAATTCACTCAAAAATGGTGCCAGACGGGTGCAAATGCTCCCCTGAAGGGTTTGGCGGTCGAAACAGAATTTTTTTTATCACAGGACAAGAAATCAGCCATCGACAAGTTAACCGGCAGAATTTTTTTTTTGAAAAAATCCGTAAGCCCCGGGGTCACAATTTCATCAAAAATCTGACTTTCGACAATTCACTCAAAAATGGAGCTAAACGGTTGCAAATGCTCCCCTGAAACGTTTGGATGTCGAAGCAGAAGTCTTTTTATCACAGGACAAGAAATCAGCCCTCGACAACTTAACAGGCTTAAATTTTTTTTTGAAAAAATCGGTGAGCCCCGGGGTCACAATTTCATCAAAAATCTGACTTTCGACAATTCACTCAAAAATGGAGCTAAACGATTGCAAATGCTCCCCTGAAGGGTTTGGCGGTCGGTCGAAACAGAATTTTTTTTATCACAAGACAAGAAATCAGCCATCGACAAGTCGGCAGAATTTTTTTTTCAAAAAATCCGTAAGCCCCGTGGTCACAATTTCATCAAAAATCTGACTTTCGGCAATTCACTCAAAAATGGTGCCAAACGGTTGCAAATGCTCCCCTGAAACGTTTGGATGTCGAAACAGAAGTCTTTTTATCACAGGACAATAAATCAGCCCTCGACAACTTAACCGGCAGAATTTTTTTTAAAAAAAAAAAATCCCTAAGCCCAGGGGTCACAATTTCATCAAAAATCTGACTTCCGGGAATTCACTCAAGCAGGCTTTTTATCACAGGACAAGAAATCAGCCCTCGACAACTTAACCGGCAGAATTTTTTTTTTGAAAAAATCCCTAAGCCCCGGGGTCACAATTTCATCAAAAATCTGACTTTCGGCAATTCACTCAAAAATGATGCCAAACGGGTGCAAATGCACCCCTGAAAGGTTTGGCGGTCGAAACAGAAGTTTTTTTATCACAGGACAAGAAATCAGCCATCGACAAGTTAACCGGCAGAAATTTTTTTTTGAAAAAATCCGTAAGCCCCGGGGTCACAATTTCATCAAAAATCTGACTTTCGACAATTCACTCAAAAATGGAGCTAAACGGTTGCAAATGCTCCCCTGAAACGTTTGGATGTCGAAACAGAAGTCTTTTTATCACAGGACAAGAAATCAGCCCTCGACAACTTAACCGGCTTAAATTTTTTTTTGCAAAAATCCGTAAGCCCCGGGGTCACAATTTCATCAAAAATCGGACTTTCGGGAATTCACTCAAAAATGATGCCAAACGGGTGCAAATGCACCCCTGAAAGGTTTGGCGGTCGAAACAGAAGTTTTTTTATCACAGGAAAAGAAATCAGCCATCGACAAGTTAACCGGCAGAAATTTTTTTTTGAAAAAATCCGTAAGCCCCGGGGTCACAATTTCATCAAAAATCTGACTTTCGACAATTCACTCAAAAATGGAGCTAAACGGTTGCAAATGCTCCCCTGAAACGTTTGGATGTCGAAACAGAAGTCTTTTTATCACAGGACAAGAAATCAGCCCTCGACAACTTAACCGGCTTAAATTTTTTTTTGAAAAAATCCGTAAGCCCCGGGGTCACAATTTCATCAAAAATCGTTCTTTCGGGAATTCACTCAAAAATGATGCCAAACGGGTGCAAATGCACCCCTGAAAGGTTTGGCGGTCGAAACAGAAGTTTTTTTATCACAGGACAAGAAATCAGCCATCGACAACTTAACAGGCAGAATTTTTTTTTTGAAAAAATCCGTAAGCCCCGGGGTCACAATTTCATCAAAAATCGGACTTTCCGGAATTCACTCAAAAATGATGCCAAACGGGTGCAAATGCTCCCCTGAAAGGTTTGGCGGTCGAAACAGAAGTTTTTTTTATCACAGGACAAGAAATCAGCCATCGACAACTTAACAGGCAGAATTTTTTTTAAAAAAAATCCCTAAGCCCCGGGGTCACAATTTCATCAAAAATCTGACTTTCGACAATTCACTCAAAAATGGAGCTAAACGGGTGAAAATGCTCCCCTGAAGGGTTTGGCGGTCGAAACAGAATTTTTTTTATCACAGGACAAGAAATCAGCCATCGACAACTTAACCGGCAGAATTTTTTTTTTTGAAAAAATCCGTAAGCCTCGGGGTCACAATTTCATCAAAAATCTGTCTTTCGGGAATTCACTAAAAAATGGTGCCAAATGGTTGCAAATGCTCCCCTGAAAGGTTTGGCGGTCAAAACAGAAAGCTTTTTTATCACAGGAAAAGAAATCAGCCGTCGACAACTTAAACGGCAGAATTTTATGTTTTGAAAAAATCCCTAAGCCCCGGGGTCACAATTTCATCAAAAATCTGACTTTCGGCAATTCACTCAAAAATGATGCCAAACGGTTGCAAATGCTCCCCTGAAAGGTTTGGCGGTCGAAACAGAAAGCTTTTTTATCACAGGAAAAGAAATCAGCCGTCGACATCTTAACCGGCAGAATTTTTTTTTTTGAAAAAATTCGTAAGCCCCGGGGTCACAATTTCATCAAAAATCTGACTTTCGGGAATTCACTCAAAAATGGAGCTAAACGGTTGCAAATGCTCCCCTGAAAGGTTTGGCGGTCAAAACAGAAGGCTTTTTATCACAGGACAAGAAATCAGCCCTCGACAACTTAAGCGGCAGAATTTTTTTTTTGAAAAAATCCGTAAGCCCCGGGGTCACAATTTCATCAAAAATCTGACTTTCGGGAATTCACTCAAAAATGGAGTTAAACGGTTGCAAATGCTCCCCTGAAAGGTTTGGCGGTCGAAACAGAAAGCTTTTTTATCACAGGAAAAGAAATCAGCCGTCGACAACTTAACCGGCAGAAATTTTTTTTAAAAAAAAAATTCGTAAGCCCCGGGGTCACAATTTCATCAAAAATCGGACTTCCGGGAATTCACTCAAAAATGGTGCCAAACGGGTGAAAATGCTCCCCTGAAGGGTTTGGCGGTCGAAACAGAATTTTTTTTATCACAGGACAAGAAATCAGCCATCGACAAGTTAACCGGCAGAAATTTTTTTTTGAAAAAATCCGTAAGCCCCAGGGTCACAATTTCATCAAAAATCTGACTTTCGACAATTCACTCAAAAATGGAGCTAAACGGTTGCAAATGCTCCCCTGAAACATTTGGATGTCGAAACAAAAGTCTTTTTATCACAGGACAAGAAATCAGCCCTCGACAACTTAACCGGCTTAAATTTTTTTTAAAAAAAATCCGTAAGCCCCGGGGTCACAATTTCATCAAAAATCTGACTTTCGGCAATTTATTCAAAAATGGTGCCAAACGGTTGCAAATGCTCCCCTGAAAGGTTTGGCGGTCGAATCAGAAAGCTTTTTTATCACAGGAAAAGAAATCAGCCGTCGACAACTTAACCGGCAGAATTTTTTTTTTTGAAAAAATTCGTAAGCCCCGGGGTCACAATTTCATCAAAAATCTGACTTTCGGGAATTCACTCAAAAATGGAGCTAAACGGTTGCAAATGCTCCCCTGAAAGGTTTGGCGGTCAAAACAGAAGGCTTTTTATCACAGGACAAGAAATCAGCCCTCGACAACTTAACCGGCAGAATTTTTTTTTTGAAAAAATCCGTAAGCCCCGGGGTCACAATTTCATCAAAAATCTGACTTTCGGGAATTCACTCAAAAATGGAGTTAAACGGTTGCAAATGCTCCCCTGAAAGGTTTGGCGGTCGAAACAGAAAGCTTTTTTATCACAGGAAAAGAAATCAGCCGTCGACAACTTAACCGGCAGAAATTTTTTTTAAAAAAAAAATTCGTAAGCCCCGGGGTCACAATTTCATCAAAAATCGGACTTCCGGGAATTCACTCAAAAATGGTGCCAAACGGGTGAAAATGCTCCCCTGAAGGGTTTGGCGGTTGAAACAGAATTTTTTTTATCACAGGACAAGAAATCAGCCATCGACAAGTTAACCGGCAGAAATTTTTTTTTGAAAAAATCCTTAAGCCCCAGGGTCACAATTTCATCAAAAATCTGACTTTCGACAATTCACTCAAAAATGGAGCTAAACGGTTGCAAATGCTCCCCTGAAACATTTGGATGTCGAAACAAAAGTCTTTTTATCACAGGACAAGAAATCAGCCCTCAACAACTTAACCGGCTTAAATTTTTTTAAAAAAAAATCCGTAAGCCCCGGGGTCACAATTTCATCAAAAATCTGACTTTCGGCACTTTACTCAAAAATGGTGCCAAACGGTTGCAAATGCTCCCCTGAAAGGTTTGGCGGTCGAATCAGAAAGCTTTTTTATCACAGGAAAAGAAATCAGCCGTCGACAACTTAACCGGCAGATTTTTTTTTTTTTTGAAAAAATCCCTGAGACCCGGGGTCACAATTTCATCAAAAATCTCACTTTCGGCAATTCACTCAAAAATGGTGCCAAACGATTGCAAATGCTCCCCTGAAAGGTTTGGCGGTCAAAACAGAAGGCTTTTTATCACAGGACAAGAAATCAGCCCTCGACAACTTAACCGGCAGAATTTTTTTTTTGAAAAAATCCGTAAGCACCGGGGTCACAATTTCATCAAAAATCTGACTTTCGACAATTCACTCAAAAATGGAGCTAAACGGTTGCAAATGCTCCCCTGAAACGTATGGATGTCGAAACAAAAGTCTTTTTATCACAGGACAAGAAATCAGCCCTCGACAACTTAACCGGCTTAAATTTTTTTTAAAAAAAATCCGTAAGCCCCGGGGTCAAAATTTCATCAAAAATCGGACTTTCGGGAATTCACTCAGAAATGATGCCAAACGGGTGCAAATGCTCCCCTGAAAGGTTTGGCGGTCGAAGCAGAAAGCTTTTTTATCACAGGAAAAGAAATCAGCCGTCGACAACTTAACCGGCAGATTTTTTTTTTTTTGAAAAAATCCCTGAGACCCGGGGTCACAATTTCATCAAAAATCTCACTTTCGGCAATTCACTCAAAAATGGTGCAAAACGATTGCAAATGCTCCCCTGAAACGTTTGGATGTCGAAACAGAAGCCTTTTTATCACAGGACAAGAAATCAGCCCTCGACAACTTAACCGGTTTAATTTTTTTGTGAAAAAATCCGTAAGCCCCGGGGTCACAATATCATCAAAAATCGGACTTTCGGGAATTCACTCAAAAATGGAGCTAAACGGTTGCAAATGCTCCCCTGAAAGGTTTGGCGGTCAAAACAGAAGGCTTTTTATCACAAGACAAGAAATCAGCCCTCGACAACTTAACCGGCAGAATTTTTTTTTTTAAAAAATCCGTATGCACCGGGGAAACAATTTCATCAAAAATCTGACTTTCGACAATTCACTCAAAAATGGAGCTAAACGGTTGCAAATGCTCCCCTAAAACGTATGGATGTCGAAACAAAAGTCTTTTTATCACAGGACAAGAAATCAGCCCTCGACAACTTAACCGGCTTAAATTTTTTTTAAAAAAAATCCGTAAGCCCCGGGCTCACAATTTCATCAAAAATCTGACTTTCGGGAATACACTCAAAAATGATGCCAAACGGGTGCAAATGCTCCCCTGAAAGGTTTGGCGGTCGAAACAGAAGATTTTTTATCACAGGACAAGAAATCAGCCATCGACAACTTAACAGGCAGAATTTTTTTTTTGAAAAAATCCGTAAGCCCCGGGGTCACAATTTCATCAAAAATCTGACTTTCGGCAATTCACTCAAAAATGGTGCCAAACAGGTGCAAATGCTCCCCTGAAAGGTTTGGCGGTCGAAACAGAAGTTTTTTTATCACAGGACAAGAAATCAGCCATCGACAATTTAACCGGCAGAAATTTTTTTTTGAAAAAATCCGTAAGCCCGGGGGTCACAATTTCATCAAAAATCTGACTTTCGCCAATTCACTCAAAAATGGTGCCAAACGGGTGAAAATGCTCCCCTGAAGGGTTTGGCGGTCGAAACAGAATTTTTTTTATCACAGGACAAGAAATCAGCCATCGACAAGTTAACCGGCAGAAATTTTTTTTTGAAAAAATCCGTAAGCCCCGGGGTCACAATTTCATCAAAAATCTGACTTTCGGCAATTCACTCAAAAATGGTGCCAAACGGTTGCAAATGCTCCCCTGAAACGTTTGGATGTCGAAACAGAAGTCTTTTTATCACAGGACAAGAAATCAGCCCTCGACAACTTAACTGGTTTAATTTTTTTTTGAAAAAATCCGTAAGCCCCGGGGTCACAATTTCATAAAAAATCTGACTTTCGGGAATTCACTCAAAAATGGAGTTAAACGGTTGCAAATGCTCCCCTGAAAGGTTTGGCGGTCGAAACAGAAAGCTTTTTTATCACAGGAAAAGAAATCAACCGTCGACAACTTAACCGGCAGAATTTTTTTTTTTGAAAAAATTCGTAAGCCCCGGGGTCACAATTTCATCAAAAATCGGACTTCCGGGAATTCACTCAAAAATGGTGCCAAACGGTTGCAAATGCTCCCCTGAAAGGTTCGGAGGTCGAAACAGAAGTTTTTTTATCACAGGACAAGAAATCAGCCATCGACAACTTAACCGGCAGAAATTTTTTTTTTAAAAAATCCGTAAGCCCCGGGGTCACAATTTCATCAAAAATCTGACTTTCGGCAATTCACTCAAAAATGGTGCCAAACGGGTGAAAATGCTCCCCTGAAGGGTTTGGCGGTAGAAACAGAATTTTTTTTATCACTGGACAAGAAATCAGCCATCGACAAGTTAACCGGCAGAATTTTTTTTTTGAAAAAATCCGTAAGCCTCGGGGTCACAATTTCATCAAAAATCTGACTTTCGGGAATTCACTCAAAAATGGTGCCAAATGGTTCCAAATGCTCCCCTGAAAGGTTTGGCGGTCAAAACAGAAGGCTTTTTATCACAGGACAAGAAATCAGCCCTCGACAACTTAACCGGCAGAATTTTTTTTTGAAAAAATCCGTAAGCCCCGGTGTCACAATTTCATCAAAAATCTGACTTTCGGCAATTCGCTCAAAAATGGTGCCAAACGGTTGCAAATGCTCCCCTGAAACGTTTGGATGTCGAAACAGAAGTCTTTTTATCACAGGACAAGAAATCAGCCCTCGACATCTTAACCGGCTTAAATTTTTTTTTGAAAAAATCCGTAAGCCCCGGGGTCACAATTTCATAAAAAATCTGACTATCGGCAATTCACTCAAAAATGGAGCTAAACGGTTGCAAATGCTCCCCTGAAAGGTTTGGCGGTCGAAACAGAAAGCTTTTTTTCACAGGACAAGAAATCAGCCCTCAACAACTTAACCGGCAGAATTTTTTTTTTGCAAAAATCCGTAAGCCCCGGGGTCACAATTTCATCAAAAAACTGACTTTCGGCAATTCACTCAAAAATGGTGCCAAACGGTTGCAAATGCTCCCCTGAAAGGTTTGGCGGTCGAAACAGAAAGCTTTTTTATCACAGGAAAAGAAATCAGCCGTCGACAACTTAACCGGCAGAATTTTTCCTTTTGAAAAAATCCCTGAGCCCCGGGGTCACAATTTCATCAAAATTCTGACTTTCGGCAATTCACTCAAAAATGGTGCCAAACGGGTGAAAATGATCCCCTGAAGGGTTTGGCGGTCGAAACAGAATTTTTTTTATCACAGGACAAGAAATCAGCCATCGACAAGTTAACCGGCAGAAATTTTTTTTTTGAAAAAATCCGTAAGCCCCGGGGTCACAATTTCATCAAAAATCGGACTTTCGGGAATTCACTCAAAAATGATGCCAAACGGGTGAAAATGCTCCCCTGAAAGGTTCGGAGGTCGAAACAGAAGTTTTTTTATCACAGGACAAGAAATCAGCCATCGACAACTTAACAGGCAGAATTTTTTTTAAAAAAAAATCCGTAAGCCCCGGGGTCACAATTTCATCAAAAATCTGACTTTCGGGAATTCACTCAAAAATGGAGCTAAACGGTTGCAAATGCTCCCCTGAAAGGTTTGGCGGTCAAAACAGAAGGCTTTTTATCACAGGACAAGAAATCAGCCCTCGACAACTTAACCGGCAGAATTTTTTTTTGAAAAAATCCGTAAGCCCCGGTGTCACAATTTCATCAAAAATCTGACTTTCGGCAATTCGCTCAAAAATGGTGCCAAACGGTTGCAAATGCTCCCCTGAAACGTTTGGATGTCGAAACAGAAGTCTTTTTATCACAGGACAAGAAATCAGCCCTCGACATCTTAACCGGCTTAAATTTTTTTTTGAAAAAATCCGTAAGCCCCGGGGTCACAATTTCATAAAAAATCTGACTATCGGCAATTCACTCAAAAATGGAGCTAAACGGTTGCAAATGCTCCCCTGAAAGGTTTGGCGGTCGAAACAGAAAGCTTTTTTTCACAGGACAAGAAATCAGCCCTCAACAACTTAACCGGCAGAATTTTTTTTTTGCAAAAATCCGTAAGCCCCGGGGTCACAATTTCATCAAAAAACTGACTTTCGGCAATTCACTCAAAAATGGTGCCAAACGGTTGCAAATGCTCCCCTGAAAGGTTTGGCGGTCGAAACAGAAAGCTTTTTTATCACAGGAAAAGAAATCAGCCGTCGACAACTTAACCGGCAGAATTTTTCTTTTTGAAAAAATCCCTGAGCCCCGGGGTCACAATTTCATCAAAATTCTGACTTTCGACAATTCACTCAAAAATGGTGCCAAACGGGTGAAAATGATCCCCTGAAGGGTTTGGCGGTCGAAACAGAATTTTTTTTATCACAGGACAAGAAATCAGCCATCGACAAGTTAACCGGCAGAAATTTTTTTTTTGAAAAAATCCGTAAGCCCCGGGGTCACAATTTCATCAAAAATCGGACTTTCGGGAATTCACTCAAAAATGATGCCAAACGGGTGAAAATGCTCCCCTGAAAGGTTCGGAGGTCGAAACAGAAGTTTTTTTATCACAGGACAAGAAATCAGCCATCGACAACTTAACAGGCAGAATTTTTTTTTAAAAAAAATCCGTAAGCCCCGGGGTCACAATTTCATCAAAAATCTGACTTTCGACAATTCACTCAAAAATGGAGCTAAACGGTTGCAAATGCTCCCCTGAAAGGTTTGGCGGTCAAAACAGAAGGCTTTTTATCACAGGACAAGAAATCAGCCCTCGACAACTTAACCGGCAGAATTTTATTTTTAAAAAAATCCCTAAGCCCCGGGGTCACAATTTCATCAAAAATCTGACTTTCGGCAATTCACTCAAAAATGGTGCCAAACAGGTGCAAATGCTCCCCTGAAAGGTTTGGCGGTCGAAACAGAATTTTTTTTATCACCTGACAAGAAATCAGCCATCGACAACTTAACCGGCAGAAATTTTTTTTGAAAAATCCGTAAGCCCCGGGGTCACAATTTCATCAAAAATCTGACTTTCGACAATTCACTCAAAAATGGAGCTAAACGGTTGCAAATGCTCCCCTGAAAGGTTTGGCGGTCAAAACAGAAGGCTTTTTATCACAGGACAAGAAATCAGCCCTCGACAACTTAACCGGCAGAATTTTTTTTTGAAAAAATCCGTAAGCCCCGGGGTCACAATTTCATCAAAAATCTGACTTTCGGCAATTCACTCAAAAATGGAGCTAAACGGTTGCAAATGCTCCCCTGAAAGGTTTGGCGGTCGAAACAGAAAGCTTTTTTTCACAGGACAAGAAATCAGCCCTCAACAACTTAACCGGCAGAATTTTTTTTTTTGCAAAAATCCGTAAGCCCCGGGGTCACAATTTCATCAAAAATCTGACTTTCGGCAATTCGCTCAAAAATGGTGCCAAACGGTTGCAAATGCTCCCCTGAAACGTTTGGATGTCGAAACAGAAGTCTTTTTATCACAGGACAAGAAATCAGCCCTCGACATCTTAACCGGCTTAAATTTTTTTTTGAAAAAATCCGTAAGCCCCGGGGTCACAATTTCATAAAAAATCTGACTATCGGCAATTCACTCAAAAATGGAGCTAAACGGTTGCAAATGCTCCCCTGAAAGGTTTGGCGGTCGAAACAGAAAGCTTTTTTTCACAGGACAAGAAATCAGCCCTCAACAACTTAACCGGCAGAATTTTTTTTTTGCAAAAATCCGTAAGCCCCGGGGTCACAATTTCATCAAAAAACTGACTTTCGGCAATTCACTCAAAAATGGTGCCAAACGGTTGCAAATGCTCCCCTGAAAGGTTTGGCGGTCGAAACAGAAAGCTTTTTTATCACAGGAAAAGAAATCAGCCGTCGACAACTTAACCGGCAGAATTTTTCCTTTTGAAAAAATCCCTGAGCCCCGGGGTCACAATTTCATCAAAATTCTGACTTTCGGCAATTCACTCAAAAATGGTGCCAAACGGGTGAAAATGATCCCCTGAAGGGTTTGGCGGTCGAAACAGAATTTTTTTTATCACAGGACAAGAAATCAGCCATCGACAAGTTAACCGGCAGAAATTTTTTTTTTGAAAAAATCCGTAAGCCCCGGGGTCACAATTTCATCAAAAATCGGACTTTCGGGAATTCACTCAAAAATGATGCCAAACGGGTGAAAATGCTCCCCTGAAAGGTTCGGAGGTCGAAACAGAAGTTTTTTTATCACAGGACAAGAAATCAGCCATCGACAACTTAACAGGCAGAATTTTTTTTAAAAAAAAATCCGTAAGCCCCGGGGTCACAATTTCATCAAAAATCTGACTTTCGGGAATTCACTCAAAAATGGAGCTAAACGGTTGCAAATGCTCCCCTGAAAGGTTTGGCGGTCAAAACAGAAGGCTTTTTATCACAGGACAAGAAATCAGCCCTCGACAACTTAACCGGCAGAATTTTTTTTTGAAAAAATCCGTAAGCCCCGGTGTCACAATTTCATCAAAAATCTGACTTTCGGCAATTCGCTCAAAAATGGTGCCAAACGGTTGCAAATGCTCCCCTGAAACGTTTGGATGTCGAAACAGAAGTCTTTTTATCACAGGACAAGAAATCAGCCCTCGACATCTTAACCGGCTTAAATTTTTTTTTGAAAAAATCCGTAAGCCCCGGGGTCACAATTTCATAAAAAATCTGACTATCGGCAATTCACTCAAAAATGGAGCTAAACGGTTGCAAATGCTCCCCTGAAAGGTTTGGCGGTCGAAACAGAAAGCTTTTTTTCACAGGACAAGAAATCAGCCCTCAACAACTTAACCGGCAGAATTTTTTTTTTGCAAAAATCCGTAAGCCCCGGGGTCACAATTTCATCAAAAAACTGACTTTCGGCAATTCACTCAAAAATGGTGCCAAACGGTTGCAAATGCTCCCCTGAAAGGTTTGGCGGTCGAAACAGAAAGCTTTTTTATCACAGGAAAAGAAATCAGCCGTCGACAACTTAACCGGCAGAATTTTTCTTTTTGAAAAAATCCCTGAGCCCCGGGGTCACAATTTCATCAAAATTCTGACTTTCGGCAATTCACTCAAAAATGGTGCCAAACGGGTGAAAATGATCCCCTGAAGGGTTTGGCGGTCGAAACAGAATTTTTTTTATCACAGGACAAGAAATCAGCCATCGACAAGTTAACCGGCAGAAATTTTTTTTTTGAAAAAATCCGTAAGCCCCGGGGTCACAATTTCATCAAAAATCGGACTTTCGGGAATTCACTCAAAAATGATGCCAAACGGGTGAAAATGCTCCCCTGAAAGGTTCGGAGGTCGAAACAGAAGTTTTTTTATCACAGGACAAGAAATCAGCCATCGACAACTTAACAGGCAGAATTTTTTTTTAAAAAAAATCCGTAAGCCCCGGGGTCACAATTTCATCAAAAATCTGACTTTCGACAATTCACTCAAAAATGGAGCTAAACGGTTGCAAATGCTCCCCTGAAAGGTTTGGCGGTCAAAACAGAAGGCTTTTTATCACAGGACAAGAAATCAGCCCTCGACAACTTAACCGGCAGAATTTTATTTTTAAAAAAATCCCTAAGCCCCGGGGTCACAATTTCATCAAAAATCTGACTTTCGGCAATTCACTCAAAAATGGTGCCAAACAGGTGCAAATGCTCCCCTGAAAGGTTTGGCGGTCGAAACAGAATTTTTTTTATCACCTGACAAGAAATCAGCCATCGACAACTTAACCGGCAGAAATTTTTTTTTGAAAAATCCGTAAGCCCCGGGGTCACAATTTCATCAAAAATCTGACTTTCGACAATTCACTCAAAAATGGAGCTAAACGGTTGCAAATGCTCCCCTGAAAGGTTTGGCGGTCAAAACAGAAGGCTTTTTATCACAGGACAAGAAATCAGCCCTCGACAACTTAACCGGCAGAATTTTTTTTTGAAAAAATCCGTAAGCCCCGGGGTCACAATTTCATCAAAAATCTGACTTTCGGCAATTCACTCAAAAATGGAGCTAAACGGTTGCAAATGCTCCCCTGAAAGGTTTGGCGGTCGAAACAGAAAGCTTTTTTTCACAGGACAAGAAATCAGCCCTCAACAACTTAACCGGCAGAATTTTTTTTTTTGCAAAAATCCGTAAGCCCCGGGGTCACAATTTCATCAAAAATCTGACTTTCGGCAATTCACTCAAAAATGGTGCCAAACGGTTGCAAATGCTCCCCTGAAAGGTTTGGCGGTCGAAAGAGAAAGGTTTTTTATCACAGGACAAGAAATCAGCCATCGACAAGTTAACCGGCAGAAATTTTTTTTTTGAAAAAATCCGTAAGCCCCGGGGTCACACTTTCATCAAAAATCTGACTTTCGGCAATTCGCTCAAAAATGGTGCCAAACGGTTGCAAATGCTCCCCTGAAACGTTTGGATGTCGAAACAGAAGTCTTTTTATCACAGGACAAGAAATCAGCCCTCGACATCTTAACCGGCTTAAATTTTTTTTTGAAAAAATCCGTAAGCCCCGGGGTCACAATTTCATCAAAAATGGGACTTTCTGGAATTCACTCAAAAATGGAGCTAAACGGTTGCAAATGCTCCCCTGAAAGGTTTGGCGGTCAAAACAGAAGGCTTTTTATCACAGGACAAGAAATCAGCCCTCAACAACTTAACCGGCAGAATTATTTTTTTGAAAAAATCCGTAAGCCCCGGGGTCACAATTTCATAAAAAATCTGACTATCGGCAATTCACTCAAAAATGGAGCTGAACGGTTGCAAATGCTCCCCTGAAAGGTTTGGCGGTCGAAACAGAAAGCTTTTTTTCACAGGACAAGAAATCAGCCCTCAACAACTTAACCGGCAGAATTTTTTTTTTGCAAAAATCCGTAAGCCCCGGGGTCACAATTTCATCAAAAAACTGACTTTCGGCAATTCACTCAAAAATGGTGCCAAACGGTTGCAAATGCTCCCCTGAAAGGTTTGGCGGTCGAAACAGAAAGCTTTTTTATCACAGGAAAAGAAATCAGCCGTCGACAACTTAACAGGCAGAATTTTTTTTTTGAAAAAATCCGTAAGCCCCGGGGTCACAATTTCATCAAAAATCTGACTTTCGTCAATACACTCAAAAATGGAGCTAAACGGTTGCAAATGCTCCCCTGAAACATTTGGATGTCGAAACAGAAGTCTTTTTATCACAGGACAAGAAATCAGCCCTCGACAACTTAACCGGCTTAAATTCTTTTTTGAAAAAATCCGTAAGCCCTGGGGTCACAATTTCATCAAAAATCGGACTTTCGGGAATTCACTCAAAAATGATGCCAAACGGGTGCAAATGCTCCCCTGAAAGGTTTGGCGGTCGAAACAGAAGGCTTTTTATCACAGGACAAGAAATCAGCCCTCAACAACTTAACCGGCAGAATTTTTTTTTTGAAAAAATCCGTAAGCCCCGGGGTCGCAATTTCATCAAAAATCGGACTTTCGGGAATTCACTCAAAAATGGATCTAAACGGTTGCAAATGCTCCCCTGAAAGGTTTGGCGGTCGAAACAGAAAGCTTTTTTCACAGGACAAGAAATCAGCCCTCAACAACTTAACCGGCAGAATTATTTTTTTGCAAAAATCCGTAAGCCCCGGGGTCACAATTTCATCAAAAAACTGACTTTCGGCAATTCACTCAAAAATGGTGCCAAACGGTTGCAAATGCTCCCCTGAAAGGTTTGGCGGTCGAAACAGAAAGCTTTTTTATCACAGGAAAAGAAATCAGCCGTCGACAACTTAACCGGCAGAATTTTATTTTTTGAAAAAATGCCTAAGCCCCGGGGTCACAATTTCATCAAAAATCTGACTTTCGTCAATACACTCAAAAATGGTGCCAAACGGGTGCAAATGCTCCCCTGAAAGGTTTGGCGGTCGAAACAGAAGTTTTTTTATCACAGGACAAGAAATCAGCCATCGACAAGTTAACCGGCAGAATTTTTTTTTTTGAAAAAATCCGTAAGCCCCGGGGTCACCATTTCATCAAAAATCTGACTTTCGGCAATTCACTCAAAAATGGTGCCAAACGGGTGAAAATGAACCCCTGAAGGGTTTGGCGGTCGAAACAGAATTTTTTTTATCACAGGACAAGAAATCAGCCATCGACAAGTTAACCGGTAGAAAATTTTTTTTTGAAAAAATCCGTAAGCCCCGGGGTCACATTTTCATCAAAAATCTGACTTTCGGCAATTCACTCAAAAATGGTGCCAAACGGGTGCAAATGCTCCCCTGAAAGGTTTGGCGGTCGAAACAGAAGTTTTTTTATCACAGGACAAGAAATCACCCGTCGACAACTTAACCGGCAGAATTTTTTTTTTAAAAAAAAGTTCGTAAGCCCCGGGGTCACAATTTCATCAAAAATCTGACTTTCGACAATTCACTCAAAAATGGAGCTAAACGGTTGCAAATGCTCCCCTGAAAGGTTTGGCGGTCAAAACAGAAGGCTTTTTATCACAGGACAAGAAATCAGCCCTCGACAACTTAACCGGCAGAATTTTATTTTTAAAAAAATCCCTAAGCCCCGGGGTCACAATTTCATCAAAAATCTGACTTTCGGCAATTCACTCAAAAATGGTGCCAAACAGGTGCAAATGCTCCCCTGAAAGGTTTGGCGGTCGAAACAGAATTTTTTTTATCACCTGACAAGAAATCAGCCATCGACAACTTAACCGGCAGAAATTTTTTTTGAAAAATCCGTAAGCCCCGGGGTCACAATTTCATCAAAAATCTGACTTTCGACAATTCACTCAAAAATGGAGCTAAACGGTTGCAAATGCTCCCCTGAAAGGTTTGGCGGTCAAAACAGAAGGCTTTTTATCACAGGACAAGAAATCAGCCCTCGACAACTTAACCGGCAGAATTTTTTTTTGAAAAAATCCGTAAGCCCCGGGGTCACAATTTCATCAAAAATCTGACTTTCGGCAATTCACTCAAAAATGGAGCTAAACGGTTGCAAATGCTCCCCTGAAAGGTTTGGCGGTCGAAACAGAAAGCTTTTTATCACAGGACAAGAAATCAGCCCTCGACAACTTAACCGGCAGAATTTTTTTTTGAAAAAATCCGTAAGCCCCGGGGTCACAATTTCATCAAAAATCTGACTTTCGGCAATTCACTCAAAAATGGTGCCAAACGGTTGCAAATGCTCCCCTGAAAGGTTTGGCGGTCGAAACAGAAGTTTTTTTATCACAGGACAAGAAATCACCCGTCGACAACTTAACCGGCAGAATTTTTTTTTTTTGAAAAAGTTCGTAAGCCCCGGGGTCACAATTTCATCAAAAATGGGACTTCCGGGAATTCACTCAAAAATGGTGCCAAACGGGTGAAAATGCTCCCCTGAAGGGTTTGGCGGTCGAAACAGAATTTTTTTTATCACAGGACAAGAAATCAGCCATCGACAAGTTAACCGGCAGAATTTTTTTTTTGAAAAAATCCGTATGCCCCGGGGTCACAATTTCATCAAAAATCTGACCTTTCGACAATTCACTCAAAAATGGAGCTAAACGGTTGCAAATGCTCCCCTGAAAGGTTTGGCGGTCAAAACAGAAGGCTTTTTATCACAGGACAAGAAATCAGCCCTCGACAACTTAACCGGCAGAATTTTATTTTTAAAAAAATCCCTAAGCCCCGGGGTCACAATTTCATCAAAAATCTGACTTTCGGCAATTCACTCAAAAATGGTGCCAAACAGGTGCAAATGCTCCCCTGAAAGGTTTGGCGGTCGAAACAGAATTTTTTTTATCACCTGACAAGAAATCAGCCATCGACAACTTAACCGGCAGAAATTTTTTTTGAAAAATCCGTAAGCCCCGGGGTCACAATTTCATCAAAAATCTGACTTTCGAGAATTCACTCAAAAATGGAGCTAAACGGTTGCAAATGCTCCCCTGAAAGGTTTGGCGGTCAAAACAGAAGGCTTTTTATCACAGGACAAGAAATCAGCCCTCGACAACTTAACCGGCAGAATTTTTTTTTGAAAAAATCCGTAAGCCCCGGGGTCACAATTTCATCAAAAATCGGACTTTCGGCAATTCACTCAAAAATGGAGCTAAACGGTTGCAAATGCTCCCCTGAAAGGTTTGGCGGTCGAAACAGAAAGCTTTTTTTCACAGGACAAGAAATCAGCCCTCAACAACTTAACCGGCAGAATTTTTTTTTTTGCAAAAATCCGTAAGCCCCGGGGTCACAATTTCATCAAAAATCTGACTTTCGGCAATTCACTCAAAAATGGTGCCAAACGGTTGCAAATGCTCCCCTGAAAGGTTTGGCGGTCGAAAGAGAAAGCTTTTTTATCACAGGACAAGAAATCAGCCATCGACAACTTAACAGGCAGAATTTTTTTTTTGAAAAAATCCGTAAGCCCCGGGGTCACAATTTCATAAAAAATCTGACTATCGGCAATTCACTCAAAAATGGAGCTGAACGGTTGCAAATGCTCCCCTGAAAGGTTTGGCGGTCGAAACAGAAAGCTTTTTTTCACAGGACAAGAAATCAGCCCTCAACAACTTAACCGGCAGAATTTTTTTTTTGCAAAAATCCGTAAGCCCCGGGGTCACAATTTCATCAAAAAACTGACTTTCGGCAATTCACTCAAAAATGGTGCCAAACGGTTGCAAATGCTCCCCTGAAAGGTTTGGCGGTCGAAACAGAAAGCTTTTTTATCACAGGAAAAGAAATCAGCCGTCGACAACTTAACAGGCAGAATTTTTTTTTTGAAAAAATCCGTAAGCCCCGGGGTCACAATTTCATCAAAAATCTGACTTTCGTCAATACACTCAAAAATGGAGCTAAACGGTTGCAAATGCTCCCCTGAAACATTTGGATGTCGAAACAGAAGTCTTTTTATCACAGGACAAGAAATCAGCCCTCGACAACTTAACCGGCTTAAATTCTTTTTTGAAAAAATCCGTAAGCCCTGGGGTCACAATTTCATCAAAAATCGGACTTTCGGGAATTCACTCAAAAATGATGCCAAACGGGTGCAAATGCTCCCCTGAAAGGTTTGGCGGTCGAAACAGAAGGCTTTTTATCACAGGACAAGAAATCAGCCCTCAACAACTTAACCGGCAGAATTTTTTTTTTGAAAAAATCCGTAAGCCCCGGGGTCACAATTTAATAAAAAATCGGACTTTCGGGAATTCACTCAAAAATGGAGCTAAACGGTTGCAAATGCTCCCCTGAAAGGTTTGGCGGTCGAAACAGAAAGCTTTTTTTCACAGGACAAGAAATCAGCCCTCAACAACTTAACCGGCAGAATTTTTTTTTTGCAAAAATCCGTAAGCCCCGGGGTCACAATTTCATCAAAAAACTGACTTTCGGCAATTCACTCAAAAATGGAGCTAAACGGTTGCAAATGCTCCCCTGAAACATTTGGATGTCGAAACAGAAGTCTTTTTATCACAGGACAAGAAATCAGCCCTCGACAACTTAACCGGCTTAAATTGTTTTTTGAAAAAATCCGTAAGCCCTGGGGTCACAATTTCATCAAAAATCGGACTTTCGGGAATTCACTCAAAAATGATGCCAAACGGGTGCAAATGCTCCCCTGAAAGGTTTGGCGGTCGAAACAGAAGGCTTTTTATCACAGGACAAGAAATCAGCCCTCAACAACTTAACCGGCAGAATTTTTTTTTTGAAAAAATCCGTAAGCCCCGGGGTCGCAATTTCATCAAAAATCGGACTTTCGGGAATTCACTCAAAAATGGAGCTAAACGGTTGCAAATGCTCCCCTGAAAGGTTTGGCGGTCGAAACAGAAAGCTTTTTTTCACAGGACAAGAAATCAGCCCTCAACAACTTAACCGGCAGAATTTTTTTTTTCCAAAAATCCGTAAGCCCCGGGGTCACAATTTCATCAAAAAACTGACTTTCGGCAATTCACTCAAAAATGGTGCCAAACGGTTGCAAATGCTCCCCTGAAAGGTTTGGCGGTCGAAACAGAAAGCTTTTTTATCACAGGAAAAGAAATCAGCCGTCGACAACTTAACCGGCAGAATTTTATTTTTTGAAAAAATCCCTAAGCCCCGGGGTCACAATTTCATCAAAAATCTGACTTTCGTCAATACACTCAAAAATGGTGCCAAACGGTTGCAAATGCTCCCCTGAAAGGTTTGGCGGTCGAAACAGAAAGCTTTTTTATCACAGGAAAAGAAATCAGCCGTCGACAACTTAACCGGCAGAATTTTATTTTTTGAAAAAATCCCTAAGCCCCGGGGTCACAATTTCATCAAAAATCTGACTTTCGGCAATTCACTCAAAAATGGTGCCAAACGGGTGAAAATGCACCCCTGAAGGGTTTGGCGGTCGAAACAGAATTTTTTTTATCACAGGACAAGAAATCAGCCATCGACAAGTTAACCGGTAGAAATTTTTTTTTTGAAAAAATCCGTAAGCCCCGGGGTCACAATTTCATCAAAAATGGGACTTCCGGGAATTCACTCAAAAATGGTGCCAAACGGGTGAAAATGCTCCCCTGAAGGGTTTGGCGGTCGAAACAGAATTTTTTTTATCACAGGACAAGAAATCAGCCATCGACAAGTTAACCGGCAGAATTTTTTTTTTGAAAAATCCGTATGCCCCGGGGTCACAATTTCATCAAAAATCTGACTTTCGACAATTCACTCAAAAATGGAGGTAAACGGTTGCAAATGCTCCCCTGAAAGGTTTGGCGGTCGAAACAGAAAGCTATTTTTCACAGGACAAGAAATCAGCCCTCGACAACTTAACCGGCAGAATATTTTTTTTGAAAAAATCCGTAAGCCCCGGGGTCACACTTTCATCAAAAATCGGACTTCCGGGAATTCACTCAAAATGGTGCCAAACGGGTGAAAATGCTCCCCTGAAGGGTTTGGCGGTCGAAACAGAATTTTTTTTTATCACAGGACAAGAAATCAGCCATCGACAAGTTAACCGGCAGAATTTTTTTTTTTTGAAAAAAATCCGTAAGCCCCGGGGTCACAATTTCATCAAAAATCTGACTTTCGACAATTCACTCAAAAATGGAGCTAAACGGTTGCAAATGCTCCCCTGAAAGGTTTGGCGGTCGAAACAGAAAGCTATTTTTCACAGGACAAGAAATCAGCCCTCGACAACTTAACCGGCAGAATATTTTTTTTGAAAAAATCCGTAAGCCCCGGGGTCACACTTTCATCAAAAATCGGACTTCCGGGAATTCACTCAAAAATGGTGCCAAACGGGTGAAAATGCTCCCTGAAGGGTTTGGCGGTCGAAACAGAATTTTTTTTTATCACAGGACAAGAAATCAGCCATCGACAAGTTAACCGGCAGAATTTTTTTTTTTGAAAAAATCCGTAAGCCCCGGGGTCACAATTTCATCAAAAATCTGACTTTCGACAATTCACTCAAAAATGGAGCTAAACGGTTGCAAATGCTCCCCTGACACATTTGGATGTCGAAACAGAAGTCTTTTTATCACAGGACAAGAAATCAGCCCTCGACAACTTAACCGGCTTAAATTTTTTTTTTGAAAAAATCCGTAAGCCCCGGGGTCACAATTTCATCAAAAATCTGACTTTCGGCAATTCACTCAAAAATGGTGCCAAACGGGTGCAAATGCTCCCCTGAAAGGTTTGGCGGTCGAAACAGAAGTTTTTTATCACAGGACAAGAAATCAGCCATCGACAACTTAACAGGCAGAATTTTTTTTTTTGAAAAAATCCGTAAGCCCCGGGGTCACAATTTCATCAAAAATCTGACTTTCGACAATTCACTCAAAAATGGTGCCAAAAGGGTGCAAATGCCCCCGTGAAAGGTTTGGCGGTCGAAACAGAAGTTTTTTTTATCACAGGACAAGAAATCAGCCATCGACAACTTAACCGGCAGAAATTTTTTTTTTGCAAAAATCCGTAAGCCCCGGGGTCACAATTTCATCAAAAATCTGACTTTCGACAATTCACTCAAAAATGGTGCCAAAAGGGTGAAAATGCTCCCCTGAAGGGTTTGGCGGTCGAAACAGAATTTTTTTTATCACAGGACAAGAAATCAGCCATCGACAAGTTAACCGGCAGAATTTTTTTTTTTGAAAAAATCCGTAAGCCCCGGGGTCACAATTTCATCAAAAATCTGACTTTCGACAATTCACTCAAAAATGGAGCTAAACGGTTGCAAATGCTCCCCTGAAACATTTGGATGTCGAAACAGAAGTCTTTTTATCACAGGACAAGAAATCAGCCCTCGACAACTTAACCGGCTTAAATTCTTTTTTGAAAAAATCCGTAAGCCCTGGGGTCACAATTTCATCAAAAATCGGACTTTCGGGAATTCACTCAAAAATGATGCCAAACGGGTGCAAATGCTCCCCTGAAAGGTTTGGCGGTCGAAACAGAAGGCTTTTTATCACAGGACAAGAAATCAGCCCTCAACAACTTAACCGGCAGAATTTTTTTTTTGAAAAAATCCGTAAGCCCCGGGGTCACAATTTCATCAAAAATCTAACTATCGGCAATTCACTCAAAAATGGAGCTAAACGGTTGCAAATGCTCCCCTGAAAGGTTTGGCGGTCGAAACAGAAAGCTTTTTTTCACAGGACAAGAAATCAGCCCTCAACAACTTAACCGGCAGAATTTTTTTTTTGCAAAAATCCGTAAGCCCCGGGGTCACAATTTCATCAAAAAACTTACTTTCGGCAATTCACTCAAAAATGGTGCCAAACGGTTGCAAATGCTCCCCTGAAAGGTTTGGCGGTCGAAACAGAAAGCTTTTTTATCACAGGAAAAGAAATCAGCCCTCGACAACTTAACCGGCAGAATTTTATTTTTTGAAAAAATCCCTAAGCCCCGGGGTCACAATTTCATCAAAAATCTGACTTTCGGCAATTCACTCAAAAATGGTGCCAAACGGGTGCAAATGCTCCCCTGAAAGGTTTGGCGGTCGAAACAGAAGTTTTTTTATCACAGGACAAGAAATCACCCGTCGACAACTTAACCGGCAGAATTTTTTTTTTTGAAAAAGTTCGTAAGCCCCGGGGTCACTTTCATAAAAAATGGGACTTCCGGGAATTCACTCAAAAATGGTGCCAAACGGGTGAAAATGCTCCCCTGAAGGGTTTGGCGGTCGAAACAGAATTTTTTTTATCACAGGACAAGAAATCAGCCATCGACAAGTTAACCGGCAGAATTTTTTTTTTGAAAAAATCCGTATGCCCCGGGGTCACAATTTCATCAAAAATCTGACTTTCGACAATTCACTCAAAAATGGAGGTAAACGGTTGCAAATGCTCCCCTGAAAGGTTTGGCGGTCGAAACAGAAAGCTATTTTTCACAGGACAAGAAATCAGCCCTCAACAACTTAACCGGCAGAATTTTTTTTTTCCAAAAATCCGTAAGCCCCGGGATCACAATTTCATCAAAAATCTGACTTTCGGCAATTCACTCAAAAATGGTGCCAAACGGTTGCAAATGCTCCCCAGAAACATTTGGATGTCGAAACAGAAGTCTTTTTATCACAGGACAAGAAATCAGCCCTCGACAACTTAACCGGCTTAAATATTTTTTTTGAAAAAATCCGTAAGCCCCGGGGTCACAATTTCATCAAAAATCGGACTTCCGGGAATTCACTCAAAAATGGTGCCAAACGGGTGAAAATGCTCCCCTGAAGGGTTTGGCGGTCGAAACAGAATTTTTTTTATCACAGGACAAGAAATCAGCCATCGACAAGTTAACCGGCAGAATTTTTTTTTTTTGAAAAAATCCGTAAGCCCCGGGGTCACAATTTCATCAAAAATCTGACTTTCGACAATTCACTCAAAAATGGAGCTAAACGGCTGCAAATGCTCCCCTGACACATTTGGATGTCGAAACAGAAGTCTTTTTATCACGGGACAAGAAATCAGCCCTCGACAACTTAACAGGCTTAAATTTTTTTTTGAAAAAATCCGTAAGCCCCGGGGTCACAATTTCATCAAAAATCGGACTTCGGGAATTCACTCAAAAATGATGCCAAACGGGTGCAAATGCTCCCCTGAAAGGTTTGGATGTCGAAACAGAAGGCTTTTTATCACAGGACAAGAAATCAGCCCTCGACAACTTAACCGGCTTAAATTTTTTTTTTGAAAAAATCCGTAAGCCCCGGGGTCACAATTTCATCAAAAATCTGACTTTCGGCAATTCACTCAAAAATGGTGCCAAACGGGTGCAAATGCTCCCCTGAAAGGTTTCGCGGTCGAAACAGAAGTTTTTTTATCACAGGACAAGAAATCAGCCATCGACAACTTAACAGGCAGAATTTTTTTTTTGAAAAAATCCGTAAGCCCCGGGGTCACAATTTCATCAAAAATCTGACTTTCGACAATTCACTCAAAAATGGTGCCAAACGGGTGCAAATGCTCCCCTGAAAGGTTTGGCGGTCGAAACAGAAGTTTTTTTATCACAGGACAAGAAATCAGCCATCGACAACTTAACAGGCAGAATTTTTTTTTTGAAAAAATCCGTAAGCCCCGGGGTCACAATTTCATCAAAAATCTGACTTTCGACAATTCACTCAAAAATGGTGCCAAACGGGTGCAAATGCCCCCCTGAAAGGTTTGGCCGTCGAAACAGAAGTTTTTTTATCACAGGACAAGAAATCAGCCATCGACAACTTAACCGGCAGAAATTTTTTTTTGAAAAAATCCGTAAGCCCCGGGGTCACAATTTCATCAAAAATCTGACTTTCGACAATTCACTCAAAAATGGAGCTAAACGGTTGCAAATGCTCCCCTGAAACATTTGGATGTCGAAACAGAAGTCTTTTTATCACAGGACAAGAAATCAGCCCTCGACAACTTAACCGGCTTAAATTCTTTTTTGAAAAAATCCGTAAGCCCTGGGGTCACACATTCATCAAAAATCGGACTTTCGGGAATTCACTCAAAAATGATGCCAAACGGTTGCAAATGCTCCCCTGAAAGGTTTGGCGGTCGAAACAGAAGGCTTTTTATCACAGGACAAGAAATCAGCCCTCGACAACTTAACCGGCAGAATTTTATTTTTAAAAAAATCCCTAAGCCCCGGGGTCACAATTTCATCAAAAATCTGACTTTCGACAATTCACTCAAAAATGGTGCCAAACGGGTGCAAATGCTCCCCTGAAAGGTTTGGCGGTCGAAATAGAAGTTTTTTTATCACAGGAGAAGAAATCAGCCATCGACAACTTAACCGGCAGAAATTTTTTTTAAAAAAAATCCGTAAGCCCCGGGGTCACAATTTCATCAAAAATCGGACTTTCGGGAATTCACTCAAAAATGATGCCAAACGGGTGCAAATGCTCCCCTGAAAGGTTTGGCGGTCGAAACAGAAGGCTTTTTATCACAGGACAAGAAATCAGCCCTCAACAACTTAACCGGCAGAATTTTTTTTTTGAAAAAATCCGTAAGCCCCGGGGTCACAATTTCATCAAAAATCGGACTTTCGGGAATTCACTCAAAAATGGAGCTAAACGGTTGCAAATGCTCCCCTGAAAGGTTTGGCGGTCGAAACAGAAAGCTTTTTTTCACAGGACAAGAAATCAGCCCTCAACAACTTAACCGGCAGAATTTTTTTTTTGCAAAAATCCGTAAGCCCCGGGGTCACAATTTCATCAAAAAACTGACTTTCGGTAATTCACTCAAAAATGGAGCTAAACGGTTGCAAATGCTCCCCTGAAACATTTGGATGTCGAAACAGAAGTCTTTTTATCACAGGACAAGAAATCAGCCCTCGACAACTTAACCGGCTTAAATTCTTTTTTGAAAAAATCCGTAAGCCCTGGGGTCACAATTTCATCAAAAATCGGACTTTCGGGAATTCACTCAAAAATGATGCCAAACGGGTGCAAATGCTCCCCTGAAAGGTTTGGCGGTCGAAACAGAAGGCTTTTTATCACAGGACAAGAAATCAGCCCTCAACAACTTAACCGGCAGAATTTTTTTTTTGAAAAAATCCGTAAGCCACGGGGTCACAATTTCATCAAAAATCGGACTTTCGGGAATTCACTCAAAAATGGAGCTAAACGGTTGCAAATGCTCCCCTGAAAGGTTTGGCGGTCGAAACAGAAAGCTTTTTTTCACAGGACAAGAAATCAGCCCTCAACAACTTAACCGGCAGAATTTTTTTTTTGCAAAAATCCGTGGGTCACAATTTCATCAAAAAACTGACTTTCGGCAATTCACTCAAAAATGGTGCCAAACGGTTGCAAATGCTCCCCTGAAAGGTTTGGCGGTCGAAACAGAAAGCTTTTTTATCACAGGAAAAGAAATCAGCCGTCGACAACTTAACCGGCAGAATTTTATTTTTTGAAAAAATCCCTAAGCCCCGGGGTCACAATTTCATCAAAAATCTGACTTTCGTCAATACACTCAAAAATGGTGCCAAACGGGTGCAAATGCTCCCCTGAAAGGTTTGGCGGTCGAAACAGAAGCTTTTTTATCACAGGACAAGAAATCAGCCATCGACAAGTTAACCGGCAGAATTTTTTTTTTTGAAAAAATCCGTAAGCCCCGGGGTCACAATTTCATCAAAAATCTGACTTTCGGCAATTCACTCAAAAATGGTGCCAAACGGGTGAAAATTCACCCCTGAAGGGTTTGGCGGTCGAAACAGAATTTTTTCTATCACAGGACAAGAAATCAGCCATCGACAAGTTAACCGGTAGAAATTTTTTTTTTGAAAAAATCCGTAAGCCCCGGGGTCACATTTTCATCAAAAATCTGACTTTCGGCAATTCACTCAAAAATGGTGCCAAACGGGTGCAAATGCTCCCCTGAAAGGTTTGGCGGTCGAAACAGAAGTTTTTTTATCACAGGACAAGAAATCACCCGTCGACAACTTAACCGGCAGAATTTTTTTTTTTGAAAAAGTTCGTAAGCCCCGGGGTCACAATTTCATAAAAAATGGGACTTCCGGGAATTCACTCAAAAATGGTGCCAAACGGGTGAAAATGCTCCCCTGAAGGGTTTGGCGGTCGAAACAGAATTTTTTTTATCACAGGACAAGAAATCAGCCATCGACAAGTTAACCGGTAGAAATTTTTTTTTTGAAAAAATCCGTAAGCCCCGGGGTCACAATTTCATCAAAAATGGGACTTCCGGGAATTCACTCAAAAATGGTGCCAAACGGGTGAAAATGCTCCCCTGAAGGGTTTGGCGGTCGAAACAGAATTTTTTTTATCACAGGACAAGAAATCAGCCATCGACAAGTTAACCGGCAGAATTTTTTTTTTGAAAAAATCCGTATGCCCCGGGGTCACAATTTCATCAAAAATCTGACTTTCGACAATTCACTCAAAAATGGAGGTAAACGGTTGCAAATGCTCCCCTGAAAGGTTTGGCGGTCGAAACAGAAAGCTATTTTTCACAGGACAAGAAATCAGCCCTCGACAACTTAACCGGCAGAATATTTTTTTTGAAAAAATCCGTAAGCCCCGGGGTCACACTTTCATCAAAAATCGGACTTCCGGGAATTCACTCAAAAATGGTGCCAAACGGGTGAAAATGCTCCCCTGAAGGGTTTGGCGGTCGAAACAGAATTTTTTTTATCACAGGACAAGAAATCAGCCATCGACAAGTTAACCGGCAGAATTTTTTTTTTTTGAAAAAATCCGTAAGCCCCGGGGTCACAATTTCATCAAAAATCTGACTTTCGACAATTCACTCAAAAATGGAGCTAAACGGTTGCAAATGCTCCCCTGACACATTTGGATGTCGAAACAGAAGTCTTTTTTTCACAGGACAAGAAATCAGCCCTCGACAACTTAACCGGCTTAAATTTTTTTTTGAAAAAATCCGTAAGCCCCGGGGTCACAATTTCATCAAAAATCTGACTTTCGGCAATTCACTCAAAAATGGTGCCAAACGGGTGCAAATGCTCCCCTGAAAGGTTTGGCGGTCGAAACAGAAGTTTTTTTATCACAGGACAAGAAATCAGCCATCAACAACTTAACAGGCAGAATTTTTTTTTTGAAAAAATCCGTAAGCCCCGGGGTCACAATTTCATCAAAAATCTGACTTTCGACAATTCACTCAAAAATGGTGCCAAAAGGGTGCAAATGCCCCCGTGAAAGGTTTGGCGGTCGAAACAGAAGTTTTTTTTATCACAGGACAAGAAATCAGCCATCGACAACTTAACCGGCAGAAATTTTTTTTTTGCAAAAATCCGTAAGCCCCGGGGTCACAATTTCATCAAAAATCTGACTTTCGACAATTCACTCAAAAATGGTGCCAAAAGGGTGAAAATGCTCCCCTGAAGGGTTTGGCGGTCGAAACAGAATTTTTTTTATCACAGGACAAGAAATCAGCCATCGACAAGTTAACCGGCAGAATTTTTTTTTTTGAAAAAATCCGTAAGCCCCGGGGTCACAATTTCATCAAAAATCTGACTTTCGACAATTCACTCAAAAATGGAGCTAAACGGTTGCAAATGCTCCCCTGAAACATTTGGATGTCGAAACAGAAGTCTTTTTATCACAGGACAAGAAATCAGCCCTCGACAACTTAACCGGCTTAAATTCTTTTTTGAAAAAATCCGTAAGCCCTGGGGTCACAATTTCATCAAAAATCGGACTTTCGGGAATTCACTCAAAAATGATGCCAAACGGGTGCAAATGCTCCCCTGAAAGGTTTGGCGGTCGAAACAGAAGGCTTTTTATCACAGGACAAGAAATCAGCCCTCAACAACTTAACCGGCAGAATTTTTTTTTTGAAAAAATCCGTAAGCCCCGGGGTCACAATTTCATCAAAAATCTAACTATCGGCAATTCACTCAAAAATGGAGCTAAACGGTTGCAAATGCTCCCCTGAAAGGTTTGGCGGTCGAAACAGAAAGCTTTTTTTCACAGGACAAGAAATCAGCCCTCAACAACTTAACCGGCAGAATTTTTTTTTTGCAAAAATCCGTAAGCCCCGGGGTCACAATTTCATCAAAAATCTGACTTTCGGCAATTCACTCAAAAATGGTGCCAAACGGGTGCAAATGCTCCCCTGAAAGGTTTGGCGGTCGAAACAGAAGTTTTTTTATCACAGGACAAGAAATCACCCGTCGACAACTTAACCGGCAGAATTTTTTTTTTTGAAGAAGTTCGTAAGCCCCGGGGTCACTTTCATAAAAAATGGGACTTCCGGGAATTCACTCAAAAATGGTGCCAAACGGGTGAAAATGCTCCCCTGAAGGGTTTGGCGGTCGAAACAGAATTTTTTTTATCACAGGACAAGAAATCAGCCATCGACAAGTTAACCGGCAGAATTTTTTTTTTGAAAAAATCCGTATGCCCCGGGGTCACAATTTCATCAAAAATCTGACTTTCGACAATTCACTCAAAAATGGAGGTAAACGGTTGCAAATGCTCCCCTGAAAGGTTTGGCGGTCGAAACAGAAAGCTATTTTTCACAGGACAAGAAATCAGCCCTCAACAACTTAACCGGCAGAATTTTTTTTTTCCAAAAATCCGTAAGCCCCGGGATCACAATTTCATCAAAAATCTGACTTTCGGCAATTCACTCAAAAATGGTGCCAAACGGTTGCAAATGCTCCCCAGAAACATTTGGATGTCGAAACAGAAGTCTTTTTATCACAGGACAAGAAATCAGCCCTCGACAACTTAACCGGCTTAAATATTTTTTTTGAAAAAATCCGTAAGCCCCGGGGTCACAATTTCATCAAAAATCGGACTTCCGGGAATTCACTCAAAAATGGTGCCAAACGGGTGAAAATGCTCCCCTGAAGGGTTTGGCGGTCGAAACAGAATTTTTTTTATCACAGGACAAGAAATCAGCCATCGACAAGTTAACCGGCAGAATTTTTTTTTTTTGAAAAAATCCGTAAGCCCCGGGGTCACAATTTCATCAAAAATCTGACTTTCGACAATTCACTTAAAAATGGAGCTAAACGGCTGCAAATGCTCCCCTGACACATTTGGATGTCGAAACAGAAGTCTTTTTATCACGGGACAAGAAATCAGCCCTCGACAACTTAACAGGCTTAAATTTTTTTTTGAAAAAATCCGTAAGCCCGGGGGTCACAATTTCATCAAAAATCGGACTTCGGGAATTCACTCAAAAATGATGCCAAACGGGTGCAAATGCTCCCCTGAAAGGTTTGGATGTTGAAACAGAAGGCTTTTTATCACAGGACAAGAAATCAGCCCTCGACAACTTAACCGGCTTAAATTTTTTTTTTGAAAAAATCCGTAAGCCCCGGGGTCACAATTTCATCAAAAATCTGACTTTCGGCAATTCACTCAAAAATGGTGCCAAACGGGTGCAAATGCTCCCCTGAAAGGTTTCGCGGTCGAAACAGAAGTTTTTTTATCACAGGACAAGAAATCAGCCATCGACAACTTAACAGGCAGAATTTTTTTTTTGAAAAAATCCGTAAGCCCCGGGGTCACAATTTCATCAAAAATCTGACTTTCGACAATTCACTCAAAAATGGTGCCAAACGGGTGCAAATGCTCCCCTGAAAGGTTTGGCGGTCGAAACAGAAGTTTTTTTATCACAGGACAAGAAATCAGCCATCGACAACTTAACAGGCAGAATTTTTTTTTTGAAAAAATCCGTAAGCCCCGGGGTCACAATTTCATCAAAAATCTGACTTTCGACAATTCACTCAAAAATGGTGCCAAACGGGTGCAAATGCCCCCCTGAAAGGTTTGGCCGTCGAAACAGAAGTTTTTTTATCACAGGACAAGAAATCAGCCATCGACAACTTAACCGGCAGAAATTTTTTTTTGAAAAAATCCGTAAGCCCCGGGGTCACAATTTCATCAAAAATCTGACTTTCGACAATTCACTCAAAAATGGAGCTAAACGGTTGCAAATGCTCCCCTGAAACATTTGGATGTCGAAACAGAAGTCTTTTTATCACAGGACAAGAAATCAGCCCTCGACAACTTAACCGGCTTAAATTCTTTTTTGAAAAAATCCGTAAGCCCTGGGGTCACACATTCATCAAAAATCGGACTTTCGGGAATTCACTCAAAAATGATGCCAAACGGGTGCAAATGCTCCCCTGAAAGGTTTGGCGGTCGAAACAGAAGGCTTTTTATCACAGGACAAGAAATCAGCCCTCGACAACTTAACCGGCAGAATTTTATTTTTAAAAAAATCCCTAAGCCCCGGGGTCACAATTTCATCAAAAATCTGACTTTCGACAATTCACTCAAAAATGGTGCCAAACGGGTGCAAATGCTCCCCTGAAAGGTTTGGCGGTCGAAATAGAAGTTTTTTTATCACAGGAGAAGAAATCAGCCATCGACAACTTAACCGGCAGAAATTTTTTTTAAAAAAAATCCGTAAGCCCCGGGGTCACAATTTCATCAAAAATCGGACTTTCGGGAATTCACTCAAAAATGATGCCAAACGGGTGCAAATGCTCCCCTGAAAGGTTTGGCGGTCGAAACAGAAGGCTTTTTATCACAGGACAAGAAATCAGCCCTCAACAACTTAACCGGCAGAATTTTTTTTTTGAAAAAATCCGTAAGCCCCGGGGTCACAATTTCATCAAAAATCGGACTTTCGGGAATTCACTCAAAAATGGAGCTAAACGGTTGCAAATGCTCCCCTGAAAGGTTTGGCGGTCGAAACAGAAAGCTTTTTTTCACAGGACAAGAAATCAGCCCTCAACAACTTAACCGGCAGAATTTTTTTTTTGCAAAAATCCGTAAGCCCCGGGGTCACAATTTCATCAAAAAACTGACTTTCGGTAATTCACTCAAAAATGGAGCTAAACGGTTGCAAATGCTCCCCTGAAACATTTGGATGTCGAAACAGAAGTCTTTTTATCACAGGACAAGAAATCAGCCCTCGACAACTTAACCGGCTTAAATTCTTTTTTGAAAAAATCCGTAAGCCCTGGGGTCACAATTTCATCAAAAATCGGACTTTCGGGAATTCACTCAAAAATGATGCCAAACGGGTGCAAATGCTCCCCTGAAAGGTTTGGCGGTCGAAACAGAAAGCTTTTTTTCACAGGACAAGAAATCAGCCCTCAACAACTTAACCGGCAGAATTTTTTTTTTGCAAAAATCCGTGGGTCACAATTTCATCAAAAAACTGACTTTCGGCAATTCACTCAAAAATGGTGCCAAACTGTTGCAAATGCTCCCCTGAAAGGTTTGGCGGTCGAAACAGAAAGCTTTTTTATCACAGGAAAAGAAATCAGCCGTCGACAACTTAACCGGCAGAATTTTATTTTTTGAAAAAATCCCTAAGCCCCGGGGTCACAATTTCATCAAAAATCTGACTTTCGTCAATACACTCAAAAATGGTGCCAAACGGGTGCAAATGCTCCCCTGAAAGGTTTGGCGGTCGAAACAGAAGCTTTTTTATCACAGGACAAGAAATCAGCCATCGACAAGTTAACCGGCAGAATTTTTTTTTTTGAAAAAATCCGTAAGCCCCGGGGTCACAATTTCATCAAAAATCTGACTTTCGGCAATTCACTCAAAAATGGTGCCAAACGGGTGCAAATTCACCCCTGAAGGGTTTGGCGGTCGAAACAGAATTTTTTTTATCACAGGACAAGAAATCAGCCATCGACAAGTTAACCGGTAGAATTTTTTTTTTTGAAAAAATCCGTAAGCCCCGGGGTCACATTTTCATCAAAAATCTGACTTTCGGCAATTCACTCAAAAATGGTGCCAAACGGGTGCAAATGCTCCCCTGAAAGGTTTGGCGGTCGAAACAGAAGTTTTTTTATCACAAGACAAGAAATCACCCGTCGACAACTTAACCGGCAGAATTTTTTTTTTTGAAAAAGTTCGTAAGCCCCGGGGTCACAATTTCATAAAAAATGGGACTTCCGGGAATTCACTCAAAAATGGTGCCAAACGGGTGAAAATGCTCCCCTGAAGGGTTTGGCGGTCGAAACAGAATTTTTTTTATCACAGGA
Source organism: Podarcis filfolensis (assembly GCF_964270895.1). Lineage (NCBI taxonomy): Eukaryota > Metazoa > Chordata > Lepidosauria > Squamata > Lacertidae > Podarcis > Podarcis filfolensis. The sequence continues at coordinate 83,973 of NW_028149500.1, forward strand.
CAAGAAATCAGCCATCGACAAGTTAACCGGCAGAATTTTTTTTTTGAAAAAATCCGTATGCCCCGGGGTCACAATTTCATCAAAAATCTGACTTTCGACAATTCACTCAAAAATGGAGGTAAACGGTTGCAAATGCTCCCCTGAAAGGTTTGGCGGTCGAAACAGAAAGCTATTTTTCACAGGACAAGAAATCAGCCCTCAACAACTTAACCGGCAGAAATTTTTTTTTCCAAAAATCCGTAAGCCCCCGGGATCACAATTTCATCAAAAATCTGACTTTCGGCAATTCACTCAAAAATGGTGCCAAACGGTTGCAAATGCTCCCCAGAAACATTTGGATGTCGAAACAGAAGTCTTTTTATCACAGGACAAGAAATCAGCCCTCGACAACTTAACCGGCTTAAATATTTTTTTTGAAAAAATCCGTAAGCCCCGGGGTCACAATTTCATCAAAAATCGGACTTCCGGGAATTCACTCAAAAATGGTGCCAAACGGGTGAAAATGCTCCCCTGAAGGGTTTGGCGGTCGAAACAGAATTTTTTTTATCACAGGACAAGAAATCAGCCATCGACAAGTTAACCGGCAGAATTTTTTTTTTTTTGAAAAAATCCGTAAGCCCCGGGGTCACAATTTCATCAAAAATCTGACTTTCGACAATTCACTCAAAAATGGAGCTAAACGGTTGCAAATGCTCCCCTGACACATTTGGATGTCGAAACAGAAGTCTTTTTATCACGGGACAAGAAATCAGCCCTCGACAACTTAACCGGCTTAAATTTTTTTTTGAAAAATTCCATAAGCCCCGGGGTCACAATTTCATCAAAAATCGGACTTTCGCGAATTCACTCAAAAATGATGCCAAACGGGTGCAAATGCTCCCCTGAAAGGTTTGGATGTCGAAACAGAAGGCTTTTTATCACAGGACAAGAAATCAGCCCTCGACAACTTAACCGGCTTAAATTTTTTTTTTGAAAAAATCCGTAAGCCCCGGGGTCACAATTTCATCAAAAATCTGACTTTCGGCAATTCACTCAAAAATGGTGCCAAACGGTTGCAAATGCTCCCCTGAAAGGTTTGGCGGTCGAAACAGAAAGCTTTTTTATCACAGGAAAAGAAATCAGCCGTCGACAACTTAACCGGCATAATTTTATTTTTTGAAAAAATTCGTAAGCCCCGGGGTCACAATTTCATCAAAAATCTGACTTTCGTCAATACGCTCAAAAATGGTGCCAAATGGGTGCAAATGCTCCCCTGAAAGGTTTGGCGGTCGAAACAGAAGTTTTTTTATCACAGGACAAGAAATCAGCCATCGACAAGTTAACCGGTAGAATTTTTTTTTTTGAAAAAATCCGTAAGCCCCGGGGTCACATTTTCATCAAAAATCTGACTTTCGGCAATTCACTCAAAAATGGTGCCAAACGGGTGCAAATGCTCCCCTGAAAGGTTTGGCGGTCGAAACAGAAGTTTTTTTATCACAGGACAAGAAATCACCCGTCGACAACTTAACCGGCAGAATTTTTTTTTTTGAAAAAGTTCGTAAGCCCCGGGGTCACAATTTCATCAAAAATAGGACTTCCGGGAATTCACTCAAAAATGGTGCCAAACGGGTGAAAATGCTCCCCTGAAGGGTTTGGCGGTCGAAACAGAATTTTTTTTATCACAGGACAAGAAATCAGCCATCGACAAGTTAACCGGCAGAATTTTTTTTAAAAAAAATCCGTATGCCCCGGGGTCACAATTTCATCAAAAATCTGACTTTCGACAATTCACTCAAAAATGGAGGTAAACGGTTGCAAATGCTCCCCTGAAAGGTTTGGCGGTCGAAACAGAAAGCTATTTTTCACAGGACAAGAAATCAGCCCTCAACAACTTAACCGGCAGAATTTTTTTTTTGCAAAAATCCGTAAGCCCCGGGATCACAATTTCATCAAAAATCTGACTTTCCGCAATTCACTCAAAAATGGTGCCAAACGGTTGCAAATGCTCCCCAGAAACATTTGGATGTCGAATCAGAAGTCTTTTTATCACAGGACAAGAAATCAGCCCTCGACAACTTAACCGGCTTAAATTCTTTTTTGAAAAAATCCGTAAGCCCTGGGGTCACAATTTCATCAAAAATCGGACTTTCGGGAATTCACTCAAAAATGATGCCAAACGGGTGCAAATGCTCCCCTGAAAGGTTTGGCGGTCGAAATAGAAGTTTTTTTATCACAGGAGAAGAAATCAGCCATCGACAACTTAACCGGCAGAAATTTTTTTTAAAAAAAATCCGTAAGCCCCGGGGTCACAATTTCATCAAAAATCGGACTTTCGGGAATTCACTCAAAAATGATGCCAAACGGGTGCAAATGCTCCCCTGAAAGGTTTGGCGGTCGAAACAGAAGGCTTTTTATCACAGGACAAGAAATCAGCCCTCAACAACTTAACCGGCAGAATTTTTTTTTTGAAAAAATCCGTAAGCCCCGGGGTCACAATTTCATCAAAAATCGGACTTTCGGGAATTCACTCAAAAATGGAGCTAAACGGTTGCAAATGCTCCCCTGAAAGGTTTGGCGGTCGAAACAGAAAGCTTTTTTTCACAGGACAAGAAATCAGCCCTCAACAACTTAACCGGCAGAATTTTTTTTTTGCAAAAATCCGTAAGCCCCGGGGTCACAATTTCATCAAAAAACTGACTTTCGGTAATTCACTCAAAAATGGAGCTAAACGGTTGCAAATGCTCCCCTGAAACATTTGGATGTCGAAACAGAAGTCTTTTTATCACAGGACAAGAAATCAGCCCTCGACAACTTAACCGGCTTAAATTCTTTTTTGAAAAAATCCGTAAGCCCTGGGGTCACAATTTCATCAAAAATCGGACTTTCGGGAATTCACTCAAAAATGATGCCAAACGGGTGCAAATGCTCCCCTGAAAGGTTTGGCGGTCGAAACAGAAGGCTTTTTATCACAGGACAAGAAATCAGCCCTCAACAACTTAACCGGCAGAATTTTTTTTTTTGCAAAAATCCGTGGGTCACAATTTCATCAAAAAACTGACTTTCGGCAATTCACTCAAAAATGGTGCCAAACGGTTGCAAATGCTCCCCTGAAAGGTTTGGCGGTCGAAACAGAAAGCTTTTTTATCACAGGAAAAGAAATCAGCCGTCGACAACTTAACCGGCAGAATTTTATTTTTTGAAAAAATCCCTAAGCCCCGGGGTCACAATTTCATCAAAAATCTGACTTTCGTCAATACACTCAAAAATGGTGCCAAACGGGTGCAAATGCTCCCCTGAAAGGTTTGGCGGTCGAAACAGAAGCTTTTTTATCACAGGACAAGAAATCAGCCATCGACAAGTTAACCGGCAGAATTTTTTTTTTTGAAAAAATCCGTAAGCCCCGGGGTCACAATTTCATCAAAAATCTGACTTTCGGCAATTCACTCAAAAATGGTGCCAAACGGGTGAAAATTCACCCCTGAAGGGTTTGGCGGTCGAAACAGAATTTTTTTTTATCACAGGACAAGAAATCAGCCATCGACAAGTTAACCGGTAGAAATTTTTTTTTTGAAAAAATCCGTAAGCCCCGGGGTCACATTTTCATCAAAAATCTGACTTTCGGCAATTCACTCAAAAATGGTGCCAAACGGGTGCAAATGCTCCCCTGAAAGGTTTGGCGGTCGAAACAGAAGTTTTTTTATCACAGGACAAGAAATCACCCGTCGACAACTTAACCGGCAGAATTTTTTTTTTTGAAAAAGTTCGTAAGCCCCGGGGTCACAATTTCATAAAAAATGGGACTTCCGGGAATTCACTCAAAAATGGTGCCAAACGGGTGAAAATGCTCCCCTGAAGGGTTGGCGGTCGAAACAGAATTTTTTTTATCACAGGACAAGAAATCAGCCATCAACAAGTTAACCGGCAGAATTTTTTTTTTTGAAAAAATCCGTATGCCCCGGGGTCACAATTTCATCAAAAATCTGACTTTCGACAATTCACTCAAAAATGGAGGTAAACGGTTGCAAATGCTCCCTGAAAGGTTTGGCGGTCGAAACAGAAAGCTATTTTTCACAGGACAAGAAATCAGCCCTCAACAACTTAACCGGCAGAAATTTTTTTTTCCAAAAATCCGTAAGCCCCGGGATCACAATTTCATCAAAAATCTGACTTTCGGCAATTCACTCAGAAATGGTGCCAAACGGTTGCAAATGCTCCCCAGAAACATTTGGATGTCGAAACAGAAGTCTTTTTATCACAGGACAAGAAATCAGCCCTCGACAACTTAACCGGCTTAAATATTTTTTTTGAAAAAATCCGTAAGCCCCGGGGTCACAATTTCATCAAAAATCGGACTTCCGGGAATTCACTCAAAAATGGTGCCAAACGGGTGAAAATGCTCCCCTGAAGGGTTTGGCGGTCGAAACAGAATTTTTTTTTATCACAGGACAAGAAATCAGCCATCGACAAGTTAACCGGCAGAATTTTTTTTTTTTGAAAAAATCCGTAAGCCCCGGGGTCACAATTTCATCAAAAATCTGACTTTCGACAATTCACTCAAAATGGAGCTAAACGGTTGCAAATGCTCCCCTGACACATTTGGATGTCGAAACAGAAGTCTTTTTATCACGGGACAAGAAATCAGCCCTCGACAACTTAACCGGCTTAAATTTTTTTTTGAAAAATTCCATAAGCCCCGGCGTCACAATTTCATCAAAAATCGGACTTTCGCGAATTCACTCAAAAATGATGCCAAACGGGTGCAAATGCTCCCCTGAAAGGTTTGGATGTCGAAACAGAAGGCTTTTTATCACAGGACAAGAAATCAGCCCTCGACAACTTAACCGGCTTAAATTTTTTTTTTGAAAAAATCCGTAAGCCCCGGGGTCACAATTTCATCAAAAATCTGACTTTCGGCAATTCACTCAAAAATGGTGCCAAACGGTTGCAAATGCTCCCCTGAAAGGTTTGGCGGTCGAAACAGAAAGCTTTTTTATCACAGGAAAAGAAATCAGCCGTCGACAACTTAACCGGCATAATTTTATTTTTTGAAAAAATCCGTAAGCCCCGGGGTCACAATTTCATCAAAAATCTGACTTTCGTCAATACGCTCAAAAATGGTGCCAAATGGGTGCAAATGCTCCCCTGAAAGGTTTGGCGGTCGAAACAGAAGTTTTTTTATCACAGGACAAGAAATCAGCCATCGACAAGTTAACCGGTAGAATTTTTTTTTTTGAAAAAATCCGTAAGCCCCGGGGTCACATTTTCATCAAAAATCTGACTTTCGGCAATTCACTCAAAAATGGTGCCAAACGGGTGCAAATGCTCCCCTGAAAGGTTTGGCGGTCGAAACAGAAGTTTTTTTATCACAGGACAAGAAATCACCCGTCGACAACTTAACCGGCAGAATTTTTTTTTTTGAAAAAGTTCGTAAGCCCCGGGGTCACAATTTCATCAAAAATAGGACTTCCGGGAATTCACTCAAAAATGGTGCCAAACGGGTGAAAATGCTCCCCTGAAGGGTTTGGCGGTCGAAACAGAATTTTTTTTATCACAGGACAAGAAATCAGCCATCGACAAGTTAACCGGCAGAATTTTTTTTAAAAAAAATCCGTATGCCCCGGGGTCACAATTTCATCAAAAATCTGACTTTCGACAATTCACTCAAAAATGGAGGTAAACGGTTGCAAATGCTCCCCTGAAAGGTTTGGCGGTCGAAACAGAAAGCTATTTTTCACAGGACAAGAAATCAGCCCTCAACAACTTAACCGGCAGAATTTTTTTTTTGCAAAAATCCGTAAGCCCCGGGATCACAATTTCATCAAAAATCTGACTTTCGGCAATTCACTCAAAAATGGTGCCAAACGGTTGCAAATGCTCCCCAGAAACATTTGGATGTCGAAACAGAAGTCTTTTTATCACAGGACAAGAAATCAGCCCTCGACAACTTAACCGGCTTAAATTCTTTTTTGAAAAAATCCGTAAGCCCTGGGGTCACAATTTCATCAAAAATCGGACTTTCGGGAATTCACTCAAAAATGATGCCAAACGGGTGCAAATGCTCCCCTGAAAGGTTTGGCGGTCGAAACAGAAGGCTTTTTATCACAGGACAAGAAATCAGCCCTCAACAACTTAACCGGCAGAATTTTTTTTTTGAAAAAATTCGTAAGCCCCGGGGTGACAATTTCATCAAAAATCGGACTTTCGGGAATTCACTCAAAAATGGAGCGAAACGGTTGCAAATGCTCCCCTGAAAGGTTTGGCGGTCGAAACAGAAAGCTTTTTTTCACAGGACAAGAAATCAGCCCTCAACAACTTAACCGGCAGAATTTTTTTTTTGCAAAAATCCGTAAGCCCCGGGGTCACAATTTCATCAAAAAACTGACTTTCGGCAATTCACTCAAAAATGGTGCCAAACGGTTGCAAATGCTCCCCTGAAAGGTTTGGCGGTCGAAACAGAAAGCTTTTTTATCACAGGAAAAGAAATCAGCCATCGACAAGTTAACCGGCAGAATTTTTTTTTTTTGAAAAAATCCGTAAGCCCCGGGGTCACAATTTCATCAAAAATCTGACTTTCGACAATTCACTCAAAAATGGAGCTAAACGGTTGCAAATGCTCCCCTGACACATTTGGATGTCGAAACAGAAGTCTTTTTTTCACAGGACAAGAAATCAGCCCTCGACAACTTAACCGGCTTAAATTTTTTTTTTGAAAAAATCCATAAGCCCCGGGGTCACAATTTCATCAAAAATCTGACTTTCGGCAATTCACTCAAAAATGGTGCCAAACGGGTGCAAATGCTCCCCTGAAAGGTTTGGCGGTCGAAACAGAAGTTTTTTTATCACAGGACAAGAAATCAGCCATCGACAACTTAACAGGCAGAATTTTTTTTTTGAAAAAATCCGTAAGCCCCGGGGTCACAATTTCATCAAAAATCTGACTTTCGACAATTCACTCAAAAATGGTGCCAAAAGGGTGCAAATGCCCCCCTGAAAGATTTGGCGGTCGAAACAGAAGTTTTTTTATCACAGGACAAGAAATCAGCCATCGACAACTTAACCGGCAGAAATTTTTTTTTTGCAAAAATCTGTAAGCCCCGGGGTCACAATTTCATCAAAAATCTGACTTTCGACAATTCACTCAAAAATGGTGCCAAAAGGGTGAAAATGCTCCCCTGAAGGGTTTGGCGGTCGAAACAGAAGTTTTTTTATCACAGGACAAGAAATCAGCCATCGACAAGTTAACCGGCAGAATTTTTTTTTTTGAAAAAATCCGTAAGCCCCGGGGTCACAATTTCATCAAAAATCTGACTTTCGACAATTCACTCAAAAATGGAGCTAAACGGTTGCAAATGCTCCCCTGAAACATTTGGATGTCGAAACAGAAGTCTTTTTATCACAGGACAAGAAATCAGCCCTCGACAACTTAACCGGCTTAAATTCTTTTTTGAAAAAATCCGTAAGCCCTGGGGTCACAATTTCATCAAAAATCGGACTTTCGGGAATTCACTCAAAAATGATGCCAAACGGGTGCAAATGCTCCCCTGAAAGGTTTGGCGGTCGAAACAGAAGGCTTTTTATCACAGGACAAGAAATCAGCCCTCAACAACTTAACCGGCAGAATTTTTTTTTTGAAAAAATCCGTAAGCCCCGGGGTCACAATTTCATCAAAAATCTGACTATCGGCAATTCACTCAAAAATGGAGCTAAACGGTTGCAAATGCTCCCCTGAAAGGTTTGGCGGTCGAAACAGAAAGCTTTTTTTCACAGGACAAGAAATCAGCCCTCAACAACTTAACCGGCAGAATTTTTTTTTTGCAAAAATCCGTAAGCCCCGGGGTCACAATTTCATCAAAAAACTGACTTTCGGCAATTCACTCAAAAATGGTGCCAAACGGTTGCAAATGCTCCCCTGAAAGGTTTGGCGGTCAAAACAGAAAGCTTTTTTATCACAGGAAAAGAAATCAGCCGTCGACAACTTAACCGGCAGAATTTTATTTTTTGAAAAAATCCCTAAGCCCCGGGGTCACAATTTCATCAAAAATCTGACTTTCGGCAATTCACTCAAAAATGGTGCCAAACGGGTGAAAATGCACCCCTGAAGGGTTTGGCGGTCGAAACAGAATTTTTTTTATCACAGGACAAGAAATCAGCCATCGACAAGTTAACCGGTAAAAATTTTTTTTTTGAAAAAATCCGTAAGCCCCGGGGTCACATTTTCATCAAAAATCTGACTTTCGGCAATTCACTCAAAAATGGTGCCAAACGGGTGCAAATGCTCCCCTTAAAGGTTTGGCGGTCGAAACAGAAGTTTTTTTATCACAGGACAAGAAATCACCCGTCGACAACTTAACCGGCAGAATTTTTTTTTTTGAAAAAGTTCGTAAGCCCCGGGGTCACAATTTCATCAAAAATCTGACTTTCGGCAATTCACTCAAAAATGGTGCCAAACGGTTGCAAATGCTCCCCAGAAACATTTGGATGTCGAAACAGAAGTCTTTTTATCACAGGACAAGAAATCAGCCCTCGACAACTTAACCGGCTTAAATATTTTTTTTGAAAAAATCCGTAAGCCCCGGGGTCACAATTTCATCAAAAATCGGACTTCCGGGAATTCACTCAAAAATGGTGCCAAACGGGTGAAAATGCTCCCCTGAAGGGTTTGGCGGTCGAAACAGAAGTTTTTTTATCACAGGACAAGAAATCAGCCATCGACAACTTAACAGGCAGAATTTTTTTTTTGAAAAAATCCGTAAGCCCCGGGGTCACAATTTCATCAAAAATCTGACTTTCGACAATTCACTCAAAAATGGTGCCAAACGGGTGCAAATGCCCCCCTGAAAGGTTTGGCGGTCGAAACAGAAGTTTTTTTATCACAGGACAAGAAATCAGCCATCGACAACTTAACCGGCAGAAATTTTTTTTTGAAAAAATCCGTAAGCCCCGGGGTCACAATTTCATCAAAAATCTGACTTTCGGCAATTCACTCAAAAATGGTGCCAAACAGGTGCAAATGCTCCCCTGAAAGGTTTGGCGGTCGAAACAGAATTTTTTTTATCACCTGACAAGAAATCAGCCATCGACAACTTAACCGGCAGAAATTTTTTTTTGAAAAATCCGTAAGCCCCGGGGTCACAATTTCATCAAAAATCTGACTTTCGACAATTCACTCAAAAATGGAGCTAAACGGTTGCAAATGCTCCCCTGAAACATTTGGATGTCGAAACAGAAGTCTTTTTATCACAGGACAAGAAATCAGCCCTCGACAACTTAACCGGCTTAAATTCTGTTTTGAAAAAATCCGTAAGCCCTGGGGTCACACATTCATCAAAAATCGGACTTTCGGGAATTCACTCAAAAATGATGCCAAACGGGTGCAAATGCTCCCCTGAAAGGTTTGGCGGTCGAAACAGAAGGCTTTTTATCACAGGACAAGAAATCAGCCCTCGACAACTTAACCGGCAGAATTTTATTTTTAAAAAAATCCCTAAGCCCCGGGGTCACAATTTCATCAAAAATCTGACTTTCGACAATTCACTCAAAAATGGTGCCAAACGGGTGAAAATGCTCCCCTGAAAGGTTTGGCGGTCGAAATAGAAGTTTTTTTATCACAGGAGAAGAAATCAGCCATCGACAACTTAACCGGCAGAAATTTTTTTTAAAAAAAATCCGTAAGCCCCGGGGTCACAATTTCATCAAAAATCTGACTTTCGACAATTCACTCAAAAATGGAGCTAAACGGTTGCAAATGCTCCCCTGAAAGGTTTGGCGGTCAAAACAGAAGGCTTTTTATCACAGGACAAGAAATCAGCCCTCGACAACTTAAGCGGCAGAATTTTTTTTTTGAAAAAATCCGTAAGTCCCGGGGTCACAATTTCATCAAAAATCTGACTTTCGGCAATTAACTCAAAAATGATGCCAAACGGGGCCAAATGCTCCCCTGAAAGGTTTGGCGGTCGAAACAGTTTTTTTATCACAGGACAAGAAATCAGCCATCGACAACTTAACAGGCAGAATTTTTTTTTTGAAAAAATCCGTAAGCCCCGGGGTCACAATTTCATCAAAAATCTGACTTTCGGCAATTCACTCAAAAATGTTGTCAAACGGTTGCAAATGCTCCCCTGAAACGCTTGGATGTCGTAACAGAAGTCTTTTTATCACAGGACAAGAAATCAGCCCTCGACAACTTAACCGGCTTAAATTTTTTTTTTGAAAAAATCCGTAAGCCCCGGGGTCATAATTTCATCAAAAATCGGACTTCTGGGAATTCACTCAAAAATGGTGCCAAACGGGTGAAAATGCTCCCCTGAAGAGTTTGGCGGTCGAAACAGAATTTTTTTTATCACAGGACAAGAAATCAGCCATTGACAAGTTAACCGGCAGAAATTTTTTTTTTGAAAAAATCCGTAAGCCCCGGGGTCACAATTTCATCAAAAATCTGACTTTCGACAATTCACTCAAAAATGGAGCTAAACGGTTGCAAATGCTCCCCTGAAACGTTTGGATGTCGAAACAGAAGTCTTTTTATCACAGGACAAGAAATCAGCCCTCGACAACTTAACCGGCTTAAATTTTTTTTTGAAAAAATCCGTAAGCCCCGGGGTCACAATTTCATCAAAAATCTGACTTTGGGGAATTCACTCAAAAATGATGCCAAACGGGTGCAAATGCTCCCCTGAAAGGTTTGGCGGTCGAAACAGAAGTTTTTTTATCACAGGACAAGAAATCAGCCCTCGACAACTTAACCGGCAGAATTTTATTTTTAAAAAAATCCCTAAGCCCCGGGGTCACAATTTCATCAAAAATCTGACTTTTGGCAATTCACTCAAAAATGGTGCCAAACGGGTGCAAATGCTCCCCTGAAAGGTTTGGCGGTCGAAACAGAAGTTTTTTTATCACAGGACAAGAAATCAGCCCTCGACAACTTAACCGGCAGAAATTTTTTTTTAAAAAAATCCGTAAGCCCCGGGGTCACAATTTCATCAAAAATCTGACTTTCGACAATTCACTCAAAAATGGAGCTAAACGGTTGCAAATGCTCCCCTGAAAGGTTTGGCGGTCGAAACAGAAAGCTTTTTTATCACAGGAAAAGAAATCAGCCGTCGACAACTTAACAGGCAGAATTTTTTTTTTGAAAAAATCCGTAAGCCCCGGGGTCACAATTTCATCAAAAATGTGACTTTCGACAATTCACTCAAAAATGGTGCCAAACGGGTGAAAATGCTCCCCTGAAACGTTTGGATGTCGAAACAGAAGTCTTTTTATCACAGGACAAGAAATCAGTCCTCGACAACTTAACCGGTAGAATTTTATTTTTAAAAAAATCCGTAAGCCCCGGGGTCACAATTTCATCAGAAATCTGACTTTTGGCAATTCACTCAAAAATGGTGCCAAACGGGTGCAAATGCTCCCCTGAAAGATTTGGCGGTTGAAACAGAAGATTATTTATCACAGGTTAAGAAATCAGCCATCGACAACTTAACCGTCAGAAATTTTTTTTTGAAAAAATCCGTAAGCCCCGGGGTCACAATTTCATCAAAAATCTGACTTTCGACAATTCACTCAAAAATGGAGCTAAACGGTTGCAAATGCTCCCCTGACACATTTGGATGTCGAAACAGAAGTCTTTTTATCACGGGACAAGAAATCAGCCCTCGACAACTTAACCGGCTTAAATTCTTTTTTGAAAAAATCCGTAAGCCCCGGGGTCACAATTTCATCAAAAATCGGACTTTCGGGAATTCACTCAAAAATGATGCCAAACGGGTGCAAATGCTCCCCTGAAAGGTTTGGATGTCGAAACAGAAGTCTTTTTATCACAGGACAAGAAATCAGCCCTCGACAACTTAACCGGCTTAAATTTTTTTTTTGAAAAAATCCGTAAGCCCCGGGGTCACAATTTCATCAAAAATCTGACTTTCGGCAATTCACTCAAAAATGGTGCCAAACGGTTGCAAATGCTCCCCTGAAAGGTTTGGCGGTCGAAACAGAAAGCTTTTTTATCACAGGAAAAGAAATCAGCCGTCGACAACTTAACCGGCATAATTTTATTTTTTGAAAAAATCCGTAAGCCCCGGGGTCACAATTTCATCAAAAATCTGACTTTCGTCAATACGCTCAAAAATGGTGCCAAATGGGTGCAAATGCTCCCCTGAAAGGTTTGGCGGTCGAAACAGAAGTTTTTTTATCACAGGACAAGAAATCAGCCATCGACAAGTTAACCGGTAGAATTTTTTTTTTTGAAAAAATCCGTAAGCCCCGGGGTCACATTTTCATCAAAAATCTGACTTTCGGCAATTCACTCAAAAATGGTGCCAAACGGGTGCAAATGCTCCCCTGAAAGGTTTGGCGGTCGAAACAGAAGTTTTTTTATCACAGGACAAGAAATCACCCGTCGACAACTTAACCGGCAGAATTTTTTTTTTTGAAAAAGTTCGTAAGCCCCGGGGTCACAATTTCATCAAAAATGGGACTTCCGGGAATTCACTCAAAAATGGTGCCAAACGGGTGAAAATGCTCCCCTGAAGGGTTTGGCGGTCGAAACAGAATTTTTTTTATCACAGGACAAGAAATCAGCCATCGACAAGTTAACCGGCAGAATTTTTTTTTTTAAAAATCCGTATGCCCCGGGGTCACAATTTCATCAAAAATCTGACTTTCGACAATTCACTCAAAAATGGAGGTAAACGGTTGCAAATGCTCCCCTGAAAGGTTTGGCTGTCGAAACAGAAAGCTATTTTTCACAGGACAAGAAATCAGCCCTCAACAACTTAACCGGCAGAATTTTTTTTTTGCAAAAATCCGTAAGCCCCGGGATCACAATTTCATCAAAAATCTGACTTTCGGCAATTCACTCAAAAATGGTGCCAAACGGTTGCAAATGCTCCCCAGAAACATTTGGATGTCGAAACAGAAGTCTTTTTATCACAGGACAAGAAATCAGCCCTCGACAACTTAACCGGCTTAAATTCTTTTTTGAAAAAATCCGTAAGCCCTGGGGTCACAATTTCATCAAAAATCGGACTTTCGGGAATTCACTCAAAAATGATGCCAAACGGGTGCAAATGCTCCCCTGAAAGGTTTGGCGGTCGAAACAGAAGGCTTTTTATCACAGGACAAGAAATCAGCCCTCAACAACTTAACCGGCAGAATTTTTTTTTTGAAAAAATTCGTAAGCCCCGGGGTGACAATTTCATCAAAAATCGGACTTTCGGGAATTCACTCAAAAATGGAGCGAAACGGTTGCAAATGCTCCCCTGAAAGGTTTGGCGGTCGAAACAGAAAGCTTTTTTTCACAGGACAAGAAATCAGCCCTCAACAACTTAACCGGCAGAATTTTTTTTTTGCAAAAATCCGTAAGCCCCGGGGTCACAATTTCATCAAAAAACTGACTTTCGGCAATTCACTCAAAAATGGTGCCAAACGGTTGCAAATGCTCCCCTGAAAGGTTTGGCGGTCGAAACAGAAAGCTTTTTTATCACAGGAAAAGAAATCAGCCGTCGACAACTTAACCGGCAGAATTTTATTTTTTGAAAAAATCCCTAAGCCCCGGGGTCACAATTTCATCAAAAATCTGACTTTCGTCAAAACACTCAAAAATGGTGCCAAACGGGTGCAAATGCTCCCCTGAAAGGTTTGGCGGTCGAAACAGAAGTTTTTTTATCACAGGACAAGAAATCAGCCATCGACAAGTTAACCGGCAGAATTTTTTTTTTTGAAAAAATCCGTAAGCCCCGGGGTCACCATTTCATCAAAAATCTGACTTTCGGCAATTCACTCAAAAATGGTGCCAAACGGGTGCAAATGCTCCCCTGAAAGGTTTGGCGGTCGAAACAGAAGTTTTTTTATCACAGGACAAGAAATCACCCGTCGACAACTTAACCGGCAGAATTTTTTTTTTTGAAAAAGTTCGTAAGCCCCGGGGTCACAATTTCATCAAAAATGGGACTTCCGGGAATTCACTCAAAAATGGTGCCAAACGGGTGAAAATGCTCCCCTGAAGGGTTTGGCGGTCGAAACAGAATTTTTTTTATCACAGGACAAGAAATCAGCCATCGACAAGTTAACCGGCAGAATTTTTTTTAAAAAAAAATCCGTATGCCCCGGGGTCACAATTTCATCAATAATCTGACTTTCGACAATTCACTCAAAAATGGAGGTAAACGGTTGCAAATGCTCCCCTGAAAGGTTTGGCGGTCGAAACAGAAAGCTATTTTTCACAGGACAAGAAATCAGCCATCGACAAGTTAACCGGCAGAATTTTTTTTTTTTGAAAAAATCCGTAAGCCCCGGGGTCACAATTTCATCAAAAATCTGACTTTCGACAATTCACTCAAAAATGGAGCTAAACGGTTGCAAATGCTCCCCTGACACATTTGGATGTCGAAACAGAAGTCTTTTTTTCACAGGACAAGAAATCAGCCCTCGACAACTTAACCGGCTTAAATTTTTTTTTTGAAAAAATCCATAAGCCCCGGGGTCACAATTTCATCAAAAATCTGACTTTCGGCAATTCACTCAAAAATGGTGCCAAACGGGTGCAAATGCTCCCCTGAAAGGTTTGGCGGTCGAAACAGAAGTTTTTTTATCACAGGACAAGAAATCAGCCATCGACAACTTAACAGGCAGAATTTTTTTTTTGAAAAAATCCGTAAGCCCCGGGGTCACAATTTCATCAAAAATCTGACTTTCGACAATTCACTCAAAAATGGTGCCAAAAGGGTGCAAATGCCCCCCTGAAAGGTTTGGCGGTCGAAACAGAAGTTTTTTTATCACAGGACAAGAAATCAGCCATCGACAACTTAACCGGCAGAAATTTTTTTTTTGCAAAAATCTGTAAGCCCCGGGGTCACAATTTCATCAAAAATCTGACTTTCGACAATTCACTCAAAAATGGTGCCAAAAGGGTGAAAATGCTCCCCTGAAGGGTTTGGCGGTCGAAACAGAAGTTTTTTTATCACAGGACAAGAAATCAGCCATCGACAAGTTAACCGGCAGAATTTTTTTTTTTGAAAAAATCCGTAAGCCCCGGGGTCACAATTTCATCAAAAATCTGACTTTCGACAATTCACTCAAAAATGGAGCTAAACGGTTGCAAATGCTCCCCTGAAACATTTGGATGTCGAAACAGAAGTCTTTTTATCACAGGACAAGAAATCAGCCCTCGACAACTTAACCGGCTTAAATTCTTTTTTGAAAAAATCCGTAAGCCCTGGGGTCACAATTTCATCAAAAATCGGACTTTCGGGAATTCACTCAAAAATGATGCCAAACGGGTGCAAATGCTCCCCTGAAAGGTTTGGCGGTCGAAACAGAAGGCTTTTTATCACAGGACAAGAAATCAGCCCTCAACAACTTAACCGGCAGAATTTTTTTTTTGAAAAAATCCGTAAGCCCCGGGGTCACAATTTCATCAAAAATCTGACTATCGGCAATTCACTCAAAAATGGAGCTAAACGGTTGCAAATGCTCCCCTGAAAGGTTTGGCGGTCGAAACAGAAAGCTTTTTTTCACAGGACAAGAAATCAGCCCTCAACAACTTAACCGGCAGAATTTTTTTTTTGCAAAAATCCGTAAGCCCCGGGGTCACAATTTCATCAAAAAACTGACTTTCGGCAATTCACTCAAAAATGGTGCCAAACGGTTGCAAATGCTCCCCTGAAAGGTTTGGCGGTCAAAACAGAAAGCTTTTTTATCACAGGAAAAGAAATCAGCCGTCGACAACTTAACCGGCAGAATTTTATTTTTTGAAAAAATCCCTAAGCCCCGGGGTCACAATTTCATCAAAAATCTGACTTTCGGCAATTCACTCAAAAATGGTGCCAAACGGGTGAAAATGCACCCCTGAAGGGTTTGGCGGTCGAAACAGAATTTTTTTTATCACAGGACAAGAAATCAGCCATCGACAAGTTAACCGGTAAAAATTTTTTTTTTGAAAAAATCCGTAAGCCCCGGGGTCACATTTTCATCAAAAATCTGACTTTCGGCAATTCACTCAAAAATGGTGCCAAACGGGTGCAAATGCTCCCCTTAAAGGTTTGGCGGTCGAAACAGAAGTTTTTTTATCACAGGACAAGAAATCACCCGTCGACAACTTAACCGGCAGAATTTTTTTTTTTGAAAAAGTTCGTAAGCCCCGGGGTCACAATTTCATCAAAAATGGGACTTTCGACAATTCACTCAAAAATGGAGGTAAACGGTTGCAAATGCTCCCCTGAAAGGTTTGGCGGTCGAAACAGAAAGCTATTTTTCACAGGACAAGAAATCAGCCCTCAACAACTTAACCGGCAGAATTTTTTTTTTGCAAAAATCCGTAAGCCCCGGGATCACAATTTCATCAAAAATGTGACTTTCGACAATTCACTCAAAAATGGTGCCAAACGGTTGCAAATGCTCCCCAGAAACATTTGGATGTCGAAACAGAAGTCTTTTTATCACAGGACAAGAAATCAGCCCTCGACAACTTAACCGGCTTAAATATTTTTTTTGAAAAAATCCGTAAGCCCCGGGGTCACAATTTCATCAAAAATCGGACTTCCGGGAATTCACTCAAAAATGGTGCCAAACGGGTGAAAATGCTCCCCTGAAGGGTTTGGCGGTCGAAACAGAAGTTTTTTTATCACAGGACAAGAAATCAGCCATCGACAACTTAACAGGCAGAATTTTTTTTTTGAAAAAATCCGTAAGCCCCGGGGTCACAATTTCATCAAAAATCTGACTTTCGACAATTCACTCAAAAATGGTGCCAAACGGGTGCAAATGCTCCCCTGAAAGGTTTGGCGGTTGAAACAGAAGTTTTTTTATCACAGGACAAGAAATCAGCCATCGACAACTTAACAGGCAGAATTTTTTTTTTGAAAAAATCCGTAAGCCCCGGGGTCACAATTTCATCAAAAATCTGACTTTCTACAATTCACTCAAAAATGGTGCCAAACGGGTGCAAATGCCCCCCTGAAAGGTTTGGCGGTCGAAACAGAAGTTTTTTTATCACAGGACAAGAAATCAGCCATCGACAACTTAACCGGCAGAAATTTTTTTTTGAAAAAATCCGTAAGCCCCGGGGTCACAATTTCATCAAAAATCTGACTTTCGGCAATTCACTCAAAAATGGTGCCAAACAGGTGCAAATGCTCCCCTGAAAGGTTTGGCGGTCGAAACAGAATTTTTTTTATCACCTGACAAGAAATCAGCCATCGACAACTTAACCGGCAGAAATTTTTTTTTGAAAAATCCGTAAGCCCCGGGGTCACAATTTCATCAAAAATCTGACTTTCGACAATTCACTCAAAAATGGAGCTAAACGGTTGCAAATGCTCCCCTGAAACATTTGGATGTCGAAACAGAAGTCTTTTTATCACAGGACAAGAAATCAGCCCTCGACAACTTAACCGGCTTAAATTCTGTTTTGAAAAAATCCGTAAGCCCTGGGGTCACACATTCATCAAAAATCGGACTTTCGGGAATTCACTCAAAAATGATGCCAAACGGGTGCAAATGCTCCCCTGAAAGGTTTGGCGGTCGAAACAGAAGGCTTTTTATCACAGGACAAGAAATCAGCCCTCGACAACTTAACCGGCAGAATTTTATTTTTAAAAAAATCCCTAAGCCCCGGGGTCACAATTTCATCAAAAATCTGACTTTCGACAATTCACTCAAAAATGGTGCCAAACGGGTGAAAATGCTCCCCTGAAAGGTTTGGCGGTCGAAATAGAAGTTTTTTTATCACAGGAGAAGAAATCAGCCATCGACAACTTAACCGGCAGAAATTTTTTTTTAAAAAAATCCGTAAGCCCCGGGGTCACAATTTCATCAAAAATCTGACTTTCGACAATTCACTCAAAAATGGAGCTAAACGGTTGCAAATGCTCCCCTGAAAGGTTTGGCGGTCAAAACAGAAGGCTTTTTATCACAGGACAAGAAATCAGCCCTCGACAACTTAAGCGGCAGAATTTTTTTTTTGAAAAAATCCGTAAGTCCCGGGGTCACAATTTCATCAAAAATCTGACTTTCGGCAATTAACTCAAAAATGATGCCAAACGGGGCCAAATGCTCCCCTGAAAGGTTTGGCGGTCGAAACAGAAGTTTTTTTATCACAGGACAAGAAATCAGCCATCGACAACTTAACAGGCAGAATTTTTTTTTTGAAAAAATCCGTAAGCCCCGGGGTCACAATTTCATCAAAAATCTGACTTTCGGCAATTCACTCAAAAATGTTGTCAAACGGTTGCAAATGCTCCCCTGAAACGCTTGGATGTCGTAACAGAAGTCTTTTTATCACAGGACAAGAAATCAGCCCTCGACAACTTAACCGGCTTAAATTTTTTTTTTGAAAAAATCCGTAAGCCCCGGGGTCATAATTTCATCAAAAATCGGACTTCTGGGAATTCACTCAAAAATGGTGCCAAACGGGTGAAAATGCTCCCCTGAAGAGTTTGGCGGTCGAAACAGAATTTTTTTTATCACAGGACAAGAAATCAGCCATTGACAAGTTAACCGGCAGAAATTTTTTTTTTGAAAAAATCCGTAAGCCCCGGGGTCACAATTTCATCAAAAATCTGACTTTCGACAATTCACTCAAAAATGGAGCTAAACGGTTGCAAATGCTCCCCTGAAACGTTTGGATGTCGAAACAGAAGTCTTTTTATCACAGGACAAGAAATCAGCCCTCGACAACTTAACCGGCTTAAATTTTTTTTTGAAAAAATCCGTAAGCCCCGGGGTCACAATTTCATCAAAAATCTGACTTTGGGGAATTCACTCAAAAATGATGCCAAACGGGTGCAAATGCTCCCCTGAAAGGTTTGGCGGTCGAAACAGAAGTTTTTTTATCACAGGACAAGAAATCAGCCCTCGACAACTTAACCGGCAGAATTTTATTTTTAAAAAAATCCCTAAGCCCCGGGGTCACAATTTCATCAAAAATCTGACTTTTGGCAATTCACTCAAAAATGGTGCCAAACGGGTGCAAATGCTCCCCTGAAAGGTTTGGCGGTCGAAACAGAAGTTTTTTTATCACAGGACAAGAAATCAGCCCTCGACAACTTAACCGGCAGAAATTTTTTTTTAAAAAAATCCGTAAGCCCCGGGGTCACAATTTCATCAAAAATCTGACTTTCGACAATTCACTCAAAAATGGAGCTAAACGGTTGCAAATGCTCCCCTGAAAGGTTTGGCGGTCAAAACAGAAGGCTTTTTATCACAGGACAAGAAATCAGCCCTCGACAACTTAACCGGTAGAAATTTTTTTTTGAAAAAATCCGTAAGCCCAGGGGTTACAATTTCATCAAAAATCTGACTTTCGGGAATTCACTCAAAAATGGTGCCAAACGGTTGCAAATGCTCCCCTGAAAGGTTTGGCGGTCGAAACAGAATTTTTTTTATTACAGGACAAGAAATCAGCCATCGACAACTTAACAGGCAGAATTTTTTTTTTGAAAAAATCCGTAAGCCCCGGGGTCACAATTTCATCAAAAATGTGACTTTCGACAATTCACTCAAAAATGGTGCCAAACGGGTGAAAATGCTCCCCTGAAACGTTTGGATGTCGAAACAGAAGTCTTTTTATCACAGGACAAGAAATCAGTCCTCGACAACTTAACCGGTAGAATTTTATTTTTAAAAAAATCCGTAAGCCCCGGGGTCACAATTTCATCAGAAATCTGACTTTTGGCAATTCACTCAAAAATGGTGCCAAACGGGTGCAAATGCTCCCCTGAAAGATTTGGCGGTTGAAACAGAAGATTATTTATCACAGGTTAAGAAATCAGCCATCGACAACTTAACCGTCAGAAATTTTTTTTTGAAAAAATCCGTAAGCCCCGGGGTCACAATTTCATCAAAAATCTGACTTTCGACAATTCACTCAAAAATGGAGCTAAACGGTTGCAAATGCTCCCCTGACACATTTGGATGTCGAAACAGAAGTCTTTTTATCACGGGACAAGAAATCAGCCCTCGACAACTTAACCGGCTTAAATTTTTTTTTGAAAAAATCCGTAAGCCCCGGGGTCACAATTTCATCAAAAATCGGACTTTCGGGAATTCACTCAAAAATGATGCCAAACGGGTGCAAATGCTACCCTGAAAGGTTTGGATGTCGAAACAGAAGTCTTTTTATCACAGGACAAGAAATCAGCCCTCGACAACTTAACCGGCTTAAATTTTTTTTTTGAAAAAAATCCGTAAGCCCCGGGGTCACAATTTCATCAAAAATCTGACTTTCGGCAATTCACTCAAAAATGGTGCCAAACGGGTGCAAATGCCCCCCTGAAAGGTTTGGCGGTCGAAACAGAAGTTTTTTTATCACAGGACAAGAAATCAGCCATCGACAACTTAACCGGCAGAAATTTTTTTTTGAAAAAATCCGTAAGCCCCGGGGTCACAATTTCATCAAAAATCTGACTTTTGGCAATTCACTCAAAAATGGTGCCAAACGGGTGCAAATGCCCCCCTGAAAGGTTTGGCGGTCGAAACAGAAGTTTTTTTATCACAGGACAAGAAATCAGCCATCGACAACTTAACCGGCTTAAATTTTTTTTTGAAAAAATCCGTAAGCCCCGGGGTCACAATTTCATCAAAAATCTGACTTTCGACAATTCACTCTAAAATGGTGCCAAACGGGTGCAAATGCTCCCCTGAAAGGTTTGGCGGTCGAAACAGAAGTTTTTTTATCACAGGACAAGAAATCAGCCATCGACAACTTAACCGGCAGAAATTTTTTTTTGAAAAAATCCGTAAGCCCCGGGGTCACAATTTCATCAAAAATCTGACTTTCGACAATTCACTCTAAAATGGTGCCAAAAGGGTGAAAATGCTCCCCTGAAGGGTTTGGCGGTCGAAACAGAATTTTTTTTATCACAGGACAAGAAATCAGCCATCGACAAGTTAACCGGCAGAATTTTTTTTTTTGAAAAAATCCGTAAGCCCCGGGGTCACAATTTCATCAAAAATCTGACTTTCGACAATTCACTCAAAAATGGAGCTAAACGGTTGCAAATGCTCCCCTGAAACATTTGGATGTCGAAACAGAAGTCTTTTTATCACAGGACAAGAAATCAGCCCTCGACAACTTAACCGGCTTAAATTCTTTTTTGAAAAAATCCGTAAGCCCTGGGGTCACACATTCATCAAAAATCGGACTTTCGGGAATTCACTCAAAAATGATGCCAATCGGGTGCAAATGCTCCCCTGAAAGGTTTGGCGGTCGAAACAGAAGTTTTTTTATCACAGGACAAGAAATCAGCCATCGACAACTTAACACGCAGAAATTTTTTTTAAAAAAATTCCCTAAGCCCCGGGGTCACAATTTCATCAAAAATCTGACTTTCGGCAATTCACTCAAAAATGGTGCCAAACGGGTGCAAATGCTCCTCTGAAACGCTTGGATGTCGTAACAGAAGTCTTTTTATCACAGGACAAGAAATCAGCCCTCGACAACTTAACCGGCTTAAATTTTTTTTTTTGAAAAAATCCGTAAGCCCCGGGGTCACAATTTCATCAAAAATCGGACTTCTGGGAATTCACTCAAAAATGGTGCCAAACGGGTGAAAATGCTCCCCTGAAGAGTTTGGCGGTCGAAACAGAATTTTTTTTATCACAGGACAAGAAATCAGCCATTGACAAGTTAACCGGCAGAAATTTTTTTTTTGAAAAAATCCGTAAGCCCCGGGGTCACAATTTCATCAAAAATCTGACTTTCGACAATTCACTCAAAAATGGAGCTAAACGGTTGCAAATGCTCCCCTGAAACGTTTGGATGTCGAAACAGAAGTCTTTT
Source organism: Podarcis filfolensis (assembly GCF_964270895.1). Classification (NCBI taxonomy): domain Eukaryota; kingdom Metazoa; phylum Chordata; class Lepidosauria; order Squamata; family Lacertidae; genus Podarcis; species Podarcis filfolensis. The sequence goes on from NW_028149500.1 coordinate 105,724, forward strand.
TATCACAGGACAAGAAATCAGCCCTCGACAACTTAACCGGTAGAATTTTATTTTTAAAAAAATCCGTAAGCCCCGGGGTCACAATTTCATCAAAAATCTGACTTTTGGCAATTCACTCAAAAATGGTGCCAAACGGGTGCAAATGCTCCCCTGAAAGATTTGGCGGTTGAAACAGAAGATTATTTATCACAGGTTAAGAAATCAGCCATCGACAACTTAACCGGCAGAAATTTTTTTTTGAAAAAATCCGTAAGCCCCGGGGTCACAATTTCATCAAAAATCTGACTTTCGACAATTCACTCAAAAAATGGAGGTAAACGGTTGCAAATGCTCCCCTGACACATTTGGATGTCGAAACAGAAGTCTTTTTATCACGGGACAAGAAATCAGCCCTCGACAACTTAACCGGCTTAAATTTTTTTTTGAAAAAATCCGTAAGCCCCGGGGTCACAATTTCATCAAAAATCGGACTTTCGGGAATTCACTCAAAAATGATGCCAAACGGGTGCAAATGCTCCCCTGAAAGGTTTGGCGGTCGAAACAGAAGTTTTTTTATCACAGGACAAGAAATCAGCCCTCGACAACTTAACCGGCTTAAATTTTTTTTTTGAAAAAATCCGTAAGCCCCGGGGTCACAATTTTATCAAAAATCTGACTTTCGACAATTCACTCAAAAATGGTGCCAAACGGGTGCAAATGCTCCCCTGAAAGATTTGGCGGTTGAAACAGAAGATTATTTATCACAGGTTAAGAAATCAGCCATCGACAACTTAACCGGCAGAAATTTTTTTTTGAAAAAATCCGTAAGCCCCGGGGTCACAATTTCATCAAAAATCTGACTTTCGACAATTCACTCAAAAATGGTGCCAAACGGGTGCAAATGCCCCCCTGAAAGGTTTGGCGGTCGAAACAGAAGTTTTTTTATCACAGGACAAGAAATCAGCCCTCGACAACTTAACCGGCTTAAATTTTTTTTTTATAAAAATCCGTAAGCCCCGGGGTCACAATTTTATCAAAAATCTGACTTTCGGCAATTCACTCAAAAATGGTGCCAAACGGGTGCAAATGCTCCCCTGAAAGATTTGGCGGTTGAAACAGAAGATTATTTATCACAGGTTAAGAAATCAGCCATCGACAACTTAACCGGCAGAAATTTTTTTTTGAAAAAATCCGTAAGCCCCGGGGTCACAATTTCATCAAAAATCTGACTTTCGACAATTCACTCAAAAAATGGAGCTAAACGGTTGCAAATGCTCCCCTGACACATTTGGATGTCGAAACAGAAGTCTTTTTATCACGGGACAAGAAATCAGCCCTCGACAACTTAACCGGCTTAAATTTTTTTTTGAAAAAATCCGTAAGCCCCGGGGTCACAATTTCATCAAAAATCGGACTTTCGGGAATTCACTCAAAAATGATGCCAAACGGGTGCAAATGCTCCCCTGAAAGGTTTGGCGGTCGAAACAGAAGTTTTTTTATCACAGGACAAGAAATCAGCCATCGACAACTTAACAGGCAGAATTTTTTTTTTGAAAAAATCCGTAAGCCCCGGGGGTCACAATTTCATCAAAAATCTGACTTTCGACAATTCACTCAAAAATGGTGCCAAACGGGTGCAAATGCCCCCCTGAAAGGTTTGGCGGTCGAAACAGAAGTTTTTTTATCACAGGACAAGAAATCAGCCCTCGACAACTTAACCGGCTTAAATTTTTTTTTTGAAAAAATCCGTAAGCCCCGGGGTCACAATTTTATCAAAAATCTGAATTTCGGCAATTCACTCAAAAATGGTGCCAAACGGGTGCAAATGCTCCCCTGAAAGGTTTGGCGGTCGAAACAGAAGTTTTTTTATCACAGGACAAGAAATCAGCCATCGACAACTTAACAGGCAGAATTTTTTTTTTGAAAAAATCCGTAAGCCCCGGGGTCACAATTTCATCAAAAATCTGACTTTCGACAATTCACTCAAAAATGGTGCCAAACGGGTGCAAATGCCCCCCTGAAAGGTTTGGCGGTCGAAACAGAAGTTTTTTTATCACAGGACAAGAAATCAGCCATCGACAACTTAACCGGCAGAAATTTTTTTTTGAAAAAATCCGTAAGCCCCGGGGTCACAATTTCACCAAAAATCTGACTTTCGACACTTCACTCAAAAATGGTGCCAAAAGGGTGAAAATGCTCCCCTGAAGGGTTTGGCGGTCGAAACAGAATTTTTTTTATCACAGGACAAGAAATCAGCCATCGACAACTTAACCGGCAGAATTTTTTTTTTTGAAAAAATCCGTAAGCCCTGGGGTCACACATTCATCAAAAATCGGACTTTCGGGAATTCACTCAAAAATGATGCCAAACGGGTGCAAATACTCCCCTGAAAGGTTTGGCGGTCGAAACAGAAGGCTTTTTATCACAGGACAAGAAATCAGCCCTCGACAACTTAACCGGCAGAATTTTATTTTTTAAAAAATCCCTAAGCCCCGGGGTCACAATTTCATCAAAAATCTGACTTTCGGCAATTCACTCAAAAATGGTGCCAAACGGGTGCAAATGCTCCCCTGAAAGGTTTGGCGGTCGAAATAGAAGTTTTTTTATCACAGGAGAAGAAATCAGCCATCGACAACTTAACCGGCAGAAATTTTTTTTTGAAAAAATCCGTAAGCCCCGGGGTCACAATTTCATCAAAAATCTGACTTTCGACAATTCACTCAAAAATGGAGCTAAACGGTTGCAAATGCTCCCCTGAAAGGTTTGGCGGTCAAAACAGAAGGCTTTTTATCACAGGACAAGAAATCAGCCCTCGACAACTTAACCGGCAGAATTTTTTTTTGAAAAAATCCGTAAGCCCCGGGGTCACAATTTCATCAAAAATCGGACTTCTGGGAATTCACTCAAAAATGGTGCCAAACGGGTGAAAATGCTCCCCTGAAGAGTTTGGTGGTCGAAACAGAATTTTTTTTATCACAGGACAAGAAATCAGCCATTGACAAGTTAACCGGCAGAAATTTTTTTTTTGAAAAAATCCGTAAGCCCAGGGGTTACAATTTCATCAAAAATCTGACTTTCGGGAATTCACTCAAAAATGGTGCCAAACGGTTGCAAATGCTCCCCTGAAAGGTTTGGCGGTCGAAACAGAAGTTTTTTTATCACAGGACAAGAAATCAGCCCTCGACAACTTAACCGGCAGAAATTATTTTTGAAAAAAATCCGTAAGCCCCGGGGTCACAATTTCATCAAAAATCTGACTTTCGACAATTCACTAAAAAATGGTGCCAAACGGGTGAAAATGCTCCCCTGAAACGTTTGGATGTCGAAACAGAAGTCTTTTTATCACAGGACAAGAAATCAGTCCTCGACAACTTAACCGGTAGCATTTTATTTTTAAAAAAATCCGTAAGCCCCGGGGTCACAATTTCATCAAAAATCTGACTTTCGACAATTCACTCAAAAATGGAGCTAAACGGTTGCAAATGCTCCCCTGAAAGGTTTGGCGGTCGAAACAGAAGGCTTTTTATCACAGGACAACAAATCAGCCATCGACAAGTTAACCGGCAGAAATTTTTTTTTGAAAAAATCCGTAAGCCCCGGGGTCACAATTTCATCAAAAATCTGACTTTCGGGAATTCACTCAAAAATGGTGCCAAACGGTTGCAAATGCTCCCCTGAAATGTTTGGCGGTCGAAACAGAAAGCTTTTTTATCACAGGAAAAGAAATCAGCCGTCGACAACTTAACCGGCAGATTTTTTTTAAAAAAAAAAAATCCCTAAGCCCCGGGGGTCACAATTTCATCAAAGATCGGACTTTCGGGAATTCACTCAAAAATGGAGCCAAACGGGTGCAAATGCTCCCTTGAAAGGTTTGGCGGTCGAAACAGAAGTTTTTTTATCACAGGACAAGAAATCAGCCATCGACAACTTAAACGGGAGAAATTTTTTTTTGAAAAAATCCGTAAGCCCCGGGGTCACAATTTCATCAAAAATCTGACTTTCGGCAATTCACTCAAAAATGATGCCAAACGGGTGCAGATGCTCCCCTGAAAGGTTTGGTGGTCGAAACAGAAGTTTTTTTATCACAGGACAAGAAATCAGCCATCGACAAGTTAACCGGCAGAAATTTTTTTTTGAAAAAATCCGTAAGCCCCGGGGTCACAATTTCATCAAAAATCTGACTTTCGGCAATTCACTCAAAAATGGTGCCAAACGGTTGCAAATGCTCCCTTGAAATGTTTGGCGGTCGAAACAGAAAGCTTTTTTATCACAGGAAAAGAAATCAGCCGTCGACAACTTAACCGGCAGAATTTTGTTTAAAAAAAAAATCCGTAAGCCCGGGGGTCACAATTTCATCAAAAATCTGACTTTCGGGAATTCACTCAAAAATGGTGCCAAACGGTTGCAAATGCTCCCCTGAAAGGTTTGGCGGTCGAAACAGAAGTTTTTTTATCACAGGACAAGAAATCAGCCCTCGACAACTTAACCGGCAGAAATTATTTTTGAAAAAAATCCGTAAGCCCCGGGGTCACAATTTCATCAAAAATCTGACTTTCGACAATTCACTAAAAAATGGTGCCAAACGGGTGAAAATGCTCCCCTGAAACGTTTGGATGTCGAAACAGAAGTCTTTTTATCACAGGACAAGAAATCAGTCCTCGACAACTTAACCGGTAGAATTTTATTTTTAAAAAAATCCGTAAGCCCCGGGGTCACAATTTCATCAAAAATCTGACTTTCGACAATTCACTCAAAAATGGAGCTAAACGGTTGCAAATGCTCCCCTGAAAGGTTTGGCGGTCGAAACAGAAGGCTTTTTATCACAGGACAACAAATCAGCCATCGACAAGTTAACCGGCAGAAATTTTTTTTTGAAAAAATCCGTAAGCCCTGGGGTCACAATTTCATCAAAAATCTGACTTTCGGGAATTCACTCAAAAATGGTGCCAAACGGTTGCAAATGCTCCCCTGAAATGTTTGGCGGTCGAAACAGAAAGCTTTTTTATCACAGGAAAAGAAATCAGCCGTCGACAACTTAACCGGCAGATTTTAAAAAAAAAAAAAAAATCCCTAAGCCCCGGGGGTCACAATTTCATCAAAGATCGGACTTTCGGGAATTCACTCAAAAATGGAGCCAAACGGGTGCAAATGCTCCCTTGAAAGGTTTGGCGGTCGAAACAGAAGTTTTTTTATCACAGGACAAGAAATCAGCCATCGACAACTTAAACGGGAGAAATTTTTTTTTGAAAAAATCCGTAAGCCCCGGGGTCACAATTTCATCAAAAATCTGACTTTCGGCAATTCACTCAAAAATGACGCCAAACGGGTGCAGATGCTCCCCTGAAAGGTTTGGTGGTCGAAACAGAAGTTTTTTTATCACAGGACAAGAAATCAGCCATCGACAAGTTAACCGGCAGAAATTTTTTTTTGAAAAAATCCGTAAGCCCCGGGGTCACAATTTCATCAAAAATCTGACTTTCGGCAATTCACTCAAAAATGGTGCCAAACGGTTGCAAATGCTCCCTTGAAATGTTTGGCGGTCGAAAAAGAAAGCTTTTTTATCACAGGAAAAGAAATCAGCCGTCGACAACTTAACCGGCAGAATTTTTTTTTAAAAAAAAATCCGTAAGCCCGGGGGTCACAATTTCATCAAAAATCTGACTTTCGGCAATTCACTCAAAAATGGTGCCCAACGGGTGCAAATGCTCCCCTGAAAGTATTGGCCGTCGAAACAGAAGTTTTTTTATCACAGGACAAGTAATCAGCCATCGACAAGTTAACCGGCAGATATTTTTTTTAAAAAAAAAATCCCTAAGCCCCGGGGGTCACAATTTCATCAAAGATAGGACTTTCGGGAATTCACTCAAAAATGGAGCCAAACGGGTGCAAATGCTCCCTTGAAAGGTTTGGCGGTCGAAACAGAAGTTTTTTTATCACAGGACAAGAAATCAGCCATCGACAACTTAAACGGCAGAAATTTTTTTTAAAAAAAATCCGTAAGCCCCGGGGTCACAATTTCATCAAAAATCTGAATTTCGGCAATTCGCTCAAAAATGATGCCAAACGGGTGCAGATGCTCCCCTGAAAGGTTTGGCGGTCGAAACAGAAGCTTTTTTATCACAGGAAAAGAAATCAGCCATCGACAAGTTAACCGGCAGAATTTTTTTTTTTGAAAAAATCCCTAAGCCCCGGGGTCACAATTTCATCAAAAATCTGACTTTCGGCAATTCACTCAAAAACGTTGCCAAACTGTTGCAAATGCTCCCCTGAAACGTTTGGATGTCGAAACAGAAGGCTTTTTATCACAGGACAAGAAATCAGCCCTCGTCAACTTAACCGGTAGAAAAAAATTTTCTGAAAAAATCCGTAAGCCCCGGGGTCACAATTTCATCAAAAATCGGACTTTCGGCAATTCACTCAAAAATGGTGCCAAACGGTGGCAACTGCTCCCCTGAAAGGTTTGGCGGTCAAAACAGAAGCCTTTTTATCACAAGACAAGAAATCAGCCCTCGACAACTTAACCGGCAGAATTTTTTTTTAAAAAAAAATCCGTAAGCCCCGGGGTCACAATTTCATCAAAAATCAGACTTTCGGGAATGCACTCAAAAATGGAGCCAAACGGGTGCAAATGCTCCCCTGAAAAGTTTGGCGGTCGAAACAGAAGTTTTTTTATCAAAGGACAAGAAATCAGCCATCGACAACTTAACAGGCAGAATTTTTTTTTTGAAAAAATCCGTAAGACCAGGGGTCACAATTTCATCAAAAATCTGACTTTCGACAATTGACTCACAAATGGAGCTAAACGGTTGCAAATGCTCCCCTGAAAGGTTTGGCGGTCGAAACAGAAGGCTTTTTATCACAGGACAAGAAATCAGCCCTCGACAACTTAACCGGCAGAATTTTATTTTTAAAAAAATCCGTAAGCCGGGCCGGGGTCACAATTTCATCAAAAATCTGACTTTCAGCAATTCACTCAAAAATGTTGCCAAACGGTTGCAAATGCTCCCCTGAAACGTTTGGATGTCGAAACAGAAGGCTTTTTATCACAGGACAAGAAATCAGCCATCGACAACTTAACAGGCAGAATTTTTTTTTTTGAAAAAATCCGTAAGCCGGGCCGGGGTCACAATTTCATCAAAAATCTGACTTTCGGCAATTCACTCAAAAATTGTGCCAAACGGTTGCAAATGCTCCCCTGAAAGGTTTGGCAGTCGAAACAGAAAGCTTTTTTATCACAGGAAAAGAAATCAGCCATCGACAAGTTAACCGGCAGAAATTTTTTTTTGAAAAAATCCGTAAGCCCGGGGTCACAATTTCATGAAAAATGTGACTTTCGGGAATTCACTCAAAAATGGTGCCAAATGGTTGCAAATGCTCCCCTGAAAGGTTTGGCGGTCGAAACAGAAAGCTTTTTTATCACAGGAAAAGAAATCAGCCGTCGACAACTTATCCGGCAGAATTTTTTTTTTTTGAAAAAATCCGTAAGCCCCGGGGTCACAATTTCATCAAAAATCTGACTTTCGACAATTCACTCAAAAATGGAGCTAAACGGTTGCAAATGCTCCCCTGAAACATTTGGATGTCGAAACAGAAGTCTTTTTATCACAGGACAAGAAATCAGCCCTCGACAACTTAACCGGCTTAAATTCTTTTTTGAAAAAATCCGTAAGCCCTGGGGTCACAATTTCATCAAAAATCGGACTTTCGGGAATTCACTCAAAAATGATGCCAAACGGGTGCAAATGCTCCCCTGAAAGGTTTGGCGGTCGAAACAGAAGGCTTTTTATCACAGGACAAGAAATCAGCCCTCAACAACTTAACCGGTAGAATTTTTTTTTTGAAAAAATCCGTAAGCCCCGGGGTCACAATTTCATCAAAAATCTGACTATCGGCAATTCACTCAAAAATGGAGCTAAACGGTTGCAAATGCTCCCCTGAAAGGTTTGGCGGTCGAAACAGAAAGCTTTTTTTCACAGGACAAGAAATCAGCCCTCAACAACTTAACCGGCAGAATTTTTTTTTTGCAAAAATCCGTAAGCCCCGGGGTCACAATTTCATCAAAATACTGACTTTCGGCAATTCACTCAAAAATGGTGCCAAACGGTTGCAAATGCTCCCCTGAAAGGTTTGGCGGTCGAAACAGAAAGCTTTTTTATCACAGGAAAAGAAATCAGCCGTCGACAACTTAACCGGCAGAATTTTTTTTTTGAAAAAATCCGTATGCCCCGGTGTCACAATTTCATCAAAAATCTGACTTTCGGCAATTCACTCAAAAATGGTGCCAAACGGGTGCAAATGCTCCCCTGAAAGGTTTGGCGGTCGAAACAGAAGTTTTTTTATCACAGGACAAGAAATCAGCCATCGACAACTTAACAGGCAGAATTTTTTTTTTTTGAAAAAATCCGTAAGCCGGGCCGGGGTCACAATTTCATCAAAAATCTGACTTTCGGCAATTCACTCAAAAATGGTGCCAAACGGGTGAAAATGCTCCCCTGAAACGTTTGGATGTCGAAACAGAAGTCTTTTTATCACAGGACAAGAAATCAGTCCTCGACAACTTAACCGGTAGAATTTTATTTTTAAAAAAATCCGTAAGCCCCGGGGTCACAATTTCATCAAAAATCTGACTTTCGACAATTCACTCAAAAATGGAGCTAAACGGTTGCAAATGCTCCCCTGAAAGGTTTGGCGGTCGAAACAGAAGGCTTTTTATCACAGGACAACAAATCAGCCATCGACAAGTTAACCGGCAGAAATTTTTTTTTGAAAAAATCCGTAAGCCCCGGGGTCACAATTTCATCAAAAATCTGACTTTCGGGAATTCACTCAAAAATGGTGCCAAACGGTTGCAAATGCTCCCCTGAAATGTTTGGCGGTCGAAACAGAAAGCTTTTTTATCACAGGAAAAGAAATCAGCCGTCGACAACTTAACCGGCAGATTTTTTTTTTAAAAAAAAAATCCCTAAGCCCCGGGGGTCACAATTTCATCAAAGATCGGACTTTCGGGAATTCACTCAAAAATGGAGCCAAACGGGTGCAAATGCTCCCTTGAAAGGTTTGGCGGTCGAAACAGAAGTTTTTTTATCACAGGACAAGAAATCAGCCATCGACAACTTAAACGGCAGAAATTTTTTTTAAAAAAAATCCGTAAGCCCCGGGGTCACAATTTCATCAAAAATCTGAATTTCGGCAATTCACTCAAAAATGATGCCAAACGGGTGCAGATGCTCCCCTGAAAGGTTTGGTGGTCGAAACAGAAGCTTTTTTATCACAGGAAAAGAAATCAGCCATCGACAAGTTAACTGGCAGAATTTTTTTTTTCAAAAAATCCGTAAGCCCCGGGGTCACAATTTCATCAAAAATCTGACTTTCGGCAATTCACTCAAAAATGTTGCCAAACGGTTGCAAATGCTCCCCTGAAACGTTTGGATGTCGAAACAGAAGGCTTTTTATCACAGGACAAGAAATCAGCCCTCGTCAACTTAACCGGTAGAAAAAATTTTTCTGAAAAAATCCGTAAGCCGGGCCGGGGTCACAATTTCATCAAAAATCGGACTTTCGGCAATTCACTCAAAAATGGAGCCAAAGGGGTGCACATGCTCCCCTGAAAGGTTTGGCGGTCGAAACAGAAGTTTTTTTATCAAAGGACAAGAAATCAGCCATCGACAACTTAACAGGCAGAATTTTTTTTTTGAAAAAATCCGTAAGCCCAGGGGTCACAATTTCATCAAAAATCTGACTTTCGACAATTGACTCACAAATGGAGCTAAACGGTTGCAAATGCTCCCCTGAAAGGTTTGGCGGTTGAAACAGAAGGCTTTTTATCACAGGACAAGAAATCAGCCCTCGACAACTTAACCGGCAGAAATTTTTAAAAAAAAAAAAATCCGTAAGCCCCGGGGTCACAATTTCATCAAAAATCAGACTTTCGGGAATGCACTCAAAAATGGAGCCAAACGGGTGCAAGTGCTCCCCTGAAAGGTTTGGCAGTCGAAACAGAAGTTTTTTTATCACAGGACAAGAAATCAGCCATCGACAACTTAACCGGCAGAATTTTTTTTTTGAAAAAATCCGTAAGCCCCGGGGTCACAATTTCATCCAAAATCTGACTTTCGACAATTCACTCAAAAATGGAGCTAAACGGTTGCAAATGCTCCCCTGAAAGGTTTGGCGGTCGAAACAGAAGTTTTTTCATCACAGGACAAGAAATCAGCCATCGACAACTTAACCGGCAGAATATTTTTTTTGAAAAAATCCGTAAGCCCCGGGGTCACAATTTCATCCAAAATCTGACTTTCGACAATTCACTCAAAAATGGAGCTAAACGAGTGCAAATGCTCCCCTGAAAGGTTTGGTGGTCGAAACAGAAGTTTTTTTATCACAGGACAAGTAATCAGCCATCGACAAGTTAACCGGCAGATTTTTAAAAAAAAATAAATCCCAAAGCCCCGGGGGTCACAATTTCATCAAAGATCGGACTTTCGGGAATTCACTCAAAAATGGAGCCAAACGGGTGCAAATGCTCCCTTGAAAGGTTTGGCGGTCGAAACAGAAGTTTTTTTGTCACAGGACAAGAAATCAGCCATCGACCACTTAAACGGCATAAATTTTTTTTTGAAAAAATCCGTAAGCCCCGGGGTCACAATTTCATCAAAAATCTGACTTTCGACAATTCACTCAAAAATGGAGCTAAACGGTTGCAAATGCTCCCTTGAAAGGTTTGGCGGTCGAAACAGAAGTTTTTTTATCACAGAACAAGAAATCAGCCATCGACAAGTTAACCGGCAGAATTTTTTTTTTTGAAAAAATCCCTAAGCCCCGGGGTCACAATTTCATCAAAAATCTGACTTTCGGCAATTCACTCAAAAATGTTGCCAAACTGTTGCAAATGCTCCCCTGAAACGTTTGGATGTCGAAACAGAAGGCTTTTTATCACAGGACAAGAAATCAGCCCTCGTCAACTTAACCGGTAGAAAAAAATTTTCTGAAAAAATCCGTAAGCCCCGGGGTCACAATTTCATCAAAAATCGGACTTTCGGCAATTCACTCAAAAATGGTGCCAAACGGTGGCAACTGCTCCCCTGAAAGGTTTGGCGGTCAAAACAGAAGCCTTTTTATCACAAGACAAGAAATCAGCCCTCGACAACTTAACCGGCAGAATTTTTTTTAAAAAAAAAAATCCGTAAGCCCCGGGGTCACAATTTCATCAAAAATCAGACTTTCGGGAATGCACTCAAAAATGGAGCCAAACGGGTGCAAATGCTCCCCTGAAAAGTTTGGCGGTCGAAACAGAAGTTTTTTTATCAAAGGACAAGAAATCAGCCATCGACAACTTAACAGGCAGAATTATTTTTTTGAAAAAATCCGTAAGCCCAGGGGTCACAATTTCATCAAAAATCTGACTTTCGACAATTGATTCACAAATGGAGCTAAACGGTTGCAAATGCTCCCCTGAAAGGTTTGGCGGTCGAAACAGAAGGCTTTTTATCACAGGACAAGAAATCAGCCCTCGACAACTTAACCGGCAGAATTTTATTTTTAAAAAAATCCGTAAGCCGGGCCGGGGTCACAATTTCATCAAAAATCTGACTTTCAGCAATTCACTCAAAAATGTTGCCAAACGGTTGCAAATGCTCCCCTGAAACGTTTGGATGTCGAAACAGAAGTCTTTTTATCACAGGACAAGAAATCAGCCCTCGACAACTTAACCGGCTTAAATTCTTTTTTGAAAAAATCCGTAAGCCCTGGGGTCACAATTTCATCAAAAATCGGACTTTCGGGAATTCACTCAAAAATGATGCCAAACGGGTGCAAATGCTCCCCTGAAAGGTTTGGCGGTCGAAACAGAAGGCTTTTTATCACAGGACAAGAAATCAGCCCTCAACAACTTAACCGGTAGAATTTTTTTTTTGAAAAAATCCGTAAGCCCCGGGGTCACAATTTCATCAAAAATCTGACTATCGGCAATTCACTCAAAAATGGAGCTAAACGGTTGCAAATGCTCCCCTGAAAGGTTTGGCGGTCGAAACAGAAAGCTTTTTTTCACAGGACAAGAAATCAGCCCTCAACAACTTAACCGGCAGAATTTTTTTTTTGCAAAAATCCGTAAGCCCCGGGGTCACAATTTCATCAAAATACTGACTTTCGGCAATTCACTCAAAAATGGTGCCAAACGGTTGCAAATGCTCCCCTGAAAGGTTTGGCGGTCGAAACAGAAAGCTTTTTTATCACAGGAAAAGAAATCAGCCGTCGACAACTTAACCGGCAGAATTTTTTTTTTGAAAAAATCCGTATGCCCCGGGGTCACAATTTCATCAAAAATCTGACTTTCGGCAATTCACTCAAAAATGGTGCCAAACGGGTGCAAATGCTCCCCTGAAAGGTTTGGCGGTCGAAACAGAAGTTTTTTTATCACAGGACAAGAAATCAGCCATCGACAACTTAACAGGCAGAATTTTTTTTTTTTGAAAAAATCCGTAAGCCGGGCCGGGGTCACAATTTCATCAAAAATCTGACTTTCGGCAATTCACTCAAAAATGGTGCCAAACGGGTGCAAATGCTCCCCTGAAAGGTTTGGCGGTCGAAACAGAAGTTTTTTTATCACAGGACAAGAAATCAGCCATCGACAACTTAACCGGCAGAATTTTTTTTTTGAAAAAATCCGTAAGCCCCGGGGTCAAAATTTCATCCAAAATCTGACTTTCGACAATTCACTCAAAAATGGAGCTAAACGGTTGCAAATGCTCCCCTGAAAGGTTTGGCGGTCGAAACAGAAGTTTTTTTATCACAGGACAAGAAATCAGCCCTCGACAACTTAACCGGTAGAAATTCTTTTTTTGAAAAAATCCGTAAGCCCCGGGGTCACAATTTCATCAAAAATCGGACTTTCGGGAATTCACTCAAAAATGGAGCCAAACGGGTGCAAATGCTCCCCTGAAAGGTTTGGCGGTCGAAACAGAAGTTTTTTTATCACAGGACAAGAAATCAGCCTTCGACAACTTAACCGGCAGAATTTTATTTTTAAAAAAATCCCGAAGGCCCGGGGTCACAATTTCATCAAAAATCTGACTTTCGGCAATTCACTGAAAAATGGTGCCAAACGGGTGCAAATGCTCCCCTGAAAGGTTTGGCGGTCGAAACAGAAGTTTTTTTATCACAGGACAAGAAATCAGCCATCGACAACTTAACAGGTAGAATTTTTTTTAAAAAAAAAAATCCGTAAGCCGGGCCGGGATCACAATTTCATCAAAAATCTGACATTCGGCAATTCACTCAAAAATGGTGCCAAACGGGTGCAAATGCTCGCCTGAAAGGTTTGGCGGTCGAAACAGAAGTTTTTTTATCACAGGACAAGAAATCAGACATTGACAACTTAACCGGCAGAATTTTTTTTTTGAAAAAATCCGTAAGCCCCGTGGTCAAAATTTCATCCAAAATCTGACTTTCGACAATTCACTCAAAAATGGAGCTAAACGGTTGCAAATGCTCCCCTGAAAGGTTTGGCGGTCGAAACAGAAGTTTTTTCATCACAGGACAAGAAATCAGCCATCGACAAGTTAACCGGCAGAATTTTTTTTTTTGAAAAAATCCGTAAGCCCCAGGGTCACAATTTCATCAAAAATCTGACTTTCGACAATTCACTCAAAAATGGTGCCAAACGGGTGCAAATGCCCCCCTGAAAGGTTTGGCGGTCGAAACAGAAGTTTTTTTATCACAGGACAAGAAATCAGCCATCGACAACTTAACCGGCAGAAATTTTTTTTTGAAAAAATCCGTAAGCCCCGGGGTCACAATTTCATCAAAAATCTGACTTTCGACAATTCACTCAAAAATGGTGCCAAACGGGTGCAAATGCCCCCCTGAAAGGTTTGGCGGTCGAAACAGAAGTTTTTTTATCACAGGACAAGAAATCAGCCATCGACAACTTAACCGGCAGAAATTTTTTTTTTTAAAAAATCCGTAAGCCCCCGGGTCACAATTTCATCAAAAATCTGACTTTCGACAATTCACTCAAAAATGGAGCTAAACGGTTGCAAATGCTCCCCTGAAACATTTGGATGTCGAAACAGAAGTCTTTTTATCACAGGACAAGAAATCAGCCCTCGACAACTTAACCGGCTTAAATTCTTTTTTGAAAAAATCCGTAAGCCCTGGGGTCACAATTTCATCAAAAATCGGACTTTCGGGAATTCACTCAAAAATGATGCCAAACGGGTGCAAATGCTCCCCTGAAAGGTTTGGCGGTCGAAACAGAAGGCTTTTTATCACAGGACAAGAAATCAGCCCTCAACAACTTAACCGGTAGAATTTTTTTTTTGAAAAAATCCGTAAGCCCCGGGGTCACAATTTCATCAAAAATCTGACTATCGGCAATTCACTCAAAAATGGAGCTAAACGGTTGCAAATGCTCCCCTGAAAGGTTTGGCGGTCGAAACAGAAAGCTTTTTTTCACAGGACAAGAAATCAGCCCTCAACAACTTAACCGGCAGAATTTTTTTTTTGCAAAAATCCGTAAGCCCCGGGGTCACAATTTCATCAAAATACTGACTTTCGGCAATTCACTCAAAAATGGTGCCAAACGGTTGCAAATGCTCCCCTGAAAGGTTTGGCGGTCGAAACAGAAAGCTTTTTTATCACAGGAAAAGAAATCAGCCGTCGACAACTTAACCGGCAGAATTTTTTTTTTGAAAAAATCCGTATGCCCCGGGGTCACAATTTCATCAAAAATCTGACTTTCGGCAATTCACTCAAAAATGGTGCCAAACGGGTGCAAATGCTCCCCTGAAAGGTTTGGCGGTCGAAACAGAAGTTTTTTTATCACAGGACAAGAAATCAGCCATCGACAACTTAACAGGCAGAATTTTTTTTTTTTGAAAAAATCCGTAAGCCGGGCCGGGGTCACTATTTCATCAAAAATCTGACTTTCGGCAATTCACTCAAAAATGGTGCCAAACGGGTGCAAATGCTCCCCTGAAAGGTTTGGCGGTCGAAACAGAAGTTTTTTTATCACAGGACAAGAAATCAGCCATCGACAACTTAACCGGCAGAATTTTTTTTTTGAAAAAATCCGTAAGCCCCGTGGTCAAAATTTCATCCAAAATCTGACTTTCGACAATTCACTCAAAAATGGAGCTAAACGGTTGCAAATGCTCCCCTGAAAGGTTTGGCGGTCGAAACAGAAGTTTTTTCATCACAGGACAAGAAATCAGCCATCGACAAGTTAACCGGCAGAATTTTTTTTTTTGAAAAAATCCGTAAGCCCCGGGGTCACAATTTCATCAAAAATCTGACTTTCGACAATTCACTCAAAAATGGTGCCAAACGGGTGCAAATGCCCCCCTGAAAGGTTTGGCGGTCGAAACAGAAGTTTTTTTATCACAGGACAAGAAATCAGCCATCGACAACTTAACCGGCAGAAATTTTTTTTTGAAAAAATCCGTAAGCCCCGGGGTCACAATTTCATCAAAAATCTGACTTTCGACAATTCACTCAAAAATGGTGCCAAAAGGGTGAAAATGCTCCCCTGAAGGGTTTGGCGGTCGAAACAGAATTTTTTTTATCACAGGACAAGAAATCAGCCATCGACAAGTTAACCGGCAGAATTTTTTTTTTTGAAAAAATCCGTAAGCCCCGGGGTCACAATTTCATCAAAAATCTGACTTTCGACAATTCACTCAAAAATGGAGCTAAACGGTTGCAAATGCTCCCCTGAAACATTTGGATGTCGAAACAGAAGTCTTTTTATCACAGGACAAGAAATCAGCCCTCGACAACTTAACCGGCAGAATTTTTTTTTTGAAAAAATCCGTAAGCCCCGGGGTCAAAATTTCATCAAAAATCGGACTTTCGGGAATTCACTCAAAAATGGAGCCAAACGGGTGCAAATGCTCCCCTGAAAGGTTTGGCGGTCGAAACAGAAGTTTTTTTATCACAGGACAAGAAATCAGCCTTCGACAACTTAACCGGCAGAATTTTATTTTTAAAAAAATCCCGAAGGCCCGGGGTCACAATTTCATCAAAAATCTGACTTTCGGCAATTCACTGAAAAATGGTGCCAAACGGGTGCAAATGCTCCCCTGAAAGGTTTGGCGGTCGAAACAGAAGTTTTTTTATCACAGGACAAGAAATCAGCCATCGACAACTTAACAGGTAGAATTTTTAAAAAAAAAAAAAATCCGTAAGCCGGGCCGGGGTCACAATTTCATCAAAAATCTGACTTTCGGCAATTCACTCAAAAATGGTGCCAAACGGGTGCAAATGCTCCCCTGAAAGGTTTGGCGGTCGAAACAGAAGTTTTTTTTACACAGGACAAGAAATCAGCCATTGACAACTTAACCGGCAGAATTTTTTTTTTGAAAAAATCCGTAAGCCCCGTGGTCAAAATTTCATCCAAAATCTGACTTTCGACAATTCACTCAAAAATGGAGCTAAACGGTTGCAAATGCTCCCCTGAAAGGTTTGGCGGTCGAAACAGAAGTTTTTTCATCACAGGACAAGAAATCAGCCATCGACAAGTTAACCGGCAGAATTTTTTTTTTTGAAAAAATCCGTAAGCCCCGGGGTCACAATTTCATCAAAAATCTGACTTTCGACAATTCACTCAAAAATGGTGCCAAACGGGTGCAAATGCCCCCCTGAAAGGTTTGGCGGTCGAAACAGAAGTTTTTTTATCACAGGACAAGAAATCAGCCATCGACAACTTAACCGGCAGAAATTTTTTTTTGAAAAAATCCGTAAGCCCCGGGGTCACAATTTCATCAAAAATCTGACTTTCGACAATTCACTCAAAAATGGTGCCAAAAGGGTGAAAATGCTCCCCTGAAGGGTTTGGCGGTCGAAACAGAATTTTTTTTATCACAGGACAAGAAATCAGCCATCGACAAGTTAACCGGCAGAATTTTTTTTTTTGAAAAAATCCGTAAGCCCCGGGGTCACAATTTCATCAAAAATCTGACTTTCGACAATTCACTCAAAAATGGAGCTAAACGGTTGCAAATGCTCCCCTGAAACATTTGGATGTCGAAACAGAAGTCTTTTTATCACAGGACAAGAAATCAGCCCTCGACAACTTAACCGGCTTAAATTCTTTTTTGAAAAAATCCGTAAGCCCTGGGGTCACAATTTCATCAAAAATCGGACTTTCGGCAATTCACTCAAAAATGGAGCTAAACGGTTGCAAATGCTCCCCTGAAAGGTTTGGCGGTCGAAACAGAAAGCTTTTTTTCACAGGACAAGAAATCAGCCCTCAACAACTTAACCGGCAGAATTTTTTTTTTGCAAAAATCCGTAAGCCCCGGGGTCACAATTTCATCAAAAATCTGACTTTCGGCAATTCACTCAAAAATGATGCCAAACGGGTGCAGATGCTCCCCTGAAAGGTTTGGTGGTCGAAACAGAATTTTTTTTATCACAGGACAAGAAATCAGCCATCGACAAGTTAACCGGCAGAAATTTTTTTTTGAAAAAATCCGTAAGCCCCGGGGTCACAATTTCATCAAAAATCTGACTTTCGGCAATTCACTCAAAAATGGTGCCAAACGGTTGCAAATGCTCCCTTGAAATGTTTGGCGGTCGAAACAGAAAGCTTTTTTATCACAGGAAAAGAAATCAGCCGTCGACAACTTAACCGGCAGAATTTTTTTTTAAAAAAAAATCCGTAAGCCCGGGGGTCACAATTTCATCAAAAATCTGACTTTCGGCAATTCACTCAAAAATGGTGCCAAACGGGTGCAAATGCTCCCCTGAAAGGTTTGGCGGTCGAAACAGAAGTTTTTTTATCACAGGACAAGTAATCAGCCATCGACAAGTTAACCGGCAGATTTTTTTTTTTAAAAAAAAATCCCTAAGCCCCGGGGGTCACAATTTCATCAAAGATAGGACTTTCGGGAATTCACTCAAAAATGGAGCCAAACGGGTGCAAATGCTCCCTTGAAAGGTTTGGCGGTCGAAACAGAAGTTTTTTTATCACAGGACAAGAAATCAGCCATCGACAACTTAAACGGCAGAAATTTTTTTTTGAAAAAATCCGTAAGCCCCGGGGTCACAATTTCATCAAAAATCTGACTTTCGGCAATTCACTCAAAAATGATGCCAAACGGGTGCAGATGCTCCCCTGAAAGGTTGGGTGGTCGAAACAGAAGCTTTTTTATCACAGGAAAAGAAATCAGCCATCGACAAGTTAACCGGCAGAATTTTTTTTTTCAAAAAATCCGTAAGCCCCGGGGTCACAATTTCATCAAAAATCTGACTTTCGGCAATTCACTCAAAAATGTTGCCAAACGGTTGCAAATGCTCCCCTGAAACGTTTGGATGTCGAAACAGAAGGCTTTTTATCACAGGACAAGAAATCAGCCCTCGTCAACTTAACCGGTAGAAAAAATTTTTCTGAAAAAATCCGTAAGCCGGGCCGGGGTCACAATTTCATCAAAAATCGGACTTTCGGCAATTCACTCAAAAATGGAGCCAAAGGGGTGCACATGCTCCCCTGAAAGGTTTGGCGGTTGAAACAGAAGTTTTTTTATCAAAGGACAAGAAATCAGCCATCGACAACTTAACAGGAAGAATTTTTTTTTTGAAAAAATCCGTAAGCCCAGGGGTCACAATTTCATCAAAAATCTGACTTTCGACAATTGACTCACAAATGGAGCTAAACGGTTGCAAATGCTCCCCTGAAAGGTTTGGCGGTTGAAACAGAAGGCTTTTTATCACAGGACAAGAAATCAGCCCTCGACAACTTAACCGGCAGAAATTTTTTTTAAAAAAAAATCCGTAAGCCCCGGGGTCACAATTTCATCAAAAATCAGACTTTCGGGAATGCACTCAAAAATGGAGCCAAACGGGTGCAAATGCTCCCCTGAAAGGTTTGGCAGTCGAAACAGAAGTTTTTTTATCACAGGACAAGAAATCAGCCATAGACAACTTAACTGGCAGAATTTTTTTTTTGAAAAAATCCGTAAGCCCCGGGGTCACAATTTCATCCAAAATCTGACTTTCGACAATTCACTCAAAAATGGAGCTAAACGGTTGCAAATGCTCCCCTGAAAGGTTTGGCGGTCGAAACAGAAGTTTTTTCATCACAGGACAAGAAATCAGCCATCGACAACTTAACCGGCAGAATATTTTTTTTGAAAAAATCCGTAAGCCCCGGGGTCACAATTTCATCCAAAATCTGACTTTCGACAATTCACTCAAAAATGGAGCTAAACGAGTGCAAATGCTCCCCTGAAAGGTTTGGTGGTCGAAACAGAAGTTTTTTTATCACAGGACAAGTAATCAGCCATCGACAAGTTAACCGGCAGATTTTTAAAAAAAAAAAAATCCCAAAGCCCCGGGGGTCACAATTTCATCAAAGATCGGACTTTCGACAATTCACTCAAAAATGGAGCCAAACGGGTGCAAATGCTCCCTTGAAAGGTTTGGCGGTCGAAACAGAAGTTTTTTTGTCACAGGACAAGAAATCAGCCATCGACAACTTAAACGGCATAAATTTTTTTTTGAAAAAATCCGTAAGCCCCGGGGTCACAATTTCATCAAAAATCTGACTTTTGACAATTCACTCAAAAATGGAGCTAAACGGTTGCAAATGCTCCCTTGAAAGGTTTGGCGGTCGAAACAGAAGTTTTTTTATCACAGGACAAGAAATCAGGCATCGACAAGTTTACCGGCATAAATTTTTTTTTTGAAAAAATCCCTAAGCCCCGGGGTCACAATTTCATCAAAAATCTGACTTTCGGCAATTCACTCAAAAATGATGCCAAACGGGTGCAGATGCTCCCCTGAAAGGTTTGGTGGTCGAAACAGAAGTTTTTTTATCACAGAACAAGAAATCAGCCATCGACAAGTTAACCGGCAGAATTTTTTTTTTTTGAAAAAATCCCTAAGCCCCGGGGTCACAATTTCATCAAAAATCTGACTTTCGGCAATTCACTCAAAAATGTTGCCAAACTGTTGCAAATGCTCCCCTGAAACGTTTGGATGTCGAAACAGAAGGCTTTTTATTACAGGACAAGAAATCAGCCCTCGTCAACTTAACCGGCAGAAATTTTTTTCTGAAAAAATCCGTAAGCCCCGGGGTCACAATTTCATCAAAAATCGGACTTTCGGCAATTCACTCAAAAATGGTGCCAAACGGTGGCAACTGCTCCCCTGAAAGGTTTGGCGGTCAAAACAGAAGCCTTTTTATCACAAGACAAGAAATCAGCCCTCGACAACTTAACCGGCAGAATTTTTTTTTAAAAAAAAATCCGTAAGCCCCGGGGTCACAATTTCATCAAAAATCAGACTTTCGGGAATGCACTCAAAAATGGAGCCAAACGGGTGCAAATGCTCCCCTGAAAAGTTTGGCGGTCGAAACAGAAGTTTTTTTATCAAAGGACAAGAAATCAGCCATCGACAACTTAACAGGCAGAATTTTTTTTTTGAAAAAATCCGTAAGCCCAGGGGTCACAATTTCATCAAAAATCTGACTTTCGACAATTGACTCACAAATGGAGCTAAACGGTTGCAAATGCTCCCCTGAAAGGTTTGGCGGTCGAAACAGAAGGCTTTTTATCACAGGACAAGAAATCAGCCCTCGACAACTTAACCGGCAGAATTTTATTTTTAAAAAAATCCGTAAGCCGGGCCGGGGTCACAATTTCATCAAAAATCTGACTTTCAGCAATTCACTCAAAAATGTTGCCAAACGGTTGCAAATGCTCCCCTGAAACGTTTGGATGTCGAAACAGAAGGCTTTTTATCACAGGACAAGAAATCAGCCATCGACAACTTAACAGGCAGAATTTTTTTTTTTGAAAAAATCCGTAAGCCGGGCCGAGGTCACAATTTCATCCAAAATCTGACTTTCGACAATTCACTCAAAAATTGTGCCAAACGGTTGCAAATACTCCCCTGAAAGGTTTGGCGGTCGAAACAGAAAGCTTTTTTATCACAGGAAAAGAAATCAGCCATCGACAAGTTAACCGGCAGAAATTTTTTTTTGAAAAAATCCGTAAGCCCGGGGTCACAATTTCATGAAAAATGTGACTTTCGGGAATTCACTCAAAAATGGTGCCAAATGGTTGCAAATGCTCCCCTGAAAGGTTTGGCGGTCGAAACAGAAAGCTTTTTTATCACAGGAAAAGAAATCAGCCGTCGACAACTTAACCGGCAGAAATTTTTTTTTTTAAAAAAATCCGTAAGCCCCCGGGTCACAATTTCATCAAAAATCTGACTTTCGACAATTCACTCAAAAATGGAGCTAAACGGTTGCAAATGCTCCCCTGAAACATTTGGATGTCGAAACAGAAGTCTTTTTATCACAGGACAAGAAATCAGCCCTCGACAACTTAACCGGCTTAAATTCTTTTTTGAAAAAATCCGTAAGCCCTGGGGTCACAATTTCATCAAAAATCGGACTTTCGGGAATTCACTCAAAAATGATGCCAAACGGGTGCAAATGCTCCCCTGAAAGGTTTGGCGGTCGAAACAGAAGGCTTTTTATCACAGGACAAGAAATCAGCCCTCAACAACTTAACCGGTAGAATTTTTTTTTTGAAAAAATCCGTAAGCCCCGGGGTCACAATTTCATCAAAAATCTGACTATCGGCAATTCACTCAAAAATGGAGCTAAACGGTTGCAAATGCTCCCCTGAAAGGTTTGGCGGTCGAAACAGAAAGCTTTTTTTCACAGGACAAGAAATCAGCCCTCAACAACTTAACCGGCAGAATTTTTTTTTTGCAAAAATCCGTAAGCCCCGGGGTCACAATTTCATCAAAATACTGACTTTCGGCAATTCACTCAAAAATGGTGCCAAACGGTTGCAAATGCTCCCCTGAAAGGTTTGGCGGTCGAAACAGAAAGCTTTTTTATCACAGGAAAAGAAATCAGCCGTCGACAACTTAACCGGCAGAATTTTATTTTTTGAAAAAATCCCTAAACCCCGGGGTCACAATTTCATCAAAAATGGGACTTCCGGGAATTCACTCAAAAATGGTGCCAAACGGGTGAAAATGCTCCCCTGAAGGGTTTGGCGGTCGAAACAGAATTTTTTTTATCACAGGACAAGAAATCAGCCATCGACAAGTTAACCGGCAGAATTTTTTTTTTGAAAAAATCCGTATGCCCCGGGGTCACAATTTCATCAAAAATCTGACTTTCGGCAATTCACTCAAAAATGGTGCCAAACGGGTGCAAATGCTCCCCTGAAAGGTTTGGCGGTCGAAACAGAAGTTTTTTTATCACAGGACAAGAAATCAGCCATCGACAACTTAACAGGCAGAATTTTTTTTTTTTGAAAAAATCCGTAAGCCGGGCCGGGGTCACAATTTCATCAAAAATCTGACTTTCGGCAATTCACTCAAAAATGGTGCCAAACGGGTGCAAATGCTCCCCTGAAAGGTTTGGCGGTCGAAACAGAAGTTTTTTCATCACAGGACAAGAAATCAGCCATCGACAAGTTAACCGGCAGAATTTTTTTTTTGAAAAAATCCGTAAGCCGGGCCGGGGTCACAATTTCATCAAAAATCTGACTTTCGGCAATTCACTCAAAAATGTTGCCAAACGGTTGCAAATGCTCCCCTGAAACGTTTGGATGTCGAAACAGAAGGCTTTTTATCACAGGACAAGAAATCAGCCCTCGACAACTTAACCGGTAGAAATTCTTTTTTTGAAAAAATCCGTAAGCCCCGGGGTCACAATTTCATCAAAAATCGGACTTTCGGGAATTCACTCAAAAATGGAGCCAAACGGGTGCAAATGCTCCCCTGAAAGGTTTGGCGGTCGAAACAGAAGTTTTTTTATCACAGGACAAGAAATCAGCCTTCGACAACTTAACCGGCAGAATTTTATTTTTTAAAAAATCCCGAAGGCCCGGGGTCACAATTTCATCAAAAATCTGACTTTCGGCAATTCACTGAAAAATGGTGCCAAACGGGTGCAAATGCTCCCCTGAAAGGTTTGGCGGTCGAAACAGAAGTTTTTTTATCACAGGACAAGAAATCAGCCATCGACAACTTAACAGGTAGAATTTTTTTTAAAAAAAAAAATCCGTAAGCCGGGCCGGGGTCACAATTTCATCAAAAATCTGACTTTCGGCAATTCACTCAAAAATGGTGCCAAACGGGTGCAAATGCTCCCCTGAAAGGTTTGGCGGTCGAAACAGAAGTTTTTTATCACAGGACAAGAAATCAGCCATTGACAACTTAAACGGCAGAATTTTTTTTTTGAAAAAATCCGTAAGCCCCGTGGTCAAAATTTCATCCAAAATCTGACTTTCGACAATTCACTCAAAAATGGAGCTAAACGGTTGCAAATGCTCCCCTGAAATGTTTGGCGGTCGAAACAGAAGTTTTTTCATCACAGGACAAGAAATCAGCCATCGACAAGTTAACCGGCAGAATTTTTTTTTTTGAAAAAATCCGTAAGCCCCGGGGTCACAATTTCATCAAAAATCTGACTTTCGGCAATTCACTCAAAAATGGTGCCAAACGGGTGCAAATGCTCCCCTGAAAGGTTTGGCGGTCGAAACAGAAGTTTTTTTATCACAGGACAAGAAATCAGCCATCGACAACTTAGCAGGCAGAATTTTTTTTAAAAAAAAAAATCCGTAAGCCGGGCCGGGGTCACAATTTCATCAAAAATCTGACTTTCGGCAATTCACTCAAAAATGGTGCCAAACGGGTGCAAATGCTCCCCTGAAAGGTTTGGCGGTCGAAACAGAAGTTTTTTTATCACAGGACAAGAAATCAGCCATCGACAACTTAACCGGCAGAATTTTTTTTTTGAAAAAATCCGTAAGCCCCGGGCTCAAAATTTCATCCAAAATCTGACTTTCGACAATTCACTCAAAAATGGAGTTAAACGGTTGCAAATGCTCCCCTGAAAGGTTTGGCGGTCGAAACAGAAGTTTTTTCATCACAGGACAAGAAATCAGCCATCGACAAGTTAACCGGCAGAATTTTTTTTTTTTGAAAAAATCCCTAAGCCCCGGGGTCACAATTTCATCAAAAATCTGACTTTCGGCAATTCACTCAAAAATGTTGCCAAACGGTTGCAAATGCTCCCCTGAAACGTTTGGATGTCGAAACAGAAGGCTTTTTATCACAGGACAAGAAATCAGCCCTCGACAACTTAACCGGTAGAAATTCTTTTTTTGAAAAAATCCGTAAGCCCCGGGGTCACAATTTCATCAAAAATCGGACTTTCGGGAATTCACTCAAAAATGGAGCCAAACGGGTGCAAATGCTCCCCTGAAAGGTTTGGCGGTCGAAACAGAAGTTTTTTTATCACAGGACAAGAAATCAGCCTTCGACAACTTAACCGGCAGAATTTTATTTTTTAAAAAATCCCGAAGGCCCGGGGTCACAATTTCATCAAAAATCTGACTTTCGGCAATTCACTGAAAAATGGTGCCAAACGGGTGCAAATGCTCCCCTGAAAGGTTTGGCGGTCGAAACAGAAGTTTTTTTATCACAGGACAAGAAATCAGCCATCGACAACTTAACAGGTAGAATTTTTTTAAAAAAAAAAAATCCGTAAGCCGGGCCGGGGGTCACAATTTCATCAAAAATCTGACTTTCGGCAATTCACTCAAAAATGGTGCCAAACGGGTGCAAATGCTCCCCTGAAAGGTTTGGCGGTCGAAACAGAAGTTTTTTTATCACAGGACAAGAAATCAGCCATTGACAACTTAAACGGCAGAATTTTTTTTTTGAAAAAATCCGTAAGCCCCGTGGTCAAAATTTCATCCAAAATCTGACTTTCGACAATTCACTCAAAAATGGAGCTAAACGATTGCAAATGCTCCCCTGAAATGTTTGGCGGTCGAAACAGAAGTTTTTTCATCACAGGACAAGAAATCAGCCATCGACAAGTTAACCGGCAGAATTTTTCTTTTTGAAAAAATCCGTAAGCCCCGGGGTCACAATTTCATCAAAAATCTGACTTTCGGCAATTCACTCAAAAATGGTGCCAAACGGGTGCAAATGCCCCCCTGAAAGGTTTGGCGGTCGAAACAGAAGTTTTTTTATCACAGGACAAGAAATCAGCCATCGACAACTTAACCGGCAGAATTTTTTTTTTGAAAAAATCCGTAAGCCCCGGGGTCAAAATTTCATCAAAAATCTGACTTTCGACAATTCACTCAAAAATGGTGCCAAAAGGGTGAAAATGCTCCCCTGAAGGGTTTGGCGGTCGAAACAGAATTTTTTTTATCACAGGACAAGAAATCAGCCATCGACAAGTTAACCGGCAGAATTTTTTTTTTTTGAAAAAATCCGTAAGCCCCGGGGTCACAATTTCATCAAAAATCTGACTTTCGACAATTCACTCAAAAATGGAGCTAAACGGTTGCAAATGCTCCCCTGAAACATTTGGATGTCGAAACAGAAGTCTTTTTATCACAGGACAAGAAATCAGCCCTCGACAACTTAACCGGCTTAAATTCTTTTTTGAAAAAATCCGTAAGCCCTGGGGTCACAATTTCATCAAAAATCGGACTTTCGGCAATTCACTCAAAAATGGAGCTAAACGGTTGCAAATGCTCCCCTGAAATGTTTGGCGGTCGAAACAGAAAGCTTTTTTTCACAGGACAAGAAATCAGCCCTCAACAACTTAACCGGCAGAATTTTTTTTTTGCAAAAATCCGTAAGCCCCGGGGTCACAATTTCATCAAAAAACTGACTTTCGGCAATTCACTCAAAAATGGTGGCAAACGGTTGCAAATGCTCCCCTGAAAGGTTTGGCGGTCGAAACAGAAAGCTTTTTTATCACAGGAAAAGAAATCAGCCGTCGACAACTTAACCGGCAGAATTTTATTTTTTGAAAAAATCCCTAAGCCCCGGGGTCACAATTTCATCAAAAATCTGACTTTCGGCAATTCACTCAAAAATGGTGCCAAACGGGTGAAAATGCACCCCTGAAGGGTTTGGCGGTCGAAACAGAATTTTTTTTATCACAGGACAAGAAATCAGCCATCAACAAGTTAACCGGTAGAAATTTTTTTTTTGAAAAAATCCGTAAGCCCCGGGGTCACATTTTCATCAAAAATCTGACTTTCGGCAATTCACTCAAAAATGGTGCCAAACGGGTGCAAATGCTCCCCTGAAAGGTTTGGCGGTCGAAACAGAAGTTTTTTTATCACAGGACAAGATATCATCCGTCGACAACTTAACCGGCAGAATTTTTTTTTTTGAAAAAGTTCGTATGCCCCGGGGTCACAATTTCATCAAAAATGGGACTTCCGGGAATTCACTCAAAAATGGTGCCAAACGGGTGAAAATGCTCCCCTGAAGGTTTTGGCGGTCGAAACAGAATTTTTTTTATCACAGGACAAGAAATCAGCCATCGACAAGTTAACCGGCAGAATTTTTTTTTTGAAAAAATCCGTATGCCCCGGGGTCACAATTTCATCAAAAGTCTGACTTTCGGCAATTCACTCAAAAATGGTGCCAAACGGGTGCAAATGCTCCCCTGAAAGGTTTGGCGGTCGAAACAGAAGTTTTTTTATCACAGGACAAGAAATCAGCCATCGACAACTTAACAGGTAGAATTTTTTAAAAAAAAAAAAATCCGTAAGCCGGGCCGGGGTCACAATTTCATCAAAAATCTGACTTTCGGCAATTCACTCAAAAATGGTGCCAAACGGGTGCAAATGCTCCCCTGAAAGGTTTGGCGGTCGAAACAGAAGTTTTTTTATCACAGGACAAGAAATCAGCCATCGACAACTTAACCGGCAGAATTTTTTTTTTGAAAAAATCCGTAAGCCCCGGGGTCAAAATTTCATCCAAAATCTGACTTTCGACAATTCACTCAAAAATGGAGCTAAACGGTTGCAAATGCTCCCCTGAAAGGTTTGGCGGTCGAAACAGAAGTTTTTTCATCACAGGACAAGAAATCAGCCATCGACAAGTTAACCGGCAGAATTTTTTTTTTTGAAAAAATCCCTAAGCCCCGGGGTCACAATTTCATCAAAAATCTGACTTTCGGCAATTCACTCAAAAATGTTGCCAAACGGTTGCAAATGCTCCCCTGAAACGTTTGGATGTCGAAACAGAAGGCTTTTTATCACAGGACAAGAAATCAGCCCTCGACAACTTAACCGGTAGAAATTTATTTTTTGAAAAAATCCGTAAGCCCCGGGGTCACAATTTCATCAAAAATCGGACTTTCGGGAATTCACTCAAAAATGGAGCCAAACGGGTGCAAATGCTCCTCTGAAAGGTTTGGCGGTCGAAACAGAAGTTTTTTTATCACAGGACAAGAAATCAGCCTTCGACAACTTAACCGGCAGAATTTTATTTTTTAAAAAATCCCGAAGGCCCGGGGTCACAATTTCATCAAAAATCTGACTTTCGGCAATTCACTGAAAAATGGTGCCAAACGGGTGCAAATGCTCCCCTGAAAGGTTTGGCGGTCGAAACAGAAGTTTTTTTATCACAGGACAAGAAATCAGCCATCGACAACTTAACAGGTAGAATTTTTTTTAAAAAAAAAAATCCGTAAGCCGGGCCGGGGTCACAATTTCATCAAAAATCTGACTTTCGGCAATTCACTCAAAAATGGTGCCAAACGGGTGCAAATGCTCCCCTGAAAGGTTTGGCGGTCGAAACAGAAGTTTTTTCATCACAGGACAAGAAATCAGCCATCGACAAGTTAACCGGCAGAATTTTTTTTTTTGAAAAAATCCGTAAGCCCCGGGGTCACAATTTCATCAAAAATCTGACTTTCGGCAATTCACTCAAAAATGGTGCCAAACGGGTGCAAATGCCCCCCTGAAAGGTTTGGCGGTCGAAACAGAAGTTTTTTTATCACAGGACAAGAAATCAGCCATCGACAACTTAACCGGCAGAATTTTTTTTTTGAAAAAATCCGTAAGCCCCGGGGTCACAATTTCATCAAAAATCTGACTTTCGACAATTCACTCAAAAATGGTGCCAAAAGGGTGAAAATGCTCCCCTGAAGGGTTTGGCGGTCGAAACAGAATTTTTTTTATCACAGGACAAGAAATCAGCCATCGACAAGTTAACCGGCAGAATTTTTTTTTTTTGAAAAAATCCGTAAGCCCCGGGGTCACAATTTCATCAAAAATCTGACTTTCGACAATTCACTCAAAAATGGAGCTAAACGGTTGCAAATGCTCCCCTGAAACATTTGGATGTCGAAACAGAAGTCTTTTTATCACAGGACAAGAAATCAGCCCTCGACAACTTAACCGGCTTAAATTCTTTTTTGAAAAAATCCGTAAGCCCTGGGGTCACAATTTCATCAAAAATCGGACTTTCGGCAATTCACTCAAAAATGGAGCTAAACGGTTGCAAATGCTCCCCTGAAATGTTTGGCGGTCGAAACAGAAAGCTTTTTTTCACAGGACAAGAAATCAGCCCTCAACAACTTAACCGGCAGAATTTTTTTTTTGCAAAAATCCGTAAGCCCCGGGGTCACAATTTCATCAAAAAACTGACTTTCGGCAATTCACTCAAAAATGGTGGCAAACGGTTGCAAATGCTCCCCTGAAAGGTTTGGCGGTCGAAACAGAAAGCTTTTTTATCACAGGAAAAGAAATCAGCCGTCGACAACTTAACCGGCAGAATTTTATTTTTTGAAAAAATCCCTAAGCCCCGGGGTCACAATTTCATCAAAAATCTGACTTTCGGCAATTCACTCAAAAATGGTGCCAAACGGGTGAAAATGCACCCCTGAAGGGTTTGGCGGTCGAAACAGAATTTTTTTTATCACAGGACAAGAAATCAGCCATCGACAAGTTAACCGGTAGAAATTTTTTTTTTGAAAAAATCCGTAAGCCCCGGGGTCACATTTTCATCAAAAATCTGACTTTCGGCAATTCACTCAAAAATGGTGCCAAACGGGTGCAAATGCTCCCCTGAAAGGTTTGGCGGTCGAAACAGAAGTTTTTTTATCACAGGACAAGAAATCATCCGTCGACAACTTAACCGGCAGAATTTTTTTTTTTGAAAAAGTTCGTATGCCCCGGGGTCACAATTTCATCAAAAATGGGACTTCCGGGAATTCACTCAAAAATGGTGCCAAACGGGTGAAAATGCTCCCCTGAAGGTTTTGGCGGTCGAAACAGAATTTTTTTTATCACAGGACAAGAAATCAGCCATCGACAAGTTAACCGGCAGAATTTTTTTTTTGAAAAAATCCGTATGCCCCGGGGTCACAATTTCATCAAAAGTCTGACTTTCGGCAATTCACTCAAAAATGGTGCCAAACGGGTGCAAATGCTCCCCTGAAAGGTTTGGCGGTCGAAACAGAAGTTTTTTTATCACAGCACAAGAAATCAGCCATCGACAACTTAACAGGTAGAATTTTAAAAAAAAAAAAAAATCCGTAAGCCGGGCCGGGGTCACAATTTCATCAAAAATCTGACTTTCGGCAATTCACTCAAAAATGGTGCCAAACGGGTGCAAATGCTCCCCTGAAAGGTTTGGCGGTCGAAACAGAAGTTTTTTTATCACAGGACAAGAAATCAGCCATCGACAACTTAACCGGCAGAATTTTTTTTTTGAAAAAATCCGTAAGCCCCGGGGTCAAAATTTCATCCAAAATCTGACTTTCGACAATTCACTCAAAAATGGAGCTAAACGGTTGCAAATGCTCCCCTGAAAGGTTTGGCGGTCGAAACAGAAGTTTTTTCATCACAGGACAAGAAATCAGCCATTGACAAGTTAACCGGCAGAATTTTTTTTTTTGAAAAAATCCCTAAGCCCCGGGGTCACAATTTCATCAAAAATCTGACTTTCGGCAATTCACTCAAAAATGTTGCCAAACGGTTGCAAATGCTCCCCTGAAACGTTTGGATGTCGAAACAGAAGGCTTTTTATCACAGGACAAGAAATCAGCCCTCGACAACTTAACCGGTAGAAATTTTTTTTTTGAAAAAATCCGTAAGCCCCGGGGTCACAATTTCATCAAAAATCGGACTTTCGGGAATTCACTCAAAAATGGAGCCAAACGGGTGCAAATGCTCCCCTGAAAGGTTTGGCGGTCGAAACAGAAGTTTTTTTATCACAGGACAAGAAATCAGCCATCGACAACTTAACCGGCAGAATTTTTTTTTTTAAAAAAAATCCGTAAGCCGGGCCGGGGTCACAATTTCACCAAAAATCTGACTTTAGGCAATTCACTCAAAAATGGTGCCAAACGGGTGCAAATGCTCCCCTGAAAGGTTTGGCGGTCGAAACAGAAGTTTTTTTATCACAGGACAAGAAATCAGCCATCGACAACTTAACCGGCAGAATTTTTTTTTTGAAAAAATCCGTAAGCCCCGGGGTCACAATTTCATCCAAAATCTGACTTTCGACAATTCACTCAAAAATGGAGCTAAACGGTTGCAAATGCTCCCCTGAAAGGTTTGGCGGTCGAAACAGAAGTTTTTTCATCACAGGACAAGAAATCAGCCATCGACAAGTTAACCGGCAGAATTTTTTTTTTTGAAAAAATCCCTAAGCCCCGGGGTCACAATTTCATCAAAAATCTGACTTTCGGCAATTCACTCAAAAATGTTGCCAAACGGTTGCAAATGCTCCCCTGAAACGTTTGGATGTCGAAACAGAAGGCTTTTTATCACAGGACAAGAAATCAGCCCTCGACAACTTAACCGGTAGAAATTTTTTTTTTGAAAAAATCCGTAAGCCCCGGGGTCACAATTTCATCAAAAATCGGACTTTCGGGAATTCACTCAAAAATGGAGCCAAACGGGTGCAAATGCTGCCCTGAAAGGTTTGGCGGTCGAAACAGAAGTTTTTTTATCACAGGACAAGAAATCAGCCATCGACAACTTAACAGGCAGAATTTTTTTTTTTTGAAAAAATCCGTAAGCCGGGCCGGGGTCACAATTTCATCAAAAATCTGACTTTCGGCAATTCACTCAAAAATGGTGCCAAACGGGTGCAAATGCTCCCCTGAAAGGTTTGGCGGTCGAAACAGAAGTTTTTTTATCACAGGACAAGAAATCAGCCATCGACAACTTAACCGGCAGAATTTTTTTTTTTGAAAAAATCCGTAAGCCCCGGGGTCAAAATTAAATCCAAAATCTGACTTTCGACAATTCACTCAAAAATGGAGCTAAACGGTTGCAAATGCTCCCCTGAAAGGTTTGGCGGTCGAAACAGAAGTTTTTTCATCACAGGACAAGAAATCAGCCATCGACAAGTTAACCGGCGGAATTTTTTTTTTTTGAAAAAATCCATAAGCCCCGGGGTCACAATTTCATCAAAAATCTGACTTTCGGCAATTCACTCAAAAATGGTGCCAAACGGGTGCAAATGCTCCCCTGAAAGGTTTGGCGGTCGAAACAGAAGTTTTTTTATCACAGGACAAGAAATCAGCCATTGACAACTTAACCGGCAGAATTTTTTTTTTGAAAAAATCCGTAAGCCCCGGGGTCAAAATTTCATCCAAAATCTGACTTTCGACAATTCATTCAAAAATGGAGCTAAACGGTTGCAAATGCTCCCCTGAAAGGTTTGGCGGTCGAAACAGAAGTTTTTTCATCACAGGACAAGAAATCAGCCATCGACAAGTTAACCGGCAGAATTTTTTTTTTTTGAAAAAATCCCTAAGCCCCGGGGTCACAATTTCATCAAAAATCTGACTTTCGGCAATTCACTCAAAAATGTTGCCAAACGGTTGCAAATGCTCCCCTGAAACGTTTGGATGTCGAAACAGAAGGCTTTTTATCACAGGACAAGAAATCAGCCGTTGACAACTTAACCGGTAGAAATTCTTTTTTTGAAAAAATCCGTAAGCCCCGGGGTCACAATTTCATCAAAAATCGGACTTTCGGGAATTCACTCAAAAATGGAGCCAAACGGGTGCAAATGCTCCCCTGAAAGGTTTGGCGGTCGAAACAGAAGTTTTTTTATCACAGGACAAGAAATCAGCCTTCGACAACTTAACCGGCAGAATTTTATTTTTAAAAAAATCCCGAAGGCCCGGGGTCACAATTTCATCAAAAATCTGACTTTCGGCAATTCACTGAAAAATGGTGCCAAACGGGTGCAAATGCTCCCCTGAAAGGTTTGGCGGTCGAAACAGAAGTTTTTTTATCACAGGACAAGAAATCAGCCATCGACAACTTAACAGGTAGAATTTTTTAAAAAAAAAAAAATCCGTAAGCCGGGCCGGGGTCACAATTTCATCAAAAATCTGACTTTCGGCAATTCACTCAAAAATGGTGCCAAACGGGTGAAAATGCACCCCTGAAGGGTTTGGCGGTCGAAACAGAATTTTTTTTATCACAGGACAAGAAATCAGCCATCGACAAGTTAACCGGTAGAAATTTTTTTTTTGAAAAAATCCGTAAGCCCCGGGGTCACATTTTCATCAAAAATCTGACTTTCGGCAATTCACTCAAAAATGGTGCCAAACGGGTGCAAATGCTCCCCTGAAAGGTTTGGCGGTCGAAACAGAAGTTTTTTTATCACAGGACAAGAAATCATCCGTCGACAACTTAACCGGCAGAATTTTTTTTTTTGAAAAAGTTCGTATGCCCCGGGGTCACAATTTCATCAAAAATGGGACTTCCGGGAATTCACTCAAAAATGGTGCCAAACGGGTGAAAATGCTCCCCTGAAGGTTTTGGCGGTCGAAACAGAATTTTTTTTATCACAGGACAAGAAATCAGCCATCGACAAGTTAACCGGCAGAATTTTTTTTTTGAAAAAATCCGTATGCCCCGGGGTCACAATTTCATCAAAAGTCTGACTTTCGGCAATTCACTCAAAAATGGTGCCAAACGGGTGCAAATGCTCCCCTGAAAGGTTTGGCGGTCGAAACAGAAGTTTTTTTATCACAGGACAAGAAATCAGCCATCGACAACTTAACAGGTAGAATTTTTTAAAAAAAAAAAAATCCGTAAGCCGGGCCGGGGTCACAATTTCATCAAAAATCTGACTTTCGGCAATTCACTCAAAAATGGTGCCAAACGGGTGCAAATGCTCCCCTGAAAGGTTTGGCGGTCGAAACAGAAGTTTTTTTATCACAGGACAAGAAATCAGCCATCGACAACTTAACCGGCAGAATTTTTTTTTTGAAAAAATCCGTAAGCCCCGGGGTCAAAATTTCATCCAAAATCTGACTTTCGACAATTCACTCAAAAATGGAGCTAAACGGTTGCAAATGCTCCCCTGAAAGGTTTGGCGGTCGAAACAGAAGTTTTTTCATCACAGGACAAGAAATCAGCCATCGACAAGTTAACCGGCAGAATTTTTTTTTTTGAAAAAATCCCTAAGCCCCGGGGTCACAATTTCATCAAAAATCTGACTTTCGGCAATTCACTCAAAAATGTTGCCAAACGGTTGCAAATGCTCCCCTGAAACGTTTGGATGTCGAAACAGAAGGCTTTTTATCACAGGACAAGAAATCAGCCCTCGACAACTTAACAGGTAGAAATTTTTTTTTTGAAAAAATCCGTAAGCCCCGGGGTCACAATTTCATCAAAATTCGGACTTTCGGGAATTCACTCAAAAATGGAGCCAAACGGGTGCAAATGCTCCCCTGAAAGGTTTGGCGGTCAAAACAGAAGTTTTTTTATCACAGGACAAGAAATCAGCCATCGACAACTTAACCGGCAGAATTTTTTTTTTTAAAAAAAATCCGTAAGCCGGGCCGGGGTCACAATTTCACCAAAAATCTGACTTTAGGCAATTCACTCAAAAATGGTGCCAAACGGGTGCAAATGCTCCCCTGAAAGGTTTGGCGGTCGAAACAGAAGTTTTTTTATCACAGGACAAGAAATCAGCCATCGACAACTTAACCGGCAGAATTTTTTTTTTGAAAAAATCCGTAAGCCCCGGGGTCACAATTTCATCAAAAATCTGACTTTCGACAATTCACTCAAAAATGGAGCTAAACGGTTGCAAATGCTCCCCTGAAAGGTTTGGCGGTCGAAACAGAAGTTTTTTCATCACAGGACAAGAAATCAGCCATCGACAAGTTAACCGGCAGAATTTTTTTTTTTGAAAAAATCCCTAAACCCCGGGGTCACAATTTCATCAAAAATCTGACTTTCGGCAATTCACTCAAAAATGTTGCCAAACGGTTGCAAATGCTCCCCTGAAACGTTTGGATGTCGAAACAGAAGGCTTTTTATCACAGGACAAGAAATCAGCCCTCGACAACTTAACCGGTAGAAATTTTTTTTTTGAAAAAATCCGTAAGCCCCGGGGTCACAATTTCATCAAAAATCGGACTTTCGGGAATTCACTCAAAAATGGAGCCAAACGGGTGCAAATGCTGCCCTGAAAGGTTTGGCGGTCGAAACAGAAGTTTTTTTATCACAGGACAAGAAATCAGCCATCGACAACTTAACAGGCAGAATTTTTTTTTTTTGAAAAAATCCGTAAGCCGGGCCGGGGTCACAATTTCATCAAAAATCTGACTTTCGGCAATTCACTCAAAAATGGTGCCAAACGGGTGCAAATGCTCCCCTGAAAGGTTTGGCGGTCGAAACAGAAGTTTTTTTATCACAGGACAAGAAATCAGCCATCGACAACTTAACCGGCAGAATTTTTTTTTTTGAAAAAATCCGTAAGCCCCGGGGTCAAAATTTCATCCAAAATCTGACTTTCGACAATTCACTCAAAAATGGAGCTAAACGGTTGCAAATGCTCCCCTGAAAGGTTTGGCGGTCGAAACAGAAGTTTTTTCATCACAGGACAAGAAATCAGCCATCGACAAGTTAACCGGCGGAATTTTTTTTTTTTGAAAAAATCCCTAAGCCCCGGGGTCACAATTTCATCAAAAATCTGACTTTCGGCAATTCACTCAAAAATGGTGCCAAACGGGTGCAAATGCTCCCCTGAAAGGTTTGGCGGTCGAAACAGAAAGCTTTTTTATCACAGGAAAAGAAATCAGCCGTCGACAACTTAACCGGCAGAATTTTATTTTTTGAAAAAATCCCTAAGCCCCGGGGTCACAATTTCATCAAAAATCTGACTTTCGGCAATTCACTCAAAAATGGTGCCAAACGGGTGAAAATGCACCCCTGAAAGGTTTGGCGGTCGAAACAGAAGTTTTTTCATCACAGGACAAGAAATCAGCCATCGACAAGTTAACCGGCAGAATTTTTTTTTTTGAAAAAATCCCTAAGCCCCGGGGTCACAATTTCATCAAAAATCTGACTTTCGGCAATTCACTCAAAAATGTTGCCAAACGGTTGCAAATGCTCCCCTGAAACGTTTGGATGTCGAAACAGAAGGCTTTTTATCACAGGACAAGAAATCAGCCGTTGACAACTTAACCGGTAGAAATTCTTTTTTTGAAAAAATCCGTAAGCCCCGGGGTCACAATTTCATCAAAAATCGGACTTTCGGGAATTCACTCAAAAATGGAGCCAAACGGGTGCAAATGCTCCCCTGAAAGGTTTGGCGGTCGAAACAGAAGTTTTTTTATCACAGGACAAGAAATCAGCCTTCGACAACTTAACCGGCAGAATTTTATTTTTAAAAAAATCCCGAAGGCCCGGGGTCACAATTTCATCAAAAATCTGACTTTCGGCAATTCACTGAAAAATGGTGCCAAACGGGTGCAAATGCTCCCCTGAAAGGTTTGGCGGTCGAAACAGAAGTTTTTTTATCACAGGACAAGAAATCAGCCATCGACAACTTAACAGGTAGAATTTTTTTAAAAAAAAAAAATCCGTAAGCCGGGCCGGGGTCACAATTTCATCAAAAATCTGACTTTCGGCAATTCACTCAAAAATGGTGCCAAACGGGTGCAAATGCTCCCCTGAAAGGTTTGGCGGTCGAAACAGAAGTTTTTTTATCACAGGACAAGAAATCAGCCATTGACAACTTAACCGGCAGAATTTTTTTTTTTGAAAAAATCCGTAAGCCCCGGGGTCAAAATTTCATCCAAAATCTGACTTTCGACAATTCACTCAAAAATGGAGCTAAACGGTTGCAAATGCTCCCCTGAAAGGTTTGGCGGTCGAAACAGAAGTTTTTTCATCACAGGACAAGAAATCAGCCATCGACAAGTTAACCGGCAGAATTTTTTTTTTTGAAAAAATCCCTAAGCCCCGGGGTCACAATTTCATCAAAAATCTTACTTTCGGCATTTCACTCAAAAATGTTGCCAAACGGTTGCAAATGCTCCCCTGAAACGTTTGGATGTCGAAACAGAAGGCTTTTTATCACAGGACAAGAAATCAGCCCTCGACAACTTAACCGGTAGAAATTTTTTTTTTTGAAAAAATCCGTAAGCCCCGGCGTCACAATTTCATCAAAAATCGGACTTTCGGGAATTCACTCAAAAATGGAGCCAAACGGGTGCAAATGCTCCCCTGAAAGGTTTGGCGGTCGAAACAGAAGTTTTTTTTATCACAGGACAAGAAATCAGCCTTCGACAACTTAACAGGCAGAATTTTTTTTTTTGAAAAAATCCGTAAGCCGGGCCGGGGTCACAGTTTCATCAAAAATCTGACTTTCGGCAATTAACTGAAAAATGGTGCCAAACGGGTGCAAATGCTCCCCTGAAAGTTTTGGCGGTCGAAACAGAAGTTTTTTTATCACAGGAGAAGAAATCAGCCATCGACAACTTAACAGGCAGAATTTTTTTTTTTGAAAAAATCCCTAAGCCCCGGGGTCACAATTTCATCAAAAATCTGACTTTCGGCATTTCACTCAAAAATGTTGCCAAACGGTTGCAAATGCTCCCCTGAAACGTTTGGATGTCGAAACAGAAGGCTTTTTATCACAGGACAAGAAATCAGCCCTCGACAACTTAACCGGTAGAAATTTTTTTTTTGAAAAAATCCGTAAGCCCCGGGGTCACAATTTCATCAAAAATCGGACTTTCGGGAATTCACTCAAAAATGGAGCCAAACGGGTGCAAATGCTCCCCTGAAAGGTTTGGCGGTCGAAACAGAAGTTTTTTTATCACAGGACAAGAAATCAGCCTTCGACAACTTAACAGGCAGAATTTTTTTTTTTGAAAAAATCCGTAAGCCGGGCCGGGGTCACAGTTTCATCAAAAATCTGACTTTCGGCAATTAACTGAAAAATGGTGCCAAACGGGTGCAAATGCTCCCCTGAAAGTTTTGGCGGTCGAAACAGAAGTTTTTTTATCACAGGACAAGAAATCAGCCATCGACAACTTAACAGGCAGAATTTTTTTTTTTGAAAAAATCCGTAAGCCGGGCCGGGGTCACAATTTCATCAAAAATCCGACTTTCGGCAATTCACTCAAAAATTGTGCCAAACGGTTGCAAATGCTCCCCTGAAAGGTTTGGCGGTCGAAACAGAAAGCTTTTTTATCACAGGAAAAGAAATCAGCCGTCGACAACTTAACCGGCAGAATTTTTTTTTTTGAAATAATCCCTAAGCCCTGGGGTCACAATTTCATAAAAAATCTGACTTTCGGGAATTCACTCAAAAATGGTGCCAAACGGTTGCAAATGCTCCCCTGAAAGGTTTGGCGGTCGAAACAGAAAGCTTTTTTATCACAGGAAAAGAAATCAGCCATCGACAACTTAACCGGCAGAAATTTTTTTTTGAAAAAATCCGTAAGCCCCGGGGTCACAATTTCATGAAAAATCTGACTTTCGGGAATTCACTCAAAAATGGTGCCAAATGGTTGCAAATGCTCCCCTGAAAGGTTTGGCGGTCGAAACAGAAAGCTTTTTTATCACAGGAAAAGAAATCAGCCGTCGACAACTTATCCGGCAGAATTTTTTTTTTTGAAAACATCCGTAAGCCCTGGGGTCACAATTTCATCAAAAATCTGACTTTCGGCAATTCACTCAAAAATGGAGCTAAACGGTTGCAAATGCTCCCCTGAAAGGTTTGGCGGTCGAAACAGAAAGCTTTTTTATCACAGGAAAAGAAATCAGCCGTCGACAACTTAACCGGCAGAATTTTTTTTTTGAAAAAATCCATAAGCCGGGCCGGGGTCACAATTTCATCAAAAATCTGACTTTCGGGAATTCACTCAAAACTGGTGCCAAACGGTTGCAAATGCTCCTCTGAAAGGTTTGGCGGTCGAAACAGAAAGCTTTTTTATCACAGGAAAAGAAATCAGCCGTCGACAACTTAACCGGTAGAAATTCTTTTTTTGAAAAAATCCGTAAGCCCCGGGGTCACAATTTCATCAAAAATCGGACTTTCGGGAATTCACTCAAAAATGGAGCCAAACGGGTGCAAATGCTCCCCTGAAAGGTTTGGCGGTCGAAACAGAAGTTTTTTTATCACAGGACAAGAAATCAGCCTTCGACAACTTAACCGGCAGAATTTTATTTTTTAAAAAATCCCGAAGGCCCGGGGTCACAATTTCATCAAAAATCTGACTTTCGGCAATTCACTGAAAAATGGTGCCAAACGGGTGCAAATGCTCCCCTGAAAGGTTTGGCGGTCGAAACAGAAGTTTTTTTATCACAGGACAAGAAATCAGCCATCGACAACTTAACAGGTAGAATTTTTTTTTAAAAAAAAAATCCGTAAGCCGGGCCGGGGTCACAATTTCATCAAAAATCTGACTTTCGGCAATTCACTCAAAAATGGTGCCAAACGGGTGCAAATGCTCCCCTGAAAGGTTTGGCGGTCGAAACAGAAGTTTTTTTATCACAGGACAAGAAATCAGCCATTGACAACTTAACCGGCAGAATTTTTTTTTTGAAAAATTCCGTAAGCCCCGGGGTCAAAATTTCATCCAAAATCTGACTTTCGACAATTCACTCAAAAATGGAGCTAAACGGTTGCAAATGCTCCCCTGAAAGGTTTGGCGGTCGAAACAGAAGTTTTTTCATCACAGGACAAGAAATCAGCCATCGACAAGTTAACCGGCAGAATTTTTTTTTTTGAAAAAATCCCTAAGCCCCGGGGTCACAATTTCATCAAAAATCTTACTTTCGGCATTTCACTCAAAAATGTTGCCAAACGGTTGCAAATGCTCCCCTGAAACGTTTGGATGTCGAAACAGAAGGCTTTTTATCACAGGACAAGAAATCAGCCCTCGACAACTTAACCGGTAGAAATTTTTTTTTTGAAAAAATCCGTAAGCCCCGGGGTCACAATTTCATCAAAAATCGGACTTTGGGGAATTCACTCAAAAATGGAGCCAAACGGGTGCAAATGCTCCCCTGAAAGGTTTGGCGGTCGAAACAGAAGTTTTTTTATCACAGGACAAGAAATCAGCCTTCGACAACTTAACAGGCAGAATTTTTTTTTTTGAAAAAATCCGTAAGCCGGGCCGGGGTCACAGTTTCATCAAAAATCTGACTTTCGGCAATTAACTGAAAAATGGTGCCAAACGGGTGCAAATGCTCCCCTGAAAGTTTTGGCGGTCGAAACAGAAGTTTTTTTATCACAGGCCAAGAAATCAGCCATCGACAACTTAACAGGCAGAATTTTTTTTTTTGAAAAAATCCCTAAGCCCCGGGGTCACAATTTCATCAAAAATCTGACTTTCGGCATTTCACTCAAAAATGTTGCCAAACGGTTGCAAATGCTCCCCTGAAACGTTTGGATGTCGAAACAGAAGGCTTTTTATCACAGGACAAGAAATCAGCCCTCAACAACTTAACCGGTAGAAATTTTTTTTTTGAAAAAATCCGTAAGCCCCGGGGTCACAATTTCATCAAAAATCGGACTTTCGGGAATTCACTCAAAAATGGAGCCAAACGGGTGCAAATGCTCCCCTGAAAGGTTTGGCGGTCGAAACAGAAGTTTTTTTATCACAGGACAAGAAATCAGCCTTCGACAACTTAACAGGCAGAATTTTTTTTTTTGAAAAAATCCGTAAGCCGGGCCGGGGTCACAGTTTCATCAAAAATCTGACTTTCGGCAATTAACTGAAAAATGGTGCCAAACGGGTGCAAATGCTCCCCTGAAAGTTTTGGCGGTCGAAACAGAAGTTTTTTTATCACAGGACAAGAAATCAGCCATCGACAACTTAACAGGCAGAATTTTTTTTTTTGAAAAAATCCGTAAGCCGGGCCGGGGTCACAATTTCATCAAAAATCTGACTTTCGGCAATTCACTCAAAAATTGTGCCAAACGGTTGCAAATGCTCCCCTGAAAGGTTTGGCGGTCGAAACAGAAAGCTTTTTTATCACAGGAAAAGAAATCAGCCGTCGACAACTTAACCGGCAGAATTTTTTTTTTTGAAATAATCCCTAAGCCCTGGGGTCACAATTTCATAAAAAATCTGACTTTCGGGAATTCACTCAAAAATGGTGCCAAACGGTTGCAAATGCTCCCCTGAAAGGTTTGGCGGTCGAAACAGAAAGCTTTTTTATCACAGGAAAAGAAATCAGCCGTCGACAACTTATCCTGCAGAATTTTTTTTTTTTGAAAAAATCCGTAAGCCCTGGGGTCACAATTTCATCAAAAATCTGACTTTCGGCAATTCACTCAAAAATGGAGCTAAACGGTTGCAAATGCTCCCCTGAAAGGTTTGGCGGTCGAAACAGAAAGCTTTTTTATCACAGGAAAAGAAATCAGCCGTCGACAACTTAACCGGCAGAATTTTTTTTTTGAAAAAATCCATAAGCCGGGCCGGGGTCACAATTTCATCAAAAATCTGACTTTCGGGAATTCACTCAAAACTGGTGCCAAACGGTTGCAAATGCTCCTCTGAAAGGTTTGGCGGTCGAAACAGAAAGCTTTTTTATCACAGGAAAAGAAATCAGCCGTCGACAACTTAACCGGCAGAATTTTTTTTTTAAAAAAATCCGTAAGCCCCGGGGTCACAATTTCATCCAAAATCTGACTTTCGACAATTCACTCACAAATGGAGCTAAACGGTTGCAAATGCTCCCCTGAAAGGTTTGGCGGTCGAAACAGAAGGCTTTTTATCACAGGACAAGAAATCAGCCCTCGACAACTTAACCGGCAGAATTTTATTTTTAAAAAAATCCCTAAGCCCCGGGGTCACAATTTCATCAAAAATCTGACTTTCGGCAATTCACTGAAAAATGGTGCCAAACGGGTGCAAATGCTCCCCTGAAACGTTTGGATGTCGAAACAGAAGGCTTTTTATCACAGGACAAGAAATCAGCCCTCAACAACTTAACCGGTAGAAATTTTTTTTTTGAAAAAATCCGTAAGCCCCGGGGTCACAATTTCATCAAAAATCGGACTTTCGGGAATTCACTCAAAAATGGAGCCAAACGGGTGCAAATGCTCCCCTGAAAGGTTTGGCGGTCGAAACAGAAGTTTTTTTATCACAGGACAAGAAATCAGCCTTCGACAACTTAACAGGCAGAATTTTTTTTTTTGAAAAAATCCGTAAGCCGGGCCGGGGTCACAGTTTCATCAAAAATCTGACTTTCGGCAATTAACTGAAAAATGGTGCCAAACGGGTGCAAATGCTCCCCTGAAAGTTTTGGCGGTCGAAACAGAAGTTTTTTTATCACAGGACAAGAAATCAGCCATCGACAACTTAACCGGCAGAATTTTTTTTTTTGAAATAATCCCTAAGCCCTGGGGTCACAATTTCATAAAAAATCTGACTTTCGGGAATTCACTCAAAAATGGTGCCAAACGGTTGCAAATGCTCCCCTGAAAGGTTTGGCGGTCGAAACAGAAAGCTTTTTTATCACAGGAAAAGAAATCAGCCATCGACAACTTAACCGGCAGAAATTTTTTTTTGAAAAAATCCGTAAGCCCCGGGGTCACAATTTCATGAAAAATCTGACTTTCGGGAATTCACTCAAAAATGGTGCCAAATGGTTGCAAATGCTCCCCTGAAAGGTTTGGCGGTCGAAACAGAAAGCTTTTTTATCACAGGAAAAGAAATCAGCCGTCGACAACTTATCCGGCAGAATTTTTTTTTTTTGAAAAAATCCGTAAGCCCTGGGGTCACAATTTCATCAAAAATCTGACTTTCGGCAATTCACTCAAAAATGGAGCTAAACGGTTGCAAATGCTCCCCTGAAAGGTTTGGCGGTCGAAACAGAAAGCTTTTTTATCACAGGAAAAGAAATCAGCCGTCGACAACTTAACCGGCAGAATTTTTTTTTGGAAAAAATCCATAAGCCGGGCCGGGGTCACAATTTCATCAAAAATCTGACTTTCGGGAATTCACTCAAAACTGGTGCCAAATGGTTGCAAATGCTCCCCTGAAAGGTTTGGCGGTCGAAACAGAAAGCTTTTTTATCACAGGAAAAGAAATCAGCCGTCGACAACTTATCCGGCAGAATTTTTTTTTTTTGAAAAAATCCGTAAGCCCCGGGGTCACAATTTCATCCAAAATCTGACTTTCGACAATTCACTCACAAATGGAGCTAAACGGTTGCAAATGCTCCCCTGAAAGGTTTGGCGGTCGAAACAGAAGGCTTTTTATCACAGGACAAGAAATCAGCCCTCGACAACTTAACCGGCAGAATTTTATTTTTAAAAAAATCCCTAAGCCCCGGGGTCACAATTTCATCAAAAATCTGACTTTCGGTAATTCACTGAAAAATGGTGCCAAACGGGTGCAAATGCTCCCCTGAAAGGTTTGGCGGTCGAAACAGAAGTTTTTTTTTAACACAGGACAAGAAATCAGCCTTCGACAACTTAACAGGCAGAATTATTTTTTTTGAAAAAATCCGTAAGCCGGGCCGGGGTCACAATTTCATCAAAAATCTGACTTTCGGCAATTCACTGAAAAATGGTGCCAAACGGGTGGAAATGCTCCCCTGAAAAGTTTGGCGGTCGAAACAGAAGTTTTTTTATCACAGGACAAGAAATGAGCCATCGACAACTTAACAGGCAGAATTTTTTTTTTTGAAAAAATCCGTAAGCCGGGCCGGGGTCACAATTTCATCAAAAATCTGACTTTCGGCAATTCACTCAAAAATGGTGCCAAACGGTTGCAAATGCTCCCCTGAAAGGTTTGGCGGTCGAAACAGAAAGCTTTTTTATCACAGGAAAAGAAATCAGCCGTCGACAACTTAACCGGCAGAATTTTTTTTTTGAAAAAATCCGTAAGCCCCGGGGTCACAATTTCATCCAAAATCTGACTTTCGACAATTCACTCACAAATGGAGCTAAACGGTTGCAAATGCTCCCCTGAAAGGTTTGGCGGTCGAAACAGAAGGCTTTTTATCACAGGACAAGAAATCAGCCCTCGACAACTTAACCGGCAGAATTTTATTTTTAAAAAAATCCCTAAGCCCCGGGGTCACAATTTCATCAAAAATCTGACTTTCGGCAATTCACTGAAAAATGGTGCCAAACGGGTGCAAATGCTCCCCTGAAAGGTTTGGTGGTCGAAACAGAAGTTTTTTTATCACAGGACAAGAAATCAGCCATCGACAACTTAACAGGCAGAATTTTTTTTTTTTGAAAAAATCCGTAAGCCGGGCCGGGGTCACAATTTCATCAAAAATCTGACTTTCGGCAATTCACTCAAAAATTGTGCCAAACGGTTGCAAATGCTCCCCTGAAAGGTTTGGCGGTCGAAACAGAAAGCTTTTTTATCACAGGAAAAGAAATCAGCCGTTGACAACTTAACGGGCAGAATTTTTTTTTTTGAAAAAATCCCTAAGCCCCGGGGTCACAATTTCATCAAAAATCTGACTTTCGGCAATTCACTGAAAAATGGTGCCAAACGGGTGGAAATGCTCCCCTGAAAGGTTTGGCGGTCGAAACAGAAGTTTTTTTATCACAGGACAAGAAATCAGCCATCGACAACTTAACAGGCAGAATTTTTTTTTTAAAAAAAATCCGTAAGCCGGGCCGGGGTCACAATTTCATCAAAAATCTGACTTTCGTGAATTCACTCAAAAATGGT
Organism: Podarcis filfolensis; assembly: GCF_964270895.1. Classification (NCBI taxonomy): domain Eukaryota; kingdom Metazoa; phylum Chordata; class Lepidosauria; order Squamata; family Lacertidae; genus Podarcis; species Podarcis filfolensis. Next base: position 149,423 of record NW_028149500.1, read on the forward strand.
GCCAAACGGTTGCAAATGCTCCCCTGAAAGGTTTGGCGGTCGAAACAGAAAGCTTTTTTATCACAGGAAAAGAAATCAGCCGTCGACAACTTAACCGGCAGAATTTTTTTTTTTTGAAAAAATCCGTAAGCCCCGGGGTCACAATTTCATCCAAAATCTGACTTTCGACAATTCACTCACAAATGGAGCTAAACGGTTGCAAATGCTCCCCTGAAAGGTTTGGCGGTCGAAACAGAAGGCTTTTTATCACAGGACAAGAAATCAGCCCTCGACAACTTAACCGGCAGAATTTTATTTTTAAAAAAATCCCTAAGCCCCGGGGTCACAATTTCATCCAAAATCTGACTTTCGGCAATTCACTCAAAAATGGTGCCAAACGGGTGTAAATGCTTCCCTGAAAGGTTTGGCGGTCGAAACAGAAGTTTTTTTATCACAGGACAAGAAATCAGCCATCGACAACTTAACCGGCAGAATTTTTTTTTTGAAAAAATCCGTAAGCCCCGGGGTCACAATTTCATCCAAAATATGACTTTTGACAATTCACTGAAAAATGGTGCCAAACGGGTGCAAATGCTCCCCTGAAAGGTTTGGCGGTCGAAACAGAAGTTTTTTTATCACAGGACAAGAAATCAGCCATCGACAACTTAACCGGCAGAATTTTTTTTTTTGAAAAAATCTGTAAGGTCACAATTTCATCCAAAATCTGACTTTCGACAATTCACTCAAAAATGGAGCTAAACGGTTGCAAATGCTCCCCTGAAAGGTTTGGCGGTCGAAACAGAAAGCTTTTTTATCACAGGAAAAGAAATCAGCCGTCGACAACTTAACCGGCAGATTTTTATTTTTAAAAAAATCCCTAAGCCCCGGGGTCACAATTTCATCAAAAATCTGACTTTCGGCAATTCACTGAAAAATGGTGACAAACGGTTGCAAATGCTCCCCTGAAAGGTTTCGCTTTCGAAACAGAAAGCTTTTTTATCACAGGAAGAGAAATCAGCCGTCGACAACTTAACCGGCAGAATTTTTTTTTTGAAAAAATCCGTAAGGTCACAATTTCATCCAAAATCTGACTTTCGACAATTCACTCACAAATGGAGCTAAACGGTTGCAAATGCTCCCCTGAAAGGTTTGGCGGTCGAAACAGAAGGCATTTTATCACAGGACAAGAAATCAGCCCTCGACAACTTAACCGGCAGAATTTTATTTTTAAAAAAATCCCTAAGCCCCGGGGTCACAATTTCATCAAAAATCTGACTTTCGGCAATTCACTGAAAAATGGTGCCAAACGGGTGCAAATGCTCCCCTGAAAGGTTTGGCGGTCGAAACAGAAGTTTTTTTATCACAGGACAAGAAATCAGCCATCGACAACTTAACCGGCAGAATTTTTTTTTTTGAAAAAATCTGTAAGGTCACAATTTCATCCAAAATCTGACTTTCGACAATTCACTCAAAAATGGAGCTAAACGGTTGCAAATGCTCCCCTGAAAGGTTTGGCGGTCGAAACAGAAAGCTTTTTTATCACAGGAAAAGAAATCAGCCGTCGACAACTTAACCGGCAGATTTTTATTTTTAAAAAAATCCCTAAGCCCCGGGGTCACAATTTCATCAAAAATCTGACTTTCGGCAATTCACTGAAAAATGGTGCCAAACGGGTGCAAATGCTCCCCTGAAAGGTTTGGCGGTCGAAACAGAAGTTTTTTTATCACAGGACAAGAAATCAGCCATTGACAAGTTAACCGGCAGAATTTTTTTTTTTTTGAAAAAATCCGTAAGCCGGGACGGGGTCACAATTTCATCAAAAATCTGACTTTCGGCAATTCACTCAAAAATGGTGCCAAACGGTTGCAAATGCTCCCCTGAAAGGTTTGGCGGTCGAAACAGAAAGCTTTTTTATCACAGGAAAAGAAATCAGCCGTCGACAACTTAACGGGCAGAATTTTTTTTTTTTGAAAAAATCCCTAAGCCCTGGGGTCACAATTTCATCAAAAATCTGACTTTCGGGAATTCACTCAAAAATGGTGCCAAATGGTTGCAAATGCTCCCCTGAAAGGTTTGGCGGTCGAAACAGAAGGCTTTTTATCACAGGACAAGAAATCAGCCCTCGACAACTAAACCGGCTGAATTTTTTTTTTAAAAAAATCCCTAAGCCCCGGGGTCACAATTTCATCAAAAATCGGACTTTCGGCAATTCACTCAAAAATGGTGCCAAACGGTTGCAACTGCTCCCCTGAAAGGTTTGGCGGTCGAAACAGAAGGCTTTTTATCACAGGACAAGAAATCAGCCCTCGACAACTTAACCGGCAGAATTTTATTTTTTAAAAAATCCCGAAGGCCCGGGGTCACAATTTCATCAAAAATCTGACTTTCGGCAATTCACTGAAAAATGGTGCCAAACGGGTGCAAATGCTCCCCTGAAAGGTTTGGCGGTCGAAACAGAAGTTTTTTTATCACAGGACAAGAAATCAGCCATCGACAACTTAACAGGCAGAATTTTTTTTTTTGAAAAAATCCGTAAGCCGGGCCAGGGTCACAATTTCATCAGAAATCTGACTTTCGGCAATTCGCTCAAAAATTGTGCCAAACGGTTGCAAATGCTCCCCTGAAAGGTTTGGCGGTCGAAACAGAAAGCTTTTTTATCACAGGAAAAGAAATCAGCCGTCGACAACTTAACCGGCAGAATTTTTTTTTTTGAAAAAATCCCTAAGCCCCGGGGTCACAATTTCATCAAAAATCTGACTTTCGGCAATTCACTCAAAAATGGTGCCAAACGGTTGCAAATGCTCCCCTGAAAGGTTTGGCGGTCGAAACAGAAAGCTTTTTTATCACAGGAAAAGAAATCAGCCGTCGACAACTTATCCGGCAGATTTTTTTTTTTTGAAAAAATCCGTAAGCCCCGGGGTCACAATTTCATCAAAAATCTGACTTTCGGGAATTCACTCAAAAATGGAGCTAAACGGTTGCAAATGCTCCCCTGAAAGGTTTGGCGGTCGAAACAGAAAGCTTTTTTATCACAGGAAAAGAAATCAGCCGTCGACAACTTAACCGGCAGAATTTTTTTTAAAAAAAAATCCGTAAGCCCCGGGGTCACAATTTCATCAAAAATCTGACTTTCGGGAATTCACTCAAAAATGGTGACAAACGGTTGCAAATGCTCCTCTGAAAGGTTTCGCTTTCGAAACAGAAAGCTTTTTTATCACAGGAAAAGAAATCAGCCGTCGACAACTTAACCGGCAGAATTTTTTTTTTGAAAAAATCCGTAAGGTCACAATTTCATCCAAAATCTGACTTTCGACAATTCACTCACAAATGGAGCTAAACGGTTGCAAATGCTCCCCTGAAAGGTTTGGCGGTCGAAACAGAAGGCTTTTTATCACAGGACAAGAAATCAGCCCTCGACAACTTAACCGGCAGAATTTTATTTTTAAAAAAATCCCTAAGCCCCGGGTCACAATTTCATCAAAAATCTGACTTTTGGCAATTCACTGAAAAATGGTGCCAAACGGGTGCAAATGCTCCCCTGAAAGGTTTGGCGGTCGAAACAGAAGTTTTTTTATCACAGGACAAGAAATCAGCCCTCGACAACTTAACCGGCAGAATTTTTTTTTTTGAAAAAATCCGTAAGGTCACAATTTCATCCAAAATCTGACTTTCTTCAATTCACTCACAAATGGAGCTAAACGGTTGCAAATGCTCCCCTGAAAGGTTTGGCGGTCGAAACAGAAGGCTTTTTATCACAGGACAGGAAATCAGCCCTCGACAACTTAACCGGCAGGATTTTATTTTTAAAAAAATCCCTAAGCCCCGGGGTCACAATTTCATCAAAAATCTGACTTTCGGCAATTCACTGAAAAATGGTGCCAAACGGGTGCAAATGCTCCCCTGAAAGGTTTGGCGGTCGAAACAGAAGTTTTTTTATCACAGGACAAGAAATCAGCCATCGACAACATAAAAGGCAGAATTTTTTTTTTTTGGAAAAATCCGTAAGCCGGGCCGGGGTCACAATTTCATCAAAAATCTGACTTTCGGCAATTCACTCAAAAATGGTGCCAAACGGTTGCAAATGCTCCCCTGAAAGGTTTGGCGGTCGAAACAGAAAGCTTTTTTATCACAGGAAAAGAAATCAGCCGTCGACAACTTAACCGGCAGAATTTTTTTTTTTAAAAAAAATCCCTAAGCCCCGGGGTCACAATTTCATCAAAAATCTGACTTTCGGCAATTCACTCAAAAATTGTGCCAAACGGTTGCAAATGCTCCCCTGAAAGGTTTGGCTGTCGAAACAGAAAGCTTTTTTATCACAGGAAAAGAAATCAGCCGTCGACAACTTAACGGGCAGAATTTTTTTTTTTTTAAAAATCCCTAAGCCCCGGGGTCACAATTTCATCAAAATTCTGACTTTCGGCAATTCACTCAAAAATGGTGCCAAACGGTTGCAAATGCTCCCCTGAAAGGTTTGGCGGTCGAAACAGAAAGCTTTTTTATCACAGGAAAAGAAATCAGCCGTCGACAACTTAACCGGCAGAATTTTTTTTTTTGAAAAAATCCCTAAGCCCCGGGGTCACAATTTCATCAAAAATCTGACTTTCGGGAATTCACTCAAAAATGGTGCCAAATGGTTGCAAATGCTCCCCTGAAAGGTTTGGCGGTCGAAACAGAAGGCTTTTTATCACAGGACAAGAAATCAGCCCTCGACAACTTAACCGGCAGAATTTTTTTTAAAAAAAAATCCCTAAGCCCCGGGGTCACAATTTCATCAAAAATCGGACTTTCGGCAATTCACTCAAAAATGGTGCCAAACGGTTGCAACTGCTCCCCTGAAAGGTTTGGCGGTCGAAACAGAAGGCTTTTTATCACAGGACAAGAAATCAGCCCTCGACAACTTAACCGGCAGAATTTTATTTTTTAAAAAATCCCTAAGCCCCGGGGTCACAATTTCATCAAAAATCTGACTTTCGGGAATTCACTCAAAAATAGTGCCAAATGGTTGCAAATGCTCCCCTGAAAGGTTTGGCGGTCGAAACAGAAGGCTTTTTATCACAGGACAAGAAATCAGCCCTCGACAACTTAACCGGCAGAATTTTTTTTAAAAAAAAATCCCTAAGCCCCGGGGTCACAATTTCATCAAAAATCTGACTTTCGGCAATTCACTCAAAAATGGTGCCAAACGGTTGCAAACGTTCCCCTGAAAGGATTGGCGGTCGAAACAGAAAGCTTTTTTATCACAGGAAAAGAAATCAGCCGTCGACAACTTAACCGGCAGAATTTTTTTTTAAAAAAAAAATCCCTAAACCCCGGGGTCACAATTTCATCAAAAATCTGACTTTCGGCAATTCACTCAAAAATGGTGCCAAACGGGTGAAAATGCTCCCCTGAAGGGTTTGGCGGTCGAAACAGAAAGCTTTTTTATCACAGGAAAAGAAATCAGCCATCGACAAGTTAACCGGCAGAAATTTTTTTTTCAAAAAATCCGTAAGTCCCGGGGTCACAATTTCATCAAAAATCTGACTTTAGGGAATTCACTCAAAAATGGTGCCAAATGGTTGCAAATGCTCCCCTGAAAGGTTTGGCGGTCGAAACAGAAGGCTTTTTATCACAGGACAAGAAATCAGCCCTCGACAACTTAACCGGCAGAATTTTATTTTTAAAAAAATCCCTAAGCCCCGGGGTCACAATTTCATCAAAAATCTGACTTTCGGCAATTCGCTCAAAAATTGTGCCAAACGGTTGCAAATGCTCCCCTGAAAGGTTTGGCGGTCGAAACAGAAAGCTTTTTTATCACAGGAAAAGAAATCAGCCGTCGACAACTTAACCGGCAGAATTTTTTTTTTTGAAAAAATCCCTAAGCCCCGGGGTCACAATTTCATCAAAAATCTGACTTTCGGCAATTCACTCAAAAATGGTGCCAAACGGTTGCAAATGCTCCCCTGAAAGGTTTGGCGGTCGAAACAGAAAGCTTTTTTATCACAGGAAAAGAAATCAGCCGTCGACAACTTATCCGGCAGATTTTTTTTTTTTGAAAAAATCCGTAAGCCCCGGGGTCACAATTTCATCAAAAATCTGACTTTCGGGAATTCACTCAAAAATGGAGCTAAACGGTTGCAAATGCTCCCCTGAAAGGTTTGGCGGTCGAAACAGAAAGCTTTTTTATCACAGGAAAAGAAATCAGCCGTCGACAACTTAACCGGCAGAATTTTTTTTTAAAAAAAATCCGTAAGCCCCGGGGTCACAATTTCATCAAAAATCTGACTTTCGGGAATTCACTCAAAAATGGTGACAAACGGTTGCAAATGCTCCTCTGAAAGGTTTCGCTTTCGAAACAGAAAGCTTTTTTATCACAGGAAAAGAAATCAGCCGTCGACAACTTAACCGGCAGAATTTTTTTTTTGAAAAAATCCGTAAGGTCACAATTTCATCCAAAATCTGACTTTCGACAATTCACTCACAAATGGAGCTAAACGGTTGCAAATGCTCCCCTGAAAGGTTTGGCGGTCGAAACAGAAGGCTTTTTATCACAGGACAAGAAATCAGCCCTCGACAACTTAACCGGCAGAATTTTATTTTTAAAAAAATCCCTAAGCCCCGGGTCACAATTTCATCAAAAATCTGACTTTTGGCAATTCACTGAAAAATGGTGCCAAACGGGTGCAAATGCTCCCCTGAAAGGTTTGGCGGTCGAAACAGAAGTTTTTTTATCACAGGACAAGAAATCAGCCCTCGACAACTTAACCGGCAGAATTTTTTTTTTTGAAAAAATCCGTAAGGTCACAATTTCATCCAAAATCTGACTTTCTTCAATTCACTCACAAATGGAGCTAAACGGTTGCAAATGCTCCCCTGAAAGGTTTGGCGGTCGAAACAGAAGGCTTTTTATCACAGGACAGGAAATCAGCCCTCGACAACTTAACCGGCAGAATTTTATTTTTAAAAAAATCCCTAAGCCCCGGGGTCACAATTTCATCAAAAATCTGACTTTCGGCAATTCACTGAAAAATGGTGCCAAACGGGTGCAAATGCTCCCCTGAAAGGTTTGGCGGTCGAAACAGAAGTTTTTTTATCACAGGACAAGAAATCAGCCATCGACAACATAAAAGGCAGAATTTTTTTTTTTTGGAAAAATCCGTAAGCCGGGCCGGGGTCACAATTTCATCAAAAATCTGACTTTCGGCAATTCACTCAAAAATGGTGCCAAACGGTTGCAAATGCTCCCCTGAAAGGTTTGGCGGTCGAAACAGAAAGCTTTTTTATCACAGGAAAAGAAATCAGCCGTCGACAACTTAACCGGCAGAATTTTTTTTTTTAAAAAAAATCCCTAAGCCCCGGGGTCACAATTTCATCAAAAATCTGACTTTCGGCAATTCACTCAAAAATTGTGCCAAACGGTTGCAAATGCTCCCCTGAAAGGTTTGGCTGTCGAAACAGAAAGCTTTTTTATCACAGGAAAAGAAATCAGCCGTCGACAACTTAACGGGCAGAATTTTTTTTTTTTTAAAAATCCCTAAGCCCCGGGGTCACAATTTCATCAAAATTCTGACTTTCGGCAATTCACTCAAAAATGGTGCCAAACGGTTGCAAATGCTCCCCTGAAAGGTTTGGCGGTCGAAACAGAAAGCTTTTTTATCACAGGAAAAGAAATCAGCCGTCGACAACTTAACCGGCAGAATTTTTTTTTTTGAAAAAATCCCTAAGCCCCGGGGTCACAATTTCATCAAAAATCTGACTTTCGGGAATTCACTCAAAAATGGTGCCAAATGGTTGCAAATGCTCCCCTGAAAGGTTTGGCGGTCGAAACAGAAGGCTTTTTATCACAGGACAAGAAATCAGCCCTCGACAACTTAACCGGCAGAATTTTTTTTTAAAAAAAATCCCTAAGCCCCGGGGTCACAATTTCATCAAAAATCGGACTTTCGGCAATTCACTCAAAAATGGTGCCAAACGGTTGCAACTGCTCCCCTGAAAGGTTTGGCGGTCGAAACAGAAGGCTTTTTATCACAGGACAAGAAATCAGCCCTCGACAACTTAACCGGCAGAATTTTATTTTTTAAAAAATCCCTAAGCCCCGGGGTCACAATTTCATCAAAAATCTGACTTTCGGGAATTCACTCAAAAATAGTGCCAAATGGTTGCAAATGCTCCCCTGAAAGGTTTGGCGGTCGAAACAGAAGTCTTTTTATCACAGGACAAGAAATCAGCCCTCGACAACTTAACCGGCAGAATTTTTTTTTAAAAAAAATCCCTAAGCCCCGGGGTCACAATTTCATCAAAAATCTGACTTTCGGCAATTCACTCAAAAATGGTGCCAAACGGTTGCAAACGTTCCCCTGAAAGGATTGGCGGTCGAAACAGAAAGCTTTTTTATCACAGGAAAAGAAATCAGCCGTCGACAACTTAACCGGCAGAATTTTTTTAAAAAAAAAAATCCCTAAACCCCGGGGTCACAATTTCATCAAAAATCTGACTTTCGGCAATTCACTCAAAAATGGTGCCAAACGGGTGAAAATGCTCCCCTGAAGGGTTTGGCGGTCGAAACAGAAAGCTTTTTTATCACAGGAAAAGAAATCAGCCATCGACAAGTTAACCGGCAGAAATTTTTTTTTCAAAAAATCCGTAAGTCCCGGGGTCACAATTTCATCAAAAATCTGACTTTAGGGAATTCACTCAAAAATGGTGCCAAATGGTTGCAAATGCTCCCCTGAAAGGTTTGGCGGTCGAAACAGAAGGCTTTTTATCACAGGACAAGAAATCAGCCCTCGACAACTTAACCGGCAGAATTTTATTTTTAAAAAAATCCCTAAGCCCCGGGGTCACAATTTCATCAAAAATCTGACTTTCGGCAATTCACTCAAAAATGGTGCCAAACGGGTGCAAATGCTCCCCTGAAAAGTTTGGCGGTCGAAACAGAAGTTTTTTTATCACAGGACAAGAAATCAGCCATCGACAACTTAACAGGCAGAATTTTTTTTTTGAAAAAATCCGTAAGCCGGGCCGGGGTCACAATTTCATCCAAAATCGGACTTTCGGCAATTCACTCAAAAATGGTGCCAAACGGTTGCAACTGCTCCCCTGAAAGGTTTGGCGGTCGAAACAGAAGGCTTTTTATCACAGGACAAGAAATGAGCCCTCGACAACTTAACCGGCAGAATTTTTTTTTTGAAAAAATCAGTAAGCCCCGGGGTCACAATTTCATCAAAAATCGGACTTTCGGGAATTCACTCAAAAATGGAGCCAAACGGGTGCAAATGCTCCGCTGAAAGGTTTGGCGGTCGAAACAGAAGTTTTTTTATCACAGGACAAGAAATCAGCCTTCGACAACTTAACAGGCAGAATTATTTTTTTTGAAAAAATCCGTAAGCCGGGCCGGGGTCACAATTTCATCAAAAATCTGACTTTCGGCAATTCACTGAAAAATGGTGCCAAACGGGTGCAAATGCTCCCCTGAAAGGTTTGGCGGTCGAAACAGAAGTTTTTTTATCACAGGTCAAGAAATCAGCCATCGACAACTTAACAGGCAGAATTTTTTTTTTTGAAGAAATCCGTAAGCCGGGCCGGGGTCACAATTTCATCAAAAATCTGACTTTCGGGAATTCACTCAAAAATGGAGCTAAACGGTTGCAAATGCTCCCCTGAAAGGTTTGGCGGTCGAAACAGAAAGCTTTTTTATCACAGGAAAAGAAATCAGCCGTCGACAACTTAACCGGCAGAATTTTTTTTTTGAAAAAATCCGTAAGCCCCGGGGTCACAATTTCATCAAAAATCTGACTTTCGGCAATTCACTCAAAAATGGTGCCAAACGGTTGCAAACGCTCCCCTGAAAGGATTGGCGGTCGAAACAGAAAGCTTTTTTATCACAGGAAAAGAAATCAGCCGTCGACAACTTAACCGGCAGAAATTTTTTTTTAAAAAAAATCCCTAAACCCCGGGGTCACAATTTCATCAAAAATCTGACTTTCGGCAATTCACTCAAAAATGGTGCCAAACGGTTGCAAATGCTCCCCTGAAAGGTTTGGCGGTCGAAACAGAAAGCTTTTTTATCACAGGAAAAGAAATCAGCCATCGACAAGTTAACCGGCAGAAATTTTTTTTTCAAAAAATCCGTAAGTCCCGGGGTCACAATTTCATCAAAAATCTGACTTTAGGGAATTCACTCAAAAATGGTGCCAAATGGTTGCAAATGCTCCCCTGAAAGGTTTGGCGGTCGAAACAGAAGGCTTTTTATCACAGGACAAGAAATCAGCCCTCGACAACTTAACCGGCAGAATTTTATTTTTAAAAAAATCCCTAAGCCCCGGGGTCACAATTTCATCAAAAATCTGACTTTCGGCAATTCACTCAAAAATGGTGCCAAACGGGTGCAAATGCTCCCCTGAAAAGTTTGGCGGTCGAAACAAAAGTTTTTTTATCACAGGACAAGAAATCAGCCATCGACAACTTAAGAGGCAGAATTTTTTTTTTGAAAAAATCCGTAAGCCGGGCCGGGGTCACAATTTCATCCAAAATCTGACTTTCGACAATTCACTCAAAAATGGAGCTAAACGGTTGCAAATGCTCCCCTGAAACGTTTGGATGTCGAAACAGAAGGCTTTTTATCACAGGACAAGAAATCAGCCCTCGACAACTTAACAGGCAGAATTTTTTTTTTGAAAAAATCCGTAAGCCCCGGGGTCACAATTTCATCAAAAATCGGACTTTCGGGAATTCACTCAAAAATGGAGCCAAACGGGTGCAAATGCTCCCCTGAAAGGTTTGGCGGTCGAAACAGAAGTTTTTTTATCACAGGACAAGAAATGAGCCTTCGACAACTTAACAGGCAGAATTATTTTTTTTGAAAAAATCCGTAAGCCTGGCCGGGGTCACAATTTCATCAAAAATCTGACTTTCGGCAATTCACTGAAAAATGGTGCCAAACGGGTGCAAATGCTCCCCTGAAAGGTTTGGCGGTCGAAACAAAAGTTTTTTTATCACAGGACAAGAAATCAGCCATCGACAACTTAACAGGCAGAATTTTTTTTTTTGAAGAAATCCGTAAGCCGGGCCGGGGTCACAATTTCATCAAAAATCTGACTTTCGGGAATTCACTCAAAAATGGAGCTAAACGGTTGCAAATGCTCCCCTGAAAGGTTTGGCGGTCGAAACAGAAAGCTTTTTTATCACAGGAAAAGAAATCAGCCGTCGACAACTTAACCGGCAGAATTTTTTTTTTGAAAAAATCCCTAAGCCCCGGGGTCACAATTTCATCAAAAATCTGACTTTCGGCAATTCACTCAAAAATGGTGCCAAACGGTTGCAAACGCTCCCCTGAAAGGATTGGCGGTCGAAACAGAAAGCTTTTTTATCACAGGAAAAGAAATCAGCCGTCGACAACTTAACCGGCAGAAATTTTTTTTTGAAAAAATCCGTAAGCCCCGGGGTCACAATTTCATCAAAAATCTGACTTTCGGGAATTCACTCACAAATGGAGCTAAACGGTTTCAAATGCTCCCCTGAAACGTTTGGCGGTCGAAACAGAAGGCTTTTTATCACAGGACAAGATATCAGCCCTCGACAACTTAACAGGCAGAATTTTTTTTTTGAAAAAATCCGTAAGCCTGGCCGGGGTCACAATTTCATCAAAAATCTGACTTTCGGCAATTCACTCAAAAATGGAGCTAAACGGTTGCAAATGCTCCCCTGAAACGTTTGGATGTCGAAACAGAAGGCTTTTTATCACAGGACAAGAAATCAGCCCTCGACAACTTAACAGGCAGAATTTTTTTTTTTTTAAGAAATCCGTAAGCCGGGCCGGGGTCACAATTTCATCAAAAATCTGACTTTCGGGAATTCACTCAAAAATGGAGCTAAACGGTTGCAAATGCTCCCCTGAAAGGTTTGGCGGTCGAAACAGAAAGCTTTTTTATCACAGGAAAAGAAATCAGCCGTCGACAACTTAACCGGCAGATTTTTTTTTTTGAAAAAATCCCTAAGCCCCGGGGTCACAATTTCATCAAAAATCTGACTTTCGGCAATTCACTCAAAAATGGTGCCAAACGGTTGCAAACGCTCCCCTGAAAGGATTGGCGGTCGAAACAGAAAGCTTTTTTATCACAGGAAAAGAAATCAGCCGTCGACAACTTAACCGGCAGAAATTTTTTTTTGAAAAAATCCGTAAGCCCCGGGGTCACAATTTCATCAAAAATCCGACTTTCGGGAATTCACTCACAAATGGAGCTAAACGGTTTCAAATGCTCCCCTGAAACGTTTGGCGGTCGAAACAGAAGGCTTTTTATCACAGGACAAGAAATCAGCCCTCGACAACTTAACCGGCAGAATTTTATTTTAAAAAAAATCCCTAAGCCCCGGGGTCACAATTTCATCAAAAATCTGACTTTCGGCAATTCACTGAAAAATGGTGCCAAACGGGTGCAAATGCTCCCCTGAAAGGTTTGGCGTTCGAAACAGAAGTTTTTTTATCACAGGACAAGAAATCAGCCATCGACAACTTAACAGGCAGAATTTTTTTTTTTTGAAAAAATCCCTAAGCCGGGCCGGGTCACAATTTCATCAAAAATCTGACTTTCGGCAATTCACTCAAAAATGGTGCCAAACGGTTGCAAATGCTCCCCTGAAAGGTTTGGCGGTCGAAACAGAAAGCTTTTTTATCACAGGAAAAGAAATCAGCCATCGACAAGTTAACCGGCAGAATTTTTTTTTTCAAAAAATCCGTAAGCCCCGGGGTCACAATTTCATCAAAAATCTGACTTTCCGGAATTTACTCAAAAATGGTGCCAAATGGTTGCAAATGCTCCCCTGAAAGGTTTGGCGGTCGAAACAGAAGTTTTTTTATCACAGGACAAGAAATCAGCCATCGACAACTTAACAGGCAGAATTTTTTTTTTGAAAAAATCCGTAAGCCCCGGGGTCACAATTTCATCCAAAATCTGACTTTCGACAATTCACTCAAAAATGGAGCTAAATGGTTGCAAATGCTCCCCTGAAACGTTTGGATGTCGAAACAGAAGGCTTTTTATCACAGGACAAGAAATCAGCCCTCGACAACTTAACCGGTAGAAATTTTTATTTTGAAAAAATCCGTAAGCCCCGGGGTCACAATTTCATCAAAAATCGGACTTTCGGCAATTCACTGAAAAATGGTGCCAAACGGGTGCAAATGCTCCCCTGAAAGGTTTGGCGTTCGAAACAGAAGTTTTTTTATCACAGGACAAGAAATCAGCCATCGACAACTTAACAGGCAGAATTTTTTTTTTTTGAAAAAATCCGTAAGCCGGGCCGGGTCACAATTTCATCAAAAATCTGACTTTCGGCAATTCACTCAAAAATGGTGCCAAACGGTTGCAAATGCTCCCCTGAAAGGTTTGGCGGTCGAAACAGAAAGCTTTTTTATCACAGGAAAAGAAATCAGCCATCGACAAGTTAACCGGCAGAATTTTTTTTTTCAAAAAATCCGTAAGCCCCGGGGTCACAATTTCATCAAAAATCTGACTTTCGGGAATTTACTCAAAAATGGTGCCAAATGGTTGCAAATGCTCCCCTGAAAGGTTTGGCGGTCGAAACAGAAGTTTTTTTATCACAGGACAAGAAATCAGCCATCGACAACTTAACAGGCAGAATTTTTTTTTTGAAAAAATCCGTAAGCCCCGGGGTCACAATTTCATCCAAAATCTGACTTTCGACAATTCACTCAAAAATGGAGCTAAATGGTTGCAAATGCTCCCCTGAAACGTTTGGATGTCGAAACAGAAGGCTTTTTATCACAGGACAAGAAATCAGCCCTCGACAACTTAACCGGTAGAAATTTTTTTTTTGAAAAAATCCGTAAGCCCCGGGGTCACAATTTCATCAAAAATCGGACTTTCGGGAATTCACTCAAAAATGGAGCCAAACGGGTGCAAATGGTCCCCTGAAAGGTTTGGCGGTCGAAACAGAAGTTTTTTTATCACAGGAAAAGAAATCAGCCATCGAGAAGTTAACCGGCAGAAATTTTTTTTTGAAAAAATCCGTAAGCCCCGGGGTCACAATTTCATCCAAAATCTGACTTTCGACAATTCACTCAAAAATGGAGCTAAATGGTTGCAAATGCTCCCCTGAAACGTTTGGATGTCGAAACAGAAGGCTTTTTATCACAGGACAAGAAATCAGCCCTCGACAACTTAACCGGTAGAAATTTTTTTTTTGAAAAAATCCGTAAGCCCCGGGGTCACAATTTCATCAAAAATCGGACTTTCGGGAATTCACTCAAAAATGGAGCCAAACGGGTGCAAATGCTCCCCTGAAAGGTTTGGCGGTCGAAACAGAAGTTTTTTTATCACAGGAAAAGAAATCAGCCATCGACAAGTTAACCGGCAGAAATTTTTTTTTGAAAAAATCCGTAAGCCCCGGGGTCACAATTTCATGAAAAATCTGACTTTCGGGAATTCACTCAAAAATGGTGCCAAACGGGTGCAAATGCTCCCCTGAAAGGTTTGGCGGTCGAAACAGAAAGCTTTTTTATCACAGGAAAAGAAATCAGCCATCGACAAGTTAACCGGCAGAATTTTTTTTTTCAAAAAATCCGTAAGCCCCGGGGTCACAATTTCATCAAAAATCTGACTTTCGGCAATTCACTCAAAAATGGTGCCAAACGGGTGAAAATGCTCCCCTGAAGGGTTTGGCGGTCGAAACAGAAAGCTTTTTTATCACAGGAAAAGAAATCAGCCACAGACAAGTTAACCGGCAGAATTTTTTTTTTCAAAAAATCCGTAAGCCCCGGGGTCACAATTTCATCAAAAATCTGACTTTCGGGAATTTACTCAAAAATGGAGCTAAACGGCTGCAAATGCTCCCCTGAAAGGTTTGGCGGTCGAAACAGAAAGCTTTTTTATCACAGGAAAAGAAATCAGCCGTCGACAACTTAACCGGCAGAATTTTTTTTTTGAAAAAATCCCTAAGCCCCGGGGTCACAATTTCATCAAAAATCTGACTTTCGGCAATTCACTCAAAAATGGTGCCAAACGGTTGCAAACGCTCCCCTGAAAGGATTGGCGGTCGAAACAGAAAGCTTTTTTATCACAGGACAAGAAATCAGCCCTCGACAACCTAACAGGCAGAATTTTTTTTTTGAAAAAATCCGTAAGCCGGGCCGGGGTCACAATTTCATCCAAAATCTGACTTTCGACAATTCACTCAAAAATGGAGCTAAACGGTTGCAAATGCTCCCCTGAAACGTTTGGATGTCGAAACAGAAGGCTTTTTATCACAGGACAAGAAATCAGCCCTCGACAACTTAACAGGCAGAATTTTTTTTTTGAAAAAATCCGTAAGCCCCGGGGTCACAATTTCATCAAAAATCGGACTTTCGGGAATTCACTCAAAAATGGAGCCAAACGGGTGCAAATGCTCCCCTGAAAGGTTTGGCGGTCGAAACAGAAGTTTTTTTATCACAGGACAAGAAATGAGCCTTCGACAACTTAACAGGCAGAATTATTTTTTTTGAAAAAATCCGTAAGCCTGGCCGGGGTCACAATTTCATCAAAAATCTGACTTTCGGCAATTCACTGAAAAATGGTGCCAAACGGGTGCAAATGCTCCCCTGAAAGGTTTGGCGGTCAAAACAAAAGTTTTTTTATCACAGGACAAGAAATCAGCCATCGACAACTTAACAGGCAGAATTTTTTTTTTTCAAAAAATCCGTAAGCCCCGGGGTCACAATTTCATCAAAAATCTGACTTTCGGCAATTCACTCAAAAATGGTGCCAAACGGTTGCAAATGCTCCCCTGAAGGGTTTGGCGGTCGAAACAGAAAGCTTTTTTATCACAGGAAAAGAAATCAGCCATCGACAAGTTAACCGGCAGAATTTTTTTTTTGAAAAAATCCCTAAGCCCCGGGGTCACAATTTCATCAAAAATCTGACTTTCGGCAATTCACTCAAAAATGGTGCCAAACGGTTGCAAAAGCTCCCCTGAAAGGATTGGCGGTCGAAACAGAAAGCTTTTTTATCACAGGACAAGAAATCAGCCCTCGACAACTTAACAGGCAGAATTTTTTTTTGAAAAAATCCGTAAGCCGGGCCGGGGTCACAATTTCATCCAAAATCTGACTTTCGACAATTCACTCAAAAATGGAGCTAAACGGTTGCAAATGCTCCCCTGAAACGTTTGGATGTCGAAACAGAAGGCTTTTTATCACAGGACAAGAAATCAGCCCTCGACAACTTAACAGGCAGAATTTTTTTTTTGAAAAAATCCGTAAGCCCCGGGGTCACAATTTCATCAAAAATCGGACTTTCGGGAATTCACTCAAAAATGGAGCCAAACGGGTGCAAATGCTCCCCTGAAAGGTTTGGCGGTCGAAACAGAAGTTTTTTTATCACAGGACAAGAAATGAGCCTTCGACAACTTAACAGGCAGAATTATTTTTTTTGAAAAAATCCGTAAGCCTGGCCGGGGTCACAATTTCATCAAAAATCTGACTTTCGGCAATTCACTGAAAAATGGTGCCAAACGGGTGCAAATGCTCCCCTGAAAGGTTTGGCGGTCGAAACAAAAGTTTTTTTATCACAGGACAAGAAATCAGCCATCGACAACTTAACAGGCAGAATTTTTTTTTTTTGAAAAAATCCGTAAGCCGGGCCGGGTCACAATTTCATCAAAAATCTGACTTTCGGCAATTCACTCAAAAATGGTGCCAAACGGTTGCAAATGCTCCCCTGAAAGGTTTGGCGGTCGAAAGAGAAAGCTTTTTTATCACAGGAAAAGAAATAAGCCGTCGACAACTTAACCGGCAGAATTTTTTTTAAAAAAAAAATCCCTAAACCCCGGGGTCACAATTTCATCAAAAATCTGACTTTCGGCAATTCACTCAAAAATGCTGCCAAACGGGTGAAAATGCTCCCCTGAAGGGTTTGGCGGTCGAAACAGAAAGCTTTTTTATCACAGGAAAAGAAATCAGCCATCGACAAGTTAACCGGCAGAATTTTTTTTTTCAAAAAATCCGTAAGCCCCGGGGTCACAATTTCATCAGAAATCTGACTTTCGGGAATTTACTCAAAAATGGTGCCAAATGGTTGCAAATGCTCCCCTGAAAGGTTTGGCGGTCGAAACAGAAGTTTTTTTATCACAGGACAAGAAATCAGCCATCGACAACTTAACAGGCAGAATTTTTTTTTTGAAAAAATCCGTAAGCCCCGGGGTCACAATTTCATCCAAAATCTGACTTTCGACAATTCACTCAAAAATGGAGCTAAATGGTTGCAAATGCTCCCCTGAAACGTTTGGATGTCGAAACAGAAGGCTTTTTATCACAGGACAAGAAATCAGCCCTCGACAACTTAACCGGTAGAAATTTTTTTTTTGAAAAAATCCGTAAGCCCCGGGGTCACAATTTCATCAAAAATCGGACTTTCGGCAATTCACTCAAAAATGGTGCCAAACGGTTGCAACTGCTCCCCTGAAAGGTTTGGCGGTCGAAACAGAAGGCTTTTTATCACAGGACAAGAAATGAGCCCTCGACAACTTAACAGGCAGAATTTTTTTTAAAAAAAAATCCGTAAGCCCCGGGGTCACAATTTCATCAAAAATCGGACTTTCGGGAATTCACTCAAAAATGGAGCCAAACGGGTGCAAATGCTCCCCTGAAAGGTTTGGCGGTCGAAACAGAAGTTTTTTTATCACAGGAAAAGAAATCAGCCATCGACAAGTTAACCGGCAGAAATTTTTTTTTGAAAAAATCCGTAAGCCCCGGGGTCACAATTTCATGAAAAATCTGACTTTCGGGAATTCACTCAAAAATGGTGCCAAACGGGTGCAAATGCTCCCCTGAAAGGTTTGGCGGTCGAAACAGAAAGCTTTTTTATCACAGGAAAAGAAATCAGCCATCGACAAGTGAACCGGCAGAAATTTTTTTTTCAAAAAATCCGTAAGCCCCGGGGTCACAATTTCATCAAAAATCTGACTTTCGGCAATTCACTCAAAAATGGTGCCAAACGGGTGAAAATGCTCCCCTGAAGGGTTTGGCGGTCGAAACAGAAAGCTTTTTTATCACAGGAAAAGAAATCAGCCATCGACAAGTTAACCGGCAGAATTTTTTTTTTCAAAAAATCCGTAAGCCCCGGGGTCACAATTTCATCAAAAATCTGACTTTCGGGAATTTACTCAAAAATGGTGCCAAATGGTTGCAAATGCTCCCCTGAAAGGTTTGGCGGTCGAAACAGAAGGCTTTTTATCACAGGACAAGAAATCAGCCCTCGACAACTTAACCGGCAGAATTTTATTTTTAAAAAAATCCCTAAGCCCCGGGGTCACAATTTCATCAAAAATCTGACTTTCGGCAATTCACTCAAAAATGGTGCCAAACGGGTGCAAATGCTCCCCTGAAATGTTTGGCGGTCGAAACAGAAGTTTTTTTATCACAGGACAAGAAATCAGCCATCGACAAGTTAACCGGCAGAATTTTTTTTTTTGAAAAAATCCGTAAGCCCCGGGGTCACAATTTCATCAAAAATCTGACTTTCGGGAATTCACTCAAAAATGGTGCCAAATGGTTGCAAATGCTCCCCTGAAAGGTTTGGCGGTCGAAACAGAAAGCTTTTTTATCACAGGAAAAGAAATCAGCCGTCGACAACTTAACCGGCAGAATTATTTTTTTTGAAAAAATCCGTAAGCTCCGGGGTCACAATTTCATCCAAAATCTGACTTTCGGCAATTCACTCAAAAATGGAGCTAAACGGTTGCAAATGCTCCCCTGAAAGGTTTGGCGGTCGAAACAGAAAGCTTTTTTATCACAGGAAAAGAAATCAGCCGTCGACAACTTAACCGGCAGAATTTTTTTTTTGAAAAAATCTGTAAGCCCCGGGGTCACAATTTCATCAAAAATCTGACTTTCGGGAATTCACTCAAAAATGGTGCCAAATGGTTGCAAATGCTCCCCTGAAAGGTTTGGCGGTCGAAACAGAAGTTTTTTTATCACAGGACAAGAAATCAGCCATCGACAACTTAACAGGCAGAATTTTTTTTTTTTGAAAAAATCCGTAAGCCGGGCCGGGGTCACAATTTCATCAAAAATCTGACTTTCGACAATTCACTCAAAAATGGAGCCAAACGGTTGCAAATGCTCCCCTGAAAGGTTTGGCGGTCGAAACAGAAGTTTTTTTATCACAGGACGAGAAATCAGCCATCGACAACTTAACCGGCAGAATTTTTTTTTTGAAAAAATCCGTAAGCCCCGGGGTCACAATTTCATCAAAAATCTGACTTTCGACAATTCACTGAAAAATGGAGCTAAACGGTTGCAAATGCTCCCCTGAAAGGTTTGGCGGTCGAAACAGAAGGCTTTTTATCACAGGAAAAGAAATCAGCCGTCGACAACTTAACCGGCAGAATTTTATTTTTAAAAAAATCCGTAAGCCCCGGGGTCACAATTTCATCAAAAATCGGACTTTCGGCAATTCACTCAAAAATGGTGCCAAACGGTTGCAAATGCTCCCCTGAAAGGTTTGGCGGTCGAAACAGAAAGCTTTTTTATCACAGGAAAAGAAATCAGCCGTCGACAACTTAACCGGCAGAATTTTTTTTAAAAAAAAAATCCCTAAGCCCCGGGGTCACAATTTCATCAAAAATCGGACTTTCGGGAATTTACTCAAAAATGGTGCCAAATGGTTGCAAATGCTCCCCTGAAAGGTTTGGCGGTCGAAACAGAAGGCTTTTTATCACACGACAAGAAATCAGCCCTCGACAACTTAACCGGCAGAATTTTATTTTTAAAAAAATCCCTAAGCCCCGGGGTCACAATTTCATCAAAAATCTGACTTTCGGGAATTCACTCAAAAATGGTGCCAAACGGGTGCAAATGCTCCCCTGAAAGGTTTGGCGGTCGAAACAGAAGTTTTTTTATCACAGGACAAGAAATCAGCCATCGACAACTTAACAGGCAGAATTTTTTTTTTGAAAAAATCCGTAAGCCCCGGGGTCACAATTTCATCAAAAATCTCACTTTCGACAATTCACTGAAAAATGGAGCTAAACGGTTGCAAATGCTCCCCTGAAAGGTTTGGCGGTCGAAACAGAAGGCTTTTTATCACAGGAAAAGAAATCAGCCCTCGACAACTTAACCGGCAGAATTTTATTTTTAAAAAAATCACTAAGCCCCGGGGTCACAATTTCATCAAAAATCGGACTTTCGGCAATTCACTCAAAAATGGTGCCAAACGGTTGCAACTGCTCCCCTGAAAGGTTTGGCGGTCGAAACAGAAGGCTTTTTATCACAGGACAAGAAATCAGCCCTCGACAACTTAACCGGCAAAATTTTTTTTTTTGAAAACATCCGTAAGCCCCGGGGTCACAATTTCATCAAAAATCGGACTTTCGGGAATTCACTCAAAAATGGAGCCAAACGGGTGCAAATGCTCCCCTGAAAGGTTTGGCGGGCGAAACAGAAGTTTTTTTATCACAGGACAAGAAATCAGCCATCGACAAGTTAACCGGCAGAATTTTTTTTTTGAAAAAATCCGTAAGCCCCGGGGTCACGATTTCATCAAAAATCTGACTTTAGACAATTCACTCAAAAATGGAGCTAAACGGTTGCAAATGCTCCCCTGAAACGTTTGGATGTCGAAACAGAAGTCTTTTTATCACAGGACAAGAAATCAGCCCTCGACAACTTAACCGGCTTAAAATTTTTTTTTGAAAAAATCCGTAAGCCCCGGGGTCACAATTTCATCAAAAATCGGACTTCCGGGAATTCACTCAAAAATGGTGCCAAACGGGTGAAAATGCTCCCCTGAAAGGTTTGGCGGTCGAAACAGAATTTTTTTTATCACAGGACAAGAAATCAGCCATCGACAAGTTAACCGGCAGAATTTTTTTTTTGAAAAAATCCGAAAGCCCCGGGGTCACGATTTCATCAAAAATCTGACTTTCGACAATTCACTCAAAAATGGAGCTAAACGGTTGCAAATGCTCCCCTGAAAGGTTTGGCAGTCGAAACAGAAGGCTTTTTATCACAGGACAAGAAATCAGCCCTCGACAACTTAACCGGCAGAATTTTATTTTTAAAAAAATCCCTAAGCCCCGGGGTCACAATTTCATCAAAAATCTGACTTTCGGCAATTCACTCAAAAATGGTGCCAAACGGGTGCAAATGCTCCCCTGAAAGGTTTGGCGGTCGAAACAGAAGTTTTTTTGTCACAGGACAAGAAATCAGGCATCAACAACTTAACCGGCAAAATTTTTTTTTAAAAAAAATCCGTAAGCCCCGGGGTCACAATTTCATCAAAAATCTGACTTTCGACAATTCACTCAAAAATGGAGCTAAACGGTTGCAAATGCTCCCCTGAGAGGTTTGGCGGTCAAAATAGAAGGCTTTTTATCACAGGACAAGAAATCAGCCCTCGACAACTTAACCGGCAGAATTTTTTTTTTGAAAAAATCCGTAAGCCCCGGGGTCACAATTTCATCAAAAAACTGACTTTCGGCAATTCACTCAAAAATGGTGCCAAACGGTTGCAAATGCTCCCCTGAAAGGTTTGGCGGTCGAAACAGAAAGCTTTTTTATCACAGGAAAAGAAATCAGCCATCGACAACTTAACCGGCAGAATTTTTCTTTTTGAAAAAATCCCTAAGCCCCGGGGTCACAATTTCATCAAAAATCTGACTTTCGACAATTCACTCAAAAATGGAGCTAAACGGTTGCAAATGCTCCCGTGAAAGGTTTGGCGGTCAAAATAGAAGGCTTTTTATCACAGGACAAGAAATCAGCCCTCGACAACTTAACCGGCAGAATTTTTTTTTTGAAAAAATCCGTAAGCCCCGGTGTCAGGGAATCAGGAGCAGGAGCACTAGGGAGAGAGGATTGGGAGAGCGAAGGGGAATAATCCGAGGGCAGCGTAGGGGAGTATGACAGTGGCCCGAGAGATTCCATGAGCTTCTCCAGTGAATCAGAAGATTCCCAGAAGGGGGCGCCGATGGTCAGGGCAAGGGGGGTCCCAGGGGGGACGCAGCAGAAACAAGGAGCCAGAGGGGAACCCCAAAGCAGCAGTGGAGTATCGGGACCAGTTTCCCCACCAGAGCGTAGTGGGGGGGAGGAGTCACATGTGTCAGGAGCAGTGTCTCCTCCAGAGAGGGAGTCAGGGCTGACCACGCCTCCAACGGAGGGGAGGTCAGTTGCAGCTAGCCCCCCCGATGGGGGAAGCAGTGACAGCAGCAGTGGAACGGTCAGGAGGAAAGCTGCTGGCTGGGCGCGCGCGCCAAGTTCAAATGTGCAGGCGCGCGGAACAGCAGGAGACCCGGATGGGGAACCAGCTCCTAAAGCCCGCCGGAGGGAGGGAGAAGGCTCAGGGGAATCAGCGGGAGAAGAGGCTAGAAAGGGCGGAACCCCGGCGGGCAGGCGGACCCAGAGGAGGAAGGAGCAGCGGAGAAGGTGGAGCAAGGCTAGAATCTTAAATTGGTGTCAAGGGGGAGGAGACTCAGACGGAGCATCAGTGGTCTGACACTTTAGACGTGGGGCTGCGCGCTGCGGCTCTGGAAGTGAAACTGAACTTCAATAAAGACTTTTATACTTAACAAGGAAGCAGCGTTGGTCCTTTGTGAGCTGGGACCTAGGGTAGCTCTGACAGTATGCTCCGTCTCCTATAAAAACCTCGCAGCGTGAGTTGGTGCAGCGAGGGGCAAGACTTGGTGTTTTGCAAGCTCACGAAGATAGGCAAAGATGGCTACAGAGAGCCAGGTGAAAGAACTGCAAGAAGCAGTGACGACGCTTTACGCAGAAGTAGCAGCATCCAGGAAAAGAGAAGAAGAAGCAGTAGCGCTCTGCCGGGATCTGCAGGCAAGGTGGGACCGTTGGGGGAAAGAGGGGCTGCCAGGACCCAAACCGGAGGGAGTTGGCCTCGGGAAGAGGGGGGGCAGCCTAGTAGCCCACTTCGATGGGAACCTGCAGCAATACCCTAACTTCAGAGCTGACGTGGTTTACGCGCTCAATTTGCTTCGGAAGGACTTTAGAGATGAGGAAGAGAAAGTGGGCTTCATAATCACTCATTTGCATGGGGAAGCAAAAGCGTGGCTGCGGAATTTGTGGCGCGAAGAAGACCCCGCCCTCAAAGATTCCGATGCATTTATCAAAGCTATGGACGCTTGCTTTAAATCTACGGTAGATGTAGATGTTGCTCGGAGGGAAATGCATGGACTACAGCAAGGGAAAGCGACGGTGAGGCAATATCACTCACGCTTTTTTGCCTTATTGAACGTGCTGGGCTGGGAGAAGGACTCTATTGCTGTCAGAGACCTGTTCTGGGAGGGGCTAAGTGGAGAGGTGAAAGATGAGCTGGCAAGAGGTGAACGACCGCAAAGTACCCAAGAAGTTGCCCAAAGAGCGTTGGCGATTGGTGTGCGCCTGAAAGGACGCCCTTGGAGCAGGGAGGAGGGACGTAAGGCAAGCAGCCCAGCCAGGACAACCCCTTTCTTTCCCAGAGAGGCGGGGCGGGCGCTGTCCATGCCTCCTTTGGGAAGGGGAGAAGAGCCGATGGAGATTGGTGGTGCCAGGGCTCAGACTGCCAGCAGAGCCCAAACACCGGGAGCAGTCAAGGCGAAGGCTCCTAGAGGGACCAGGAAGTGCTACATCTGCGACAGTGCTCAGCACATGGCCAAAGAGTGTCCCCAGAGGCTCCAGAAGCACACTGCAGCCTCAGCAACAGTAAAGGGAACAAGTCAGCAGCCGAAGCAGCCGCAGGGGGAAGAAGACGCCTGGTTGGAAACAGAGCCACTGGGGCCCAACCAGGCAAGTCAGTGAAGCAGTCCCCAGAGATTTTACAGCCCACAGACCCCCTCCCACCCAAACCAGTGGTGCAACTCACCGCATCGCTCCAGTTGCCCACTGGGCACACCATGCAAGTACCAATAACCATTGACTCTGGGAGCAACGCAGACTTTATAGGAGTGGACTTTATCAAGCAACATCGCATAGCACTCATGCCAGCCACGATGCCCCTAAACGTCGTCACGGTCGATGGCAGGAAGCTACTTGGAGGAGAGGTGGTACAGCAAACACCACTGATGGTGATGCATATTGGAAACCACCGCGAAGTCATCAGCTTCAACGTCACCCACCTGTCAGACACGCCCATAGTGTTGGGTATGAGTTGGCTGGATAGGCACAGCCCGGCATTAGCATGGTACCAGCGGCAATTGACCTTCTGCTCCTCCTACTGCGCAGAACACTGCATCCAGACCCGCCAGGAGGAGGAGGGGCAAGAGGATGAACCGCAGTTACACCTAGGCATGGTGCAAGCGGTACCCAACAAGTACAAGGAGTTTTTGGAGGTCTTCTGCGGGAGGGAAGCAGATAACCTGCCTCCCCACAGGCCTTACGACTGCAAGATTGACCTCCTGCCGGGAGCGACGCTGCCGACTGGGAAACTGTATTCCATGTCTGAAGACGAACTGCAAGAACTCAGGGAGTTCATAGATCACAACTTGAAGCGGGGGTTCATCCAAGAATCTAAAGCAGTGGGGGGCAGTCCCGTGTTTTTCGTGAAGAAGAAGGACACGCCCCAACGCAGGCTCATAGTTGATTATAGGCTCATAAATTCCAAAACAAAGCCCGCAGCATTCCCCATGCCCAAGATCGACGACCTGCTCGCGACGGTGAGGAAGGGACGGATCTTCACCAAGTTGGATCTACGAGGGGCGTACAACCTTATACGCATGCGGGAGGGCGATGAGTGGAAGACAGCCATGTTTACACCTTTAGGCACCTATGAATATCGCGTAATGCCTTTTGGTCTGCAAAATGGCTCCCATACCTTCCAAGCTTTCATGCATCACGTGTTAGCGGGACTCCTCTACAAGAAGTGTGTTTGCTTCCTGGACGACATCCTGGTCTTCTCGGAATCGCAGGAGGCTCACGAGAGGGACGTCAAGGAGGTCCTGCAGAGGCTACAGGAGCACAGACTTTACGCCAAATTAGAGAAGTGCCAGTTCGACATGACGGAGGTGGATTTCCTGGGCTACAAGCTGTCCGACAAGGGACTCGCCATGGACAGCACCAAGGTCCGCGCGGTGTTGGACTGGAAGAGCCCGCGCAATCGGAAGGAGGTCCAGAAGTTCGTCGGCTTCGCCAACTTTTATCGCAAGTTCATCAAAGGGTTCACGAAGGAGACGGCGGCCATCACGGATACCCTCAGCTCCAAGAAGAAGAAGTTCACCTGGACGGACCAGCCGGAGCAGTCCTTTCGGAGACTCAAGCGTCTCTTCGCGTCCGAAGAACAGCTGCTACATGTAAACCCCAGCAGACCAATGAGGGTTGAGACGGACGCCTCGGACAGAGCGGTGGGGGCCGTCCTGTTGCAGCAAGATCTGCAAGGGGAATGGAGGCCGTGCGCATTCTACTCCAGGAAACTCAGCAAGGCGGAACAGAACTACACCATCTGGGACAGGGAGTTGCTGGCCATTCATGCAGCTTTCAAGGCGTGGCGGCACTTCCTCGTCGGAGCCAGACACACAGTGCAAGTCTGCACGGACCATAAGAACCTGGAGTACTGGCGCACGGCGCGGTTCCTGAACCAGAGACACATTCGCTGGGCGGAGTTCTTTGCGGATTTCGATTTCCGGATAGAATACATCCCGGGAGACAACAACGTCATGGCGGATGCACTATCCAGGAAGCCGCAGTATCTCGAGGAAGCGGCGCCGGTGGCGGCCAAGCACATTTTCGCACCGAAAGCGTGGGCGTGCGCTTCAGCTGCCGTGGACCTGGACGCGGTGCGTCGAGCGCTGCAGACGGATTCGTTCGCACAATCCAAGATGGAGGAGGTGCGAAAAGGCACAGCGAAGGACGACGAGTTCCAGATACGAGACGGACTGCTCATCCGCAGAGGGGCTCTCTACGTGCCCGGAGACGACCTCCGCGCGAAAGTCTTGCAGCAGCTACACGACGCGCCCAGCGCTGGGCACTTCGGCAAGGACAAGACGGCGGAATTAGTAACCAGAGACTTTTGGTGGCCCAAGGTGAGGGGAGAAGTCGCGGATTACGTCTCCAGGTGTGACACCTGCCAAAGGGCCAAGCCAGTACACAGGAAGCCGGCGGGTCTACTAGAACCCCTACAGACGCCGCTCGAACCGTGGGAGAAAGTGGCCCTGGACTTTGTCACAGATCTGCCCAGCTCGCGAGGCAAAACAGCGGTGCTCGTGGTCGTAGACATGTTCACCAAGATGGCGCACTTTATTCCGTGCGCGAAGGTGGCCACAGCGGAACAGACCGCCAAGCTGTTCATAGACCACGTGTTCAAAGCTCACAGCCTGCCGCGGTCCATCCTGTCCGACCGGGGTCGCCAATTCATCTCGAGCTTCTGGCAGAAGCTGCTGGGCATCCTGAACGTCAAGATCAACTTAGCGTCGGCACGACACCCGCAGACCAACGGACAAGCGGAGAGGGTCAACGCCATCATGCAGCAGTACCTGCGATGCTACGCCAATCAACAACCCTCGACCTGGGTGGACTACCTACCGCTGGCCGAGTTTGCCTACAACAACACGAAGCACGGGTCTACAGGAGTGACACCGTTCTTCGCCAATAATGGGCGGCATCCCAGAACTTTCCCGGGGTTAGAGACGAAGGGGGAGGGGGAGCCAAGGGGAGCAGAGCACTTAGCAGCAGAGTTACAGGAGGTCCACGAGCAACTCCGCAGGCAATTGGAACTGGCGAAACACGCCTACAAAATGCAGGCAGACAAGCACAGGAGGGTCGGGGAGGACATCCGGGTGGGGGACTGGGTCTGGTTAGCAGCCCAGGCAGTGCCGGCCAGGACGCTAGCTAAGAGGAAGCTCAAGCACAAGCAGCTGGGACCTTACCAGGTCGCAGCGCAAATCAATCCAGTGGCCTTCCGGTTGACACTCCCGGAGGGCTCCAGAATGCACCCAGTCTTTCATAGGTCAGTGCTCACACCCTACAGGGAACCCCACAGGTTTCAGGCGACAGGGAACGCGCCAGACCCACTTAACGAATCTCCGAAGAGGGAGGGGTCACGGAGGGCGACGCCACTCAACGAGGTCACAGAGATTTTGGACTCGAGGTGGGGGGAAGAGGGGGTGGAATACCTCCTCGCCAGGGAAGGTACCCCAGCCAGCGCCAACAGGTGGGTACCGTGCTATGCCGTGGAGGAGCACTATCTTAAAGACGAGTTCCATGCACTCTTCCCACACAGACCTATGCCGGCAGAGTATTTCGACGACTGGCTCTTCACACCCACACTGTCAGCCAGTACGTTCCAGGGTTTTTCATCAGCTGAAGAGACGACACCGGACACTAGCTCCTCGGAGGGGTCTCTCTCGGGGTTTGCCACAGACCGCTCCTATTGGTGGGACACTCAACCGGAGGTGGGGTGGCGCAGGGAGTTGCTGCGGGGACCTTTGCAAGCAGTCTCACCAGAGGTACCCGGGGGAGGGGAGGACATGGACGTGTTGGGGGAGGATCCTGGATTCGAGCACATCAGCAGAGAGATGGAAGCAGAGGAAATCGACGTCGACGAGCCCGTTGCGGTTGGGCCGGATCCAGTGGACCGGTTACACACCAGGGGGGAAGAATGGTATCCCGCACTCACACCCACTCGACTGGAGCACCCGGAACCCACACCTGAAGAGGGGGAGGGGGGAAGGGGGGCTTCGAGGGGGGGATGGATGTCAGGGAATCAGGAGCAGGAGCACTAGGGAGAGAGGATTGGGAGAGCGAAGGGGAAGAATCCGAGGGCAGCGTAGGGGAGTATGACAGTGGCCCGAGAGATTCCATGAGCTTCTCCAGCGAATCAGAAGATTCCCAGAAGGGGGCGCCGATGGTCAGGGCAAGGGGGGTCCCAGGGGGGACGCAGCAGAAACAAGGAGCCAGAGGGGAACCCCAAAGCAGCAGTGGAGGATCGGGACCAGTTTCCCCACCAGAGCGTAGTGGGGGGGAGGAGTCACATGTGTCAGGAGCAGTGTCTCCTCCAGAGAGGGAGTCAGGGCTGACCACGCCTCCAACGGAGGGGAGGTCAGTTGCAGCTAGCCCCCCCGATGGGGGAAGCAGTGACAGCAGCAGTGGAACGGTCAGGAGGAAAGCTGCTGGCTGGGCGCGCGCGCCAAGTTCAAATGTGCAGGCGCGCGGAACAGCAGGAGACCCGGATGGGGAACCAGCTCCTAAAGCCCGCCGGAGGGAGGGAGAAGGCTCAGGGGAATCAGCGGGAGAAGAGGCTAGAAAGGGCGGAACCCCGGCGGGCAGGCGGACCCAGAGGAGGAAGGAGCAGCGGAGAAGGTGGAGCAAGGCTAGAATCTTAAATTGGTGTCAAGGGGTAGGAGACTCAGACGGAGCATCAGTGGTCTGACACTTTAGACGTGGGGCTGCGCGCTGCGGCTCTGGAAGTGAAACTGAACTTCAATAAAGACTTTTATACTTAACAACGAAGCAGCGTTGGTCCTTTGTGAGCTGGGACCTCACAATTTCATCAAAAATCAGACTTTCGGGAATTCACTCAAAAATGGAGCCAAACGGTTGCAGATGCTCCCCTGCAAGGTTTGGCGGTTGAAACAGAATTTTTTTTATCACAGGACAAGAAATCAGCCATCGACAAGTTAACCGGCAGAATTTTTTTTTGAAAAAATCCCTAAGCCCCGGGGTCACAATTTCATCAAAAATCTGACTTTCGGCAATTCACTCAAAAATGGTGCCAAACGGGTGCAAATGCTCCCCTGAAAGGTTTGGCGGTCGAAACAGAAGTTTTTTTATCACAGGACAAGAAATCAGCCATCGACAACTTAACCGGCAAAAATTTTTTTTCGAAAAAATCCGTAAGCCCCGGGGTCACAATTTCATCAAAAATCTGACTTTCGACAATTCACTCAAAAATGGAGCTAAACGGTTGCAAATGCTCCCCTGAAAGGTTTGGCGGTCAAAACAGAAAGCTTTCTTTCACAGGACAAGAAATCAGCCCTCGACAACTTAACCGGCAGAATTTTTTTTTTGAAAAAATCCGTAAGCCCCGGGGTCACAATTTCATCAAAAATCTGACTTTCGACAATTCACTCCAAAATGGAGCTAAACGGTTGCAAATGCTCCCCTGAAGGGTTTGGCGGTCGAAACAGAATTTTCTTTATCACAGTACAAGAAATCAGCCATTGACAAGTTAACCGGCAGAAATTTTTTTTTGAAAAAATCCCTAAGCCCCGGGGTCACGATTTCATCAAAAATCTGACTTTCGGCAATTCACTCAAAAATGGTGCCAAACGGTTGCAAATGCTCCCCTGAAACGTTTGGATGTCGAAACAGAAGGCTTTTTATCACAGGACAAGAAATCAGCCCTCGACAACTTAAGCGGCTTAAAATTTTTTTTTGATAAAATCCGTAAGCCCCGGGGTCACAATTTCATCAAAAATCTGACTTTCGGCAATTCACTCAAAAATGGTGCCAAACGGCTGAAAATGCTCCCCTGAAGGGTTTGGCGGTCGAAACAGAATTTTTTTTGATCACAGGACAAGAAATCAGCCATCGACAACTTAACCGGCAGAAATTTTTTTTTGAAAAAATCCGTAAGCTCCGGGGTCACAATTTCATCAAAAATCGGACTTTCGGGAATTCACTCAAAAATGGAGCCAAACGGTTGCAAATGCTCCCCTGAAACGTTTGGCGGTCAAAACAGAAAGCTTTTTTATCACAGGACAAGAAATCAGCCCTCGACAACTTAACCGGCTTAATTTTTTTTTTGAAACAATCCCTAAGCCCCGGGGTCACAATTTCATCAAAAATCGGACTTTCGGGAATTCACTCAAAAATGATGCCAAACGGGTGCAAATGCTCCCCTGAAAGGTTTGGCGGTCGAAACAGAAAGCTTTTTTATCACAGGACAAGAAATCAGCCATCGACAACTTAACAGGCAGAATTTTTTTTTTGAAAAAATCTGTAAGCCCCGGGGTCACAATTTCATCAAACATCTGACTTTCGACAATTCACTCAAAAATGGAGCTAAACGGTTGCAAATGCTCCCCTGAAAGGTTTGGCGGTCGAAACAGAAGGCTTTTTATCACACGACAAGAAATCATCCCTCGACAACTTAACCGGCAGAAATGTTTTTTTGAAAAAATCCCTAAGCCCCGGGGTCACAATTTCATCAAAAATCTGACTTTCGGCAATTCACTCAAAAATGGTGCCAAACGGGTGCAAATGCTCCCCTGAACAGTTTGGCGGTCGAAACAGAAGTTTTTTTATCACAGGACAAGAAATCAGCGATCGACAACTTAACCGGCAGAAATTTTTTTTTGAAAAAATCCGTAAGCCCCGGGGTCACAATTTCATCAAAAATCTGACTTTCGACAATTCACTCAAAAATGGAGCTAAACGGTTGCAAATGCTCCCCTGAAAGGTTTGGCGGTCAAAACAGAAGGCTTTTTATCACAGGACAAGAAATCAGCCCTCGACAACTTAACCGGCAGATTTTTTTTTTTGAAAAAATCCGTAATCCCCTAGGTCACAATTTCATCAAAAATCTGACTTTCGGCAATTCACTCAAAATTGTGCCAAACGGTTTGAAATGCTCCCCTGAAATGTTTGGATGTCGAAACACAAGTCTTTTTATCACAGGACAAGAAATCAGCCCTCGACAACTTAACCGGCTTAAAATTTTTTTTTGAAAAAATCCGTAAGCCCCGGGGTCACAATTTCATCAAAAATCTGACTTTCGACAATTCACTCAAAAATGGAGCTAAACGGTTGCAAATGCTCCCCTAAAAGGTTTGGCGGTCGAAACAGAAGGCTTTTTATCACAGGACAAGAAATCAGCCCTCGACAACTTAACCGGCAGAATTTTATTTTTGAAAAAATCCGTAAGCCCCGGGGTCACAATTTCATCAAAAATCTGACTTCCGGGAATTCACTCAAAAATGATGCCAAATGGGTGCAAATGCTCCCCTGAAGGGTTTGGCGGTCGAAACAGAATTTTTTTTATCACAGGAGAAGAAATCAGCCATCGACTAGTTAACCGGCAGAATTTTTTTTTTGAAAAAATCCGTAAGCCCCGGGGTCACGATTTCATCAAAAATCTGACTTTCGGCCATTCACTCAAAAATGGTGCCAAACGGTTGCAAATGCTCCCCTGAAACGTTTGGACGTCGAAACAGAAGTCTTTTTATCACAGGACAAGAAATCATCCCTCGACAACTTAACCGGCAGAAATGTTTTTTTGAAAAAATCCCTAAGCCCCGGGGTCACAATTTCATCAAAAATCTGACTTTTGGCAATTCACTCAAAAATGGTGCCAAACGGGTGCAAATGCTCCCCTGAACAGTTTGGCGGTCGAAACAGAAGTTTTTTTATCACAGGACAAGAAATCAGCGATCGACAACTTAACCGGCAGAAATTTTTTTTTGAAAAAATCCGTAAGCCCCGGGGTCACAATTTCATCAAAAATCTGACTTTCGACAATTCACTCAAAAATGGAGCTAAACGGTTGCAAATGCTCCCCTGAAAGGTTTGGCGGTCAAAACAGAAGGCTTTTTATCACAGGACAAGAAATCAGCCCTCGACAACTTAACCGGCAGATTTTTTTTTTTGAAAAAATCCGTAAACCCCGGGGTCACAATTTCATCAAAAATCTGACTTTCGGCAATTCACTCAAAAATGGTGCCAAACGGTTGCAAATGCTCCCCTGAAAGGTTTGGCGGTCGAAACAGTAAGCTTTTTTATCACAGGAAAAGAAATCAGCCGTCGACAACTTAACCGGCAGAATTTTCTTTTTTGAAAAAATCCCTAAGCCCCGGGGTCACAATTTCATCAAAAATCTGACTTTCGGCAATTCACTCAAAAATGGTGCCAAACGGGTGCAGATGCTCCCCTGCAAGGTTTGGCGGTTGAAACAGAATTTTTTTTATCACAGGACAAGAAATCAGCGATCGACAACTTAACCGGCAGAAATTTTTTTTTGAAAAAATCCGTAAGCCCCGGGGTCACAATTTCATCAAAAATCTGACTTTCGGCAATTCACTCAAAAATGGTGCCAAACGGTTGCAAATGCTCCCCTGAAAGGTTTGGCGGTCGAAACAGTAAGCTTTTTTATCACAGGAAAAGAAATCAGCCGTCGACAACTTAACCGGCAGAATTTTCTTTTTTGAAAAAATCCCTAAGCCCCGGGGTCACAATTTCATCAAAAATCTGACTTTCGGCAATTCACTCAAAAATGGAGCTAAACGGTTGCAAATGCTCCCCTGAAAGGTTTGGCGGTCAAAACAGAAGGCTTTTTATCACAGGACAAGAAATCAGCCCTCGACAACTTAACCGGCAGATTTTTTTTTTTGAAAAAATCCGTAATCCCCTAGGTCACAATTTCATCAAAAATCTGACTTTCGGCAATTCACTCAAAATTGTGCCAAACGGTTTGAAATGCTCCCCTGAAACGTTTGGATGTCGAAACACAAGTCTTTTTATCACAGGACAAGAAATCAGCCCTCGACAACTTAACCGGCTTAAAATTTTTTTTTGAAAAAATCCGTAAGCCCTGGGTCACAATTTCATCAAAAATCTGACTTCCGGGTATTCACTCAAAAATGGTGCCAAACGGGTGAAAATGCTCCCCTGAAGGGTTTGGCGGTCGAAACAGAATTTTTTTTATCACAGGACAAGAAATCAGCCATCGACAAGTTAACCGGCAGAATTTTTTTTTTGAAAAAATCCGTAAGCCCCGGGGTCACGATTTCATCAAAAATCTGACTTTCGACAATTCACTCAATTGGCACAAAATCCGTAAGCCCCGGGGTCACGATTTCATCAAAAATCTGACTTTCGGCCATTCACTCAAAAATGGTGCCAAACGGTTGCAAATGCTCCCCTGAAACGTTTGGACGTCGAAACAGAAGTCTTTTTATCACAGGACAAGAAATCAGCCCTCGACAACTTAACCGGCTTAATTTTTTTAAAAAAAAAATCCGTAAGCCCCGGGGTCACAATTTCATCAAAAATCGGACTTTCGGGAATTCACTCAAAAATGATGCCAAACGGGTGCAAATGCTCCCCTGAAGGGTTTGGCGGTCGAAACAGAAGTTTTTTATCACAGGACAAGAAATCAGCCATCGACAACTTAACAGGCAGAATTTTTTTTTTGAAAAAATCTGTAAGCCCCGGGGTCACAATTTCATCAAAAATCTGAATTTCGACAATTCACTCAAAAATGGAGCTAAACGGTTGCAAATGCTTCCCTGAAAGGTTTGGCGGTCGAAACAGAAGGCTTTTTATCACACGACAAGAAATCATCCCTCGACAACTTAACCGGCAGAAATGTTTTTTTGAAAAAATCCCTAAGCCCCGGGGTCACAATTTCATCAAAAATCTGACTTTTGGCAATTCACTCAAAAATGGTGCCAAACGGGTGCAAATGCTCCCCTGAACAGTTTGGCGGTCGAAACAGAAGTTTTTTTATCACAGGACAAGAAATCAGCGATCGACAACTTAACCGGCAGAAATTTTTTTTTGAAAAAATCCGTAAGCCCCGGGGTCACAATTTCATCAAAAATCTGACTTTCGACAATTCACTCAAAAATGGAGCTAAACGGTTGCAAATGCTCCCCTGAAAGGTTTGGCGGTCAAAACAGAAGGCTTTTTATCACAGGACAAGAAATCAGCCCTCGACAACTTAACCGGCAGATTTTTTTTTTTGAAAAAATCCGTAATCCCCTAGGTCACAATTTCATCAAAAATCTGACTTTCGGCAATTCACTCAAAATTGTGCCAAACGGTTTGAAATGCTCCCCTGAAACGTTTGGATGTCGAAACACAAGTCTTTTTATCACAGGACAAGAAATCAGCCCTCGACAACTTAACCGGCTTAAAATTTTTTTTTGAAAAAATCCGTAAGCCCCGGGGTCACAATTTCATCAAAAATCTGACTTCCGGGTATTCACTCAAAAATGGTGCCAAACGGGTGAAAATGCTCCCCTGAAGGGTTTGGCGGTCGAAACAGAATTTTTTTTATCACAGGACAAGAAATCAGCCATCGACAAGTTAACCGGCAGAATTTTTTTTTTGAAAAAATCCGTAAGCCCCGGGGTCACGATTTCATCAAAAATCTGACTTTCGACAATTCACTCAAAAATGGAGCTAAACGGTTGCAAATGCTCCCCTGAAACGTTTGGATGTCGAAACAGAAGTCTTTTTATCACAGGACAAGAAATCAGCCCTCGACAACTTAACCGGCAGAAATTTTTTTTTGAAAAAATCCGTAAGCCCCGGGGTCACAATTTCATCAAAAATCGGACTTTCGGGAATTCACTCAAAAATGATGCCAAATGGGTGCAAATGCTCCCCTGAAAGGTTTGGCGGTCGAAACAGAAGTTTATTTATCACAGGACAAGAAATCAGCCATCGACAACTTAACAGGCAGAATTTTTTTTTGAAAAAATCCGTAAGCCCCGGGGTCACAATTTCATCAAAAATCTGACTTTCGACAATTCACTCAAAAATGGAGCTAAACGGTTGCAAATGCTCCCCTGAAAGGTTTGGCGGTCGAAACAGAAGGCTTTTTATCACAGGACAAGAAATCAGCCCTCGACAACTTAACCGGCAGAATTTTATTTTTGAAAAAATCCGTAAGCCCCGGGGTCACAATTTCATCAAAAATCGGACTTCCGGGAATTCACTCAAAAATGGTGCCAAACGGGTGAAAATGCTCCCCTGAAGGGTTTGGCGGTCGGTCGAAACAGATTTTTTTTTTATCACAAGACAAGAAATCAGCCATCGACAAGTTAACCGGCAGAAATTTTTTTTTGAAAAAATCCGTAAGCCCCGAGGTCACAATTTCATCAAAAATCTGACTTTCGACAATTCACTCAAAAATGGAGCTAAACGGTTGCAAATGCTCCCCTGAAAGGTTTGGCGGTCAAAATAGAAGGCTTTTTATCACAGGACAAGAAATCAGCCCTCGAGAACTTAACCGGCAGAATTCTTTTTTAAAAAAAATCCGTAAGCCTCGGGGTCACAATTTCATCAAAAATCGGACTTTCGGCAATTCACTCAAAAATGGAGCCAAACGGGTGAAAATGCTCCCCTGAAGGGTTTGGCGGTCGAAACAGAATTTTTTTTATCACAGGACAAGAAATCAGCCATCGACAACTTAACCAGCAGAAATTTTTTTTTGAAAAAATCCGTAAGCCCCGGGTCACAATTTCATCAAAAATCTGACTTTCGACAATTCACTCAAAAATGGAGCTAAACGGTTGCAAATGCTCCCCTGAAAGATTTGGCGGTCAAAATAGAAGGCTTTTTATCACAGGACAAGAAATCAGCCGTCGACAACTTAACCGGCAGAATTTTTTTTTTGAAAAAATCCGTAAGCCCCGGGGTCACAATTTCATCAAAAATCTGACTTTCGGCAATTCACTCAAAAATGGTGCCAAACGGGTGAAAATGCTCCCCTGAAGGGTTTGGCGGTCGAAACAGAAAGCTTTTTTATCACAGGACAAGAAATCAGCCATCGACAATTTAACCGGCAGAAATTTTTTTTTGAAAAAATCCGTAAGCCCCGGGGTCACAATTTCATCCAAGATCTGACTTTCGGCAATTCACTCAAAAATGGTGCCAAACGGGTGCAAATGCTCCCCTGAAGGGTTTGGCGGTCGAAACAGAAAGCTTTTTTATCACAGGACAAGAAATCAGCCATCGACAATTTAACCGGCAGAAATTTTTTTTTGAAAAAATCCGTAAGCCCCGGGGTCACAATTTCATCCAAGATCTGACTTTCGACAATTCACTCAAAAATGGAGCTAAACGGTTGCAAATGCTCCCCTGAAACGTTTGGATGTCGAAACAGAAGTCTTTTTATCACAGGACAAGAAATCAGCCCTCGACAACTTAACCGGCAGAAATTTTTTTTTGAAAAAATCCGTAAGCCCCGGGGTCACAATTTCATCAAAAATCGGACTTTCGGGAATTCACTCAAAAATGATGCCAAATGGGTGCAAATGCTCCCCTGAAAGGTTTGGCGGTCGAAACAGAAGTTTATTTATCACAGGACAAGAAATCAGCCATCGACAACTTAACAGGCAGAATTTTTTTTTGAAAAAATCCGTAAGCCCCGGGGTCACAATTTCATCAAAAATCTGACTTTCGACAATTCACTCAAAAATGGAGCTAAACGGTTGCAAATGCTCCCCTGAAAGGTTTGGCGGTCGAAACAGAAGGCTTTTTATCACAGGACAAGAAATCAGCCCTCGACAACTTAACCGGCAGAATTTTTTTTTTGAAAAAATCCGTAAGCCCCGGGGTCACAATTTCATCAAAAATCTGACTTTCGGCAATTCACTCAAAAATGGTGCCAAACGGGTGAAAATGCTCCCCTGAAGGGTTTGGCGGTCGAAACAGAAAGCTTTTTTATCACAGGACAAGAAATCAGCCATCGACAATTTAACTGGCAGAAATTTTTTTTTGAAAAAATCCGTAAGCCCCGGGGTCACAATTTCATCCAAGATCTGACTTTCGACAATTCACTCAAAAATGGAGCTAAACGGTTGCAAATGCTCCCCTGAAAGGTTTGGCGGTCAAAACAGAAGGCTTTTTATCACAGGACGAGAAATCAGCCCTCGACAACTTAACCGGCAGAAATTTTTTTTTTGAAAAAATCCGTAAGCCCCGGGCTCACAATTTCATCAAAAATCTGACTTTCGGGAATTCACTCAAAAATGGTGCCAAACGGGTGAAAATGCTCCCCTGAAGGGTTTGGCGGTCGAAACAGAATTTTTTTTATCACAGGACAAGAAATCAGCCATCGACAAGTTAACCGGCAGAAATTTTTAAAAAAAAAAATCCCTAAGCCCCGGGGTCACAATTTCATCAAAAATCTGACTTTCGGCAATTCACTCAAAAATGGTGCCAAATGGTTGCAAATGCTCCCCTGAAACGTTTGGATGTCGAAAGAGAAGTCTTTTTATGACAGGACAAGAAATCAGCCCTCGACAACTTAACCGGCTTAAAAATTTTTTTTGAAAAAATCCGTAAGCCCCGGGGTCACAATTTCATCAAAAATCGGACTTCCGGGAATTCACTCAAAAATGGTGCCAAACGGGTGAAAATGCTCTCCTGAAGGGTTTGGCGGTCGAAACAGATTTTTTTTTATCACAGGACAAGAAATCAGCCATCGACAAGTTAACCAGCAGAATTTTTTTTTTGAAAAAATCCGTAAGCCCCGGGGTCACGATTTCATCAAAAATCGGACTTTCGACAATTCACTCAAAAATGGAGCTAAACGGTTGCAAATGCTCCCCTGAAACGTTTGGATGTCGAAACAGAAGTCTTTTTATCACAGGACAAGAAATCAGCCCTCGACAACTTAACCGGCTTAAATTTTTTTTTGAAAAAATCCGTAAGCCCCGGGGTCACAATTTCATCAAAAATCGGACTTTCGGAAATTCACTCAAAAATGATGCCAAACGGGTGCAAATGCTCCCCTGAAAGGTTTGGCGGTCGAAACAGAAGTTTTTTTATAACAGGACAAGAAATCAGCCATCGACAACTTAACAGGCAGAATTTTTTTTTTGAAAAAATCCGTAAGCCCCGGGGTCACAATTTCATCAAAAATCTGACTTTCGGCAATTCACTCAAAAATGGTGCCAAACGGGAGAAAATGCTCCCCTGAAACGTTTGGCGGTCGAAACAGAAGTTTTTTTATTACAGGACAAGAAATCAGCCATCGACAACTTAACAGGCAGAATTTTTTTTTTGAAAAAATCCGTAAGCCCCGGGGTCACAATTTCATCAAAAATCTGACTTTCGACAATTCACTCAAAAATGGAGCTAAACGGTTGCAAATGCTCCCCTGAAACGTTTGGCGGTCAAAACAGAAGGCTTTTTATCACAGGACAAGAAATCAGCCCTCGACAACTTAACCGGCAGAATTTTTTTTTTGAAAAAATCCGTAAGCCCCGGGGTCACAATTTCATCAAAAATCTGACTTTCGGCAATTCATTCAAAAATGGTGCCAACGGGTGCAAATGCTCCCCCGATAGGTTTGGCAGTCGAAACAGAAAGCTTTTTTATCACAGGACAAGAAATCAGCCATCGACAACTTAACCGGCAGAATTTTTTTTTTGAAAGAATCCGTAAGCCCCGGGGTCACAATTTCATCCAAAATCTGACTTTCGACAATTCACTCAAAAATGGAGCTAAACGGTTGCAAATGCTCCCCTGAAAGGTTTGGCGGTCAAAACAGAAGGCTTTTTATCACAGGAAAAGAAATCAGCCCTCGACAACTTAACCGGCAGAATTTTTTTTTTGAAAAAATCCGTAAGCCCCGGGGTCACAATTTCATCAAAAATCTGACTTTCGGCAATTCACTCAAAAATGGTGCCAAACGGGTGAAAATGCTCCCCTGAAGGGTTTGGCGGTCAAAACAGAATTTTTTTTATCACAGGACAAGAAATCAGCCATCGACAAGTTAACCGGCAGAAATTTTTTTTTGAAAAAATCCCTAAGCCCCGGGGTCACAATTTCATCAAAAATCTGACTTCCGGGAATTCACTCAAAAATGATGCCAAACGGCTGTAAATGCTCCCCTGAAACGTTTGGATGTCGAAAGAGAAGTCTTTTTATGACAGGACAAGAAATCAGCCCTCGACAACTTAACCGGCAAAAATTTTTTTTTGAAAAAATCCGTAAGCCCCGGGGTCACAATTTCATCAAAAATCTGACTTTCGACAATTCACTCAAAAATGGAGCTAAACGGTTGCAAATGCTCCCCTGAAAGGTTTGGCGGTCAAAATAGAAGGCTTTTTATCACAGGACAAGAAATCAGCCCTCGACAACTTAACCGGCAGATTTTTTAAAAAAAAAAATCCGTAAGCCCCGGGGTCACAATTTCATCAAAAATCGGACTTTCGGGAATTCACTCAAAAATGATGCCAAACGGGTGCAAATGCTCCCCTGAAAGGTTTGGCGGTCGAAACAGAAGTTTTTTATCACAGGACAAGAAATCAGCCATCGACAACTTAACAGGCAGAATTTTTTTTTTGAAAAAATCTGTAAGCCCCGGGGTCACAATTTCATCAAAAATCTTTCGACAATTCACTCAAAAATGGAGCTAAACGGTTGCAAATGCTCCCCTGAAAGGTTTGGCGGTCGAAACAGAAGGCTTTTTATCACACGACAAGAAATCAGCCCTCGACAACTTAACCGGCAGAATTTTTTTTTTGAAAAAATCCATAAGCCCCGGGGTCACAATTTCATCAAAAATCTGACTTTCGGCAATTCACTCAAAAATGGTGCCAAACGGGTGCAAATGCTCCCCTGAACAGTTTGGCGGTCGAAACAGAAGTTTTTTTATCACAGGACAAGAAATCAGCGATCGACAACTTAACCGGCAGAAATTTTTTTTTGAAAAAATCCGTAAGCCCCGGGGTCACAATTTCATCAAAAATCTGACTTTCGACAATTCACTCAAAAATGGAGCTAAACGGTTGCAAATGCTCCCCTGAAAGGTTTGGCGGTCAAAACAGAAGGCTTTTTATCACAATACAAGAAATCAGCCCTCGACAACTTAACCGGCAGATTTTTTTTTTTTGAAAAAATCCGTAATCCCCTAGGTCACAATTTCATCAAAAATCTGACTTTCGGCAATTCACTCAAAATTGTGCCAAACGGTTTGAAATGCTCCCCTGAAACGTTTGGATGTCGAAACACAAGTCTTTTTATCACAGGACAAGAAATCAGCCCTCGACAACTTAACCGGCAGAAATTTTTTTTTGAAAAATCCGTAAGCCCCGGGGTCACAATTTCATCAAAAATCGGACTTTCGGAAATTCACTCAAAAATGATGCCAAATGGGTGCAAATGCTCCCCTGAAAGGTTTGGCGGTCGAAACAGAAGTTTTTTTATCACAGGACAAGAAATCAGCCATCGACAACTTAACAGGCAGAATTTTTTTTTTGAAAAAATCCGTAAGCCCCGGGGTCACAATTTCATCAAAAATCTGACTTTCGACAATTCACTCAAAAATGGAGCTAAACGGTTGCAAATGCTCCCCTGAAACGTTTGGACGTCGAAACAGAAGTCTTTTTATCACAGGACAAGAAATCAGCCCTCGACAACTTGACCGGCAGAAATTTTTTTTTGAAAAAATCCGTAAGCCCCGGGGTCACAATTCCATCAAAAATCTGACTTTCGACAATTCACTCAAAAATGGAGCTAAACGGTTGCAAATGCTCCCCTGAAAGGTTTGGCGGTCAAAACAGAAGGCTTTTTATCACAGGACAAGAAATCAGCCCTCGACAACTTAACCGGCAGAATTTTTTTTTTGAAAAAATCCCTAAGCCCCGGGGTCACAATTTCATCAAAAATCTGACTTTCGGCAATTCACTCAAAAATGGTGCCAAACGGGTGAAAATGCTCCGCTCAAAGGGTTGGCGGTCGAAACAGAAAGCTTTTTTATCACAGGAAAAGAAATCAGCCGTCGACAACTTAACCAGCAGAATTTTTTTTTTGAAAAAATCCCTAAGCCCCGGGGTCACAATTTCATCAAAAATCTGACTTTCGGCAATTCACTCAAAAATGGTGCCAAACAGGTGAAAATGCTCCCCTGAAGGGTTTGGCGGTCGGTCGAAACAGATTTTTTTTTATCACAAGACAAGAAATCAGCCATCGACAACTTAAGCGGCAGAAATTTTTTTTTGAAAAAATCCGTAAACCCCGGGGTCACAATTTCATCAAAAATCTGACTTTCGGCAATTCACTCAAAAATGGTGCCAAACGGTTGCAAATGCTCCCCTGAAAGGTTTGGCGGTCGAAACAGTAAGCTTTTTTATCACAGGAAAAGAAATCAGCCGTCGACAACTTAACCGGCAGAATTTTTTTTTTGAAAAAATCCCTAAGCCCCGGGGTCACAATTTCATCAAAAATCTGACTTTCGGCAATTCACTCAAAAATGGTGCCAAACGGGTGCAGATGCTCCCCTGAAAGGTTTGGCGGTTGAAACAGAATTTTTTTTATCACAGGACAAGAAATCAGCCATCGACAAGTTAACCGGGAGAAATTTTTTTTTGAAAAAATCCGTAAGCCCCGGGGTCACAATTTCATCAAAAATCTGACTTTCGGCAATTCACTCAAAAATGGAGCTAAACGGTTGCAAATGCTCCCCTGAAAGGTTTGGCGGTCAAAACAAAAGGCTTTTTATCACAGGACAAGAAATCAGCCCTCGACAACTTAACCGGCAGAATTTTTTTTTAAAAAAAATCCGTAAGCCCCGGGGTCACAATTTCATCAAAAATCTGACTTTCGGCAATTCACTCAAAAATGGTGCCAAACGGTTGCAAATGCTCCCCTGAAACGTTTGGATGTCGAAACGGAAGTCTTTTTATCACAGGAGAAGAAATCAGCCCTCGACAAGTTAACCGGCAGAATTTTTTTTTTGAAAAAATCCGTAAGCCCCAGTGTCACGATTTCATCAAAAATCTGACTTTCGACAATTCACTCAAAAATGGAGCTAAACGGTTGCAAATGCTCCCCTGAAACGTTTGGATGTCGAAACAGAAGTCTTTTTATCTCAGGACAAGAAATCAGCCCTCGACAACTTAAGCGGCTTAAAATTTTTTTTTGAAAAAATCCGTAAGCCCCGGGGTCACAATTTCATCAAAAATCGGACTTCCGGGAATTCACTCAAAAATGGTGCCAAACGGGTGAAAATGCTCCCCTGAAGGGTTTGGCGGTCGAAACAGAATTTTTTTTATCACAGGACAAGAAATCAGCCATCGACAAGTTAACCGGCAGAAATTTTGTTTTGAAAAAATCCGTAAGCCCCGGGGTCACGATTTCATCAAAAATCTGACTTTCGACAATTCACTCAAAAATGGAGCTAAACGGTTGCAAATGCTCCCCTGAAACGTTTGGATGTCGAAACAGAAGTCTTTTTATCACAGGACAAGAAATCAGCCCTCGACAACTTAACCGGCTTAAATTTTTTTTTGAAAAAATCCGTAAGCCCCGGGGTCACAATTTCATAAAAAATCGGACTTTCGGGAATTCACTCAAAAATGATGCCAAACGGGTGCAAATGCTCCCCTGAAAGGTTTGGCGGTCGAAACAGAAGTTTTTTTATCACAGGACAAGAAATCAGCCATCGACAACTTAACCGGCAGAATTTTCTTTTTTGAAAAAATCCCTAAGCCCCGGGGTCACAATTTCATCAAAAATCTGACTTTCGGCAATTCACTCAAAAATGGTGCCAAACGGGTGCAGATGCTCCCCTGCAAGGTTTGGCGGTTGAAACAGAATTTTTTTTATCACAGGACAAGAAATCAGCCATCGACAAGTTAACCGGGAGAAATTTTTTTTTGAAAAAATCCGTAAGCCCCGGGGTCACAATTTCATCAAAAATCTGACTTTCGGCAATTCACTCA
Organism: Podarcis filfolensis; assembly: GCF_964270895.1. Taxonomy (NCBI): domain Eukaryota; kingdom Metazoa; phylum Chordata; class Lepidosauria; order Squamata; family Lacertidae; genus Podarcis; species Podarcis filfolensis. The sequence continues at coordinate 191,759 of NW_028149500.1, forward strand.
AAAATGGAGCTAAACGGTTGCAAATGCTCCCCTGAAAGGTTTGGCGGTCAAAACAGAAGGCTTTTTATCACAGGACAAGAAATCAGCCCTCGAGAACTTAACCGGCAGAATTTTTTTTTAAAAAAAATCCGTAAGCCCCGGGGTCACAATTTCATCAAAAATCTGACTTTCGGCAATTCACTCAAAAATGGTGCCAAACGGTTGCAAATGCTCCCCTGAAACGTTTGGATGTCGAAACGGAAGTCTTTTTATCACAGGAGAAGAAATCAGCCCTCAACAACTTAAGCGGCTTAAAATTTTTTTTTGAAAAAATCCGTAAGCCCCGGGGTCACAATTTCATCAAAAATCGGACTTCCGGGAATTCACTCAAAAATGGTGCCAAACGGGTGAAAATGCTCCCCTGAAGGGTTTGGCGGTCGAAAAAGAATTTTTTTATCACAGGACAAGAAATCAGCCATCGACAAGTTAACCGGCAGAATTTTTTTTTTGAAAAAATCCGTAAGCCCCGGGGTCACGATTTCATCAAAAATCTGACTTTCGACAATTCACTCAAAAATGGTGCCAAACGGTTGCAAATGCTCCCCTGAAACGTTTGGATGTCGAAACAGAAGTCTTTTTATCACAGGAGAAGAAATCAGCCCTCGACAAGTTAACCGGCAGAATTTTTTTTTTGAAAACATCCGTAAGCCCCGGGGTCACGATTTCATCAAAAATCTGACTTTCGACAATTCACTCAAAAATGGAGCTAAACGGTTGCAAATGCTCCCCTGAAACGTTTGGCGGTCAAAACAGAAGGCTTTTTATCACAGGACAAGAAATCAGCCCTCGACAAGTTAACCGGCAGAAATTTTTTTTTGAAAAAATCCGTAAGCCCCGGGGTCACAATTTCATCAAAAATCTGACTTTCGGCAATTCATTCAAAAATGTTGCCAAACGGTTGCAAATGCTCCCCTGAAAGGTTTGGCGGTCAAAACAGAAGGCTTTTTATCACAGGAAAAGAAATCAGCCGTCGACAACTTAACCGGCAGAATTTTTTTTTTGAAAAAATCCGTAAGCCCCGGGGTCACAATTTCATCAAAAATCTGACTTTCGGCAATTCACTCAAAAATGGTGCCAAACGGGTGCAGATGCTCCCCTGAAAGGTTTGGCGGTTGAAACAGAATTTTTTTTATCACAGGACAAGAAATCAGCCATCGACAAGTTAACCGGGAGAAATTTTTTTTTGAAAAAATCCGTAAGCCCCGGGGTCACAATTTCATCAAAAATCTGACTTTCGGCAATTCACTCAAAAATGGAGCTAAACGGTTGCAAATGCTCCCCTGAAAGGTTTGGCGGTCAAAACAAAAGGCTTTTTATCACAGGACAAGAAATCAGCCCTCGACAACTTAACCGGCAGAATTTTTTTTTAAAAAAAATCCGTAAGCCCCGGGGTCACAATTTCATCAAAAATCTGACTTTCGGCAATTCACTCAAAAATGGTGCCAAACGGTTGCAAATGCTCCCCTGAAACGTTTGGATGTCGAAACGGAAGTCTTTTTATCACAGGAGAAGAAATCAGCCCTCGACAAGTTAACCGGCAGAATTTTTTTTTTGAAAAAATCCGTAAGCCCCAGTGTCACGATTTCATCAAAAATCTGACTTTCGACAATTCACTCAAAAATGGAGCTAAACGGTTGCAAATGCTCCCCTGAAACGTTTGGATGTCGAAACAGAAGTCTTTTTATCTCAGGACAAGAAATCAGCCCTCGACACCTTAAGCGGCTTAAAATTTTTTTTTGAAAAAATCCGTAAGCCCCGGGGTCACAATTTCATCAAAAATCGGACTTCCGGGAATTCACTCAAAAATGGTGCCAAACGGGTGAAAATGCTCCCCTGAAGGGTTTGGCGGTCGAAACAGAATTTTTTTTATCACAGGACAAGAAATCAGCCATCGACAAGTTAACCGGCAGAAATTTTGTTTTGAAAAAATCCGTAAGCCCCGGGGTCACGATTTCATCAAAAATCTGACTTTCGACAATTCACTCAAAAATGGAGCTAAACGGTTGCAAATGCTCCCCTGAAACGTTTGGATGTCGAAACAGAAGTCTTTTTATCACAGGACAAGAAATCAGCCCTCGACAACTTAACCGGCTTAAATTTTTTTTTGAAAAAATCCGTAAGCCCCGGGGTCACAATTTCATAAAAAATCGGACTTTCGGGAATTCACTCAAAAATGATGCCAAACGGGTGCAAATGCTCCCCTGAAAGGTTTGGCGGTCGAAACAGAAGTTTTTTTATCACAGGACAAGAAATCAGCCATCGACAACTTAACCGGCAGAATTTTTTTTTTGAAAAAATCCATAAGCCCCGGGGTCACAATTTCATCAAAAATCTGACTTTCGGCAATTCACTCAAAAATGGTGCCAAACGGGTGAAAATGCTCCGCTCAAAGGGTTGGCGGTCGAAACAGAAAGCTTTTTTATCACAGGAAAAGAAATCAGCCGTCGACAACTTAACCAGCAGAATTTTTTTTTTGAAAAAATCCCTAAGCCCCGGGGTCACAATTTCATCAAAAATCTGACTTTCGGCAATTCACTCAAAAATGGTGCCAAACAGGTGAAAATGCTCCCCTGAAGGGTTTGGCGGTCGGTCGAAACAGATTTTTTTTTATCACAAGACAAGAAATCAGCCATCGACAACTTAAGCGGCAGAAATTTTTTTTTGAAAAAATCCGTAAGCCCCGGGGTCACAATTTCATCCAAAATCTGACTTTCGACAATTCACTCAAAAATGGAGCTAAACAGTTGCAAATGCTCCCCTGAAAGGTTTGGCGGTCAAAACAGAAGGCTTTTTATCACAGGACAAGAAATCAGCCCTCGACAACTTAACCGGCAGAATTTTTTTTTTGAAAAAATCCGTAAGCCCCGGGGTCACAATTTCATCAAAAAACTGACTTTCGGCAATTCACTCAAAAATGGTGCCAAACGGTTGCAAATGCTCCCCTGAAAGGTTTGGCGGTCGAAACAGTAAGCTTTTTTATCACAGGAAAAGAAATCAGCCGTCGACAACTTAACCGGCAGAATTTTCTTTTTTGAAAAAATCCCTAAGCCCCGGGGTCACAATTTCATCAAAAATCTGACTTTCGGCAAATTCACTCAAAAATGGTGCCAAACGGGTGCAGATGCTCCCCTGAAAGGTTTGGCGGTTGAAACAGAATTTTTTTTATCACAGGACAAGAAATCAGCCATCGACAAGTTAACCGGGAGAAATTTTTTTTTGAAAAAATCCGTAAGCCCCGGGGTCACAATTTCATCAAAAATCTGACTTTCGGCAATTCACTCAAAAATGGAGCTAAACGGTTGCAAATGCTCCCCTGAAAGGTTTGGCGGTCAAAACAGAAGGCTTTTTATCACAGGACAAGAAATCAGCCCTCGAGAACTTAACCGGCAGAATTTTTTTTTAAAAAAAATCCGTAAGCCCCGGGGTCACAATTTCATCAAAAATCTGACTTTCGGCAATTCACTCAAAAATGGTGCCAAACGGTTGCAAATGCTCCCCTGAAACGTTTGGATGTCGAAACGGAAGTCTTTTTATCACAGGAGAAGAAATCAGCCCTCGACAACTTAAGCGGCTTAAAATTTTTTTTTGAAAAAATCCGTAAGCCCCGGGGTCACAATTTCATCAAAAATCGGACTTTCGGCAATTCACTCAAAAATGGTGCCAAACGGGTGAAAATGCTCCCCTGAAGGGTTTGGCGGTCGAAACAGAAGTTTTTTTATTACAGGACAAGAAATCAGCCATCGACAACTTAACAGGCAGAATTTTTTTTTTGAAAAAATCCGTAAGCCCCGGGGTCACAATTTCATCAAAAATCTGACTTTCGGCAATCCACTCAAAAATGGAGCTAAACGGTTGCAAATGCTCCCCTGAAACGTTTGGCGGTCAAAACAGAAGGCTTTTTATCACAGGACAAGAAATCAGCCCTCGACAACTTAACCGGCAGAATTTTTTTTTTGAAAAAATCCGTAAGCCCCGGGGTCACAATTTCATCAAAAATCTGACTTTCGGCAATTCATTCAAAAATGGTGCCAACGGGTGCAAATGCTCCCCTGATAGGTTTGGCAGTCGAAACAGAAAGCTTTTTTATCACAGGACAAGAAATCAGCCATCGACAACTTAACCGGCAGAATTTTTTTTTTGAAAAAATCCGTAAGCCCCGGGGTCACAATTTCATCAAAAATCTGACTTTCGACAATTCACTCAAAAATGGAGCTAAACGGTTGCAAATGCTCCCCTGAAAGGTTTGGCGGTCAAAACAGAAGGCTTTTTATCACAGGACGAGAAATCAGCCCTCGACAACTTAACCGGCAGAAAGTTTTTTTTTGAAAAAATCCGTAAGCCCCGGGGTCACAATTTCATCAAAAATCTGACTTTCGGCAATTCACTCAAAAATGGTGCCAAACGGGTGAAAATGCTCCCTTGAAGGGTTTGGCGGTCGAAACAGAATTTTTTTTATCACAGGACAAGAAATCAGCCATCGACAAGTTAACCGGCAGAAATTTTTTTTAAAAAAAAATCCCTAAGCCCCGGGGTCACAATTTCATCAAAAATCTGACTTTCGACAATTCACTCAAAAATGGAGCTAAACGGTTGCAAATGCTCCCCTGAAACGTTTGGACGTCGAAACAGAAGTCTTTTTATCACAGGACAAGAAATCAGCCCTCGACAACTTAACCGGCTTAAATTTTTTTTTGAAAAAATCCGTAAGCCCCGGGGTCACAATTTCATCAAAAATCTGACTTTCGGCAATTCACTCAAAAATGGTGCCAAACGGGTGCAAATGCTCCCCTGAACAGTTTGGCGGTCGAAACAGAAGTTTTTTTATCACAGGACAAGAAATCAGCCCTCGACAACTTGACCGGCAGAAATTTTTTTTTGAAAAAATCCGTAAGCCCCGGGGTCACAATTCCATCAAAAATCTGACTTTCGACAATTCACTCAAAAATGGAGCTAAACGGTTGCAAATGCTCCCCTGAAAGGTTTGGCGGTCAAAACAGAAGGCTTTTTATCACAGGACAAGAAATCAGCCCTCGACAACTTAACCGGCAGAATTTTTTTTTTGAAAAAATCCCTAAGCCCCGGGGTCACAATTTCATCAAAAATCTGACTTTCGGCAATTCACTCAAAAATGGTGCCAAACGGGTGAAAATGCTCCGCTCAAAGGGTTGGCGGTCGAAACAGAAAGCTTTTTTATCACAGGAAAAGAAATCAGCCGTCGACAACTTAACCAGCAGAATTTTTTTTTTGAAAAAATCCCTAAGCCCCGGGGTCACAATTTCATCAAAAATCTGACTTTCGGCAATTCACTCAAAAATGGTGCCAAACAGGTGAAAATGCTCCCCTGAAGGGTTTGGCGGTCGGTCGAAACAGATTTTTTTTTATCACAAGACAAGAAATCAGCCATCGACAACTTAAGCGGCAGAAATTTTTTTTTGAAAAAATCCGTAAACCCCGGGGTCACAATTTCATCAAAAATCTGACTTTCGGCAATTCACTCAAAAATGGTGCCAAACGGTTGCAAATGCTCCCCTGAAAGGTTTGGCGGTCGAAACAGTAAGCTTTTTTATCACAGGAAAAGAAATCAGCCGTCGACAACTTAACCGGCAGAATTTTCTTTTTTGAAAAAATCCCTAAGCCCCGGGGTCACAATTTCATCAAAAATCTGACTTTCGGCAATTCACTCAAAAATGGTGCCAAACGGGTGCAGATGCTCCCCTGCAAGGTTTGGCGGTTGAAACAGAATTTTTTTTATCACAGGACAAGAAATCAGCCATCGACAAGTTAACCGGGAGAAATTTTTTTTTGAAAAAATCCGTAAGCCCCGGGGTCACAATTTCATCAAAAATCTGACTTTCGGCAATTCACTCAAAAATGGAGCTAAACGGTTGCAAATGCTCCCCTGAAAGGTTTGGCGGTCAAAACAGAAGGCTTTTTATCACAGGACAAGAAATCAGCCCTCGAGAACTTAACCGGCAGAATTTTTTTTAAAAAAAAATCCGTAAGCCCCGGGGTCACAATTTCATCAAAAATCTGACTTTCGGCAATTCACTCAAAAATGGTGCCAAACGGTTGCAAATGCTCCCCTGAAACGTTTGGATGTCGAAACGGAAGTCTTTTTATCACAGGAGAAGAAATCAGCCCTCAACAACTTAAGCGGCTTAAAATTTTTTTTTGAAAAAATCCGTAAGCCCCGGGGTCACAATTTCATCAAAAATCGGACTTCCGGGAATTCACTCAAAAATGGTGCCAAACGGGTGAAAATGCTCCCCTGAAGGGTTTGGCGGTCGAAAAAGAATTTTTTTATCACAGGACAAGAAATCAGCCATCGACAAGTTAACCGGCAGAATTTTTTTTTTGAAAAAATCCGTAAGCCCCGGGGTCACGATTTCATCAAAAATCTGACTTTCGACAATTCACTCAAAAATGGTGCCAAACGGTTGCAAATGCTCCCCTGAAACGTTTGGATGTCGAAACGGAAGTCTTTTTATCACAGGACAAGAAATCAGCCCTCGACAACTTAACCGGCAGATTTTTTTTTTTAAAAAAAATCCGTAAGCCCCGGGGTCACAATTTCATCAAAAATCTGACTTTCGGCAATTCACTCAAAAATGGTGCCAAACGGTTGCAAATGCTCCCCTGAAACGTTTGGATGTCGAAACGGAAGTCTTTTTATCACAGGAGAAGAAATCAGCCCTCGACAAGTTAACCGGCAGAAATTTTTTTTTGAAAAAATCCGTAAGCCCCGGGGTCACAATTTCATCAAAAATCTGACTTTCGGCAATTCATTCAAAAATGGTGCCAAACGGTTGCAAATGCTCCCCTGAAAGGTTTGGCGGTCAAAACAGAAGGCTTTTTATCACAGGAAAAGAAATCAGCCGTCGACAACTTAACCGGCAGAATTTTTTTTTTGAAAAAATCCGTAAGCCCCGGGGTCACAATTTCATCAAAAATCTGACTTTCGGCAATTCACTCAAAAATGGTGCCAAACGGGTGCAGATGCTCCCCTGAAAGGTTTGGCGGTTGAAACAGAATTTTTTTTATCACAGGACAAGAAATCAGCCATCGACAAGTTAACCGGGAGAAATTTTTTTTTGAAAAAATCCGTAAGCCCCGGGGTCACAATTTCATCAAAAATCTGACTTTCGGCAATTCACTCAAAAATGGAGCTAAACGGTTGCAAATGCTCCCCTGAAAGGTTTGGCGGTCAAAACAAAAGGCTTTTTATCACAGGACAAGAAATCAGCCCTCGACAACTTAACCGGCAGAATTTTTTTTTAAAAAAAATCCGTAAGCCCCGGGGTCACAATTTCATCAAAAATCTGACTTTCGGCAATTCACTCAAAAATGGTGCCAAACGGTTGCAAATGCTCCCCTGAAACGTTTGGATGTCGAAACGGAAGTCTTTTTATCACAGGAGAAGAAATCAGCCCTCGACAAGTTAACCGGCAGAATTTTTTTTTTGAAAAAATCCGTAAGCCCCAGTGTCACGATTTCATCAAAAATCTGACTTTCGACAATTCACTCAAAAATGGAGCTAAACGGTTGCAAATGCTCCCCTGAAACGTTTGGATGTCGAAACAGAAGTCTTTTTATCTCAGGACAAGAAATCAGCCCTCGACAACTTAAGCGGCTTAAAATTTTTTTTTGAAAAAATCCGTAAGCCCCGGGGTCACAATTTCATCAAAAATCGGACTTCCGGGAATTCACTCAAAAATGGTGCCAAACGGGTGAAAATGCTCCCCTGAAGGGTTTGGCGGTCGAAACAGAATTTTTTTTATCACAGGACAAGAAATCAGCCATCGACAAGTTAACCGGCAGAAATTTTGTTTTGAAAAAATCCGTAAGCCCCGGGGTCACGATTTCATCAAAAATCTGACTTTCGACAATTCACTCAAAAATGGAGCTAAACGGTTGCAAATGCTCCCCTGAAACGTTTGGATGTCGAAACAGAAGTCTTTTTATCACAGGACAAGAAATCAGCCCTCGACAACTTAACCGGCTTAAATTTTTTTTTGAAAAAATCCGTAAGCCCCGGGGTCACAATTTCATAAAAAATCGGACTTTCGGGAATTCACTCAAAAATGATGCCAAACGGGTGCAAATGCTCCCCTGAAAGGTTTGGCGGTCGAAACAGAAGTTTTTTTATCACAGGACAAGAAATCAGCCATCGACAACTTAACCGGCAGAATTTTCTTTTTTGAAAAAATCCCTAAGCCCCGGGGTCACAATTTCATCAAAAATCTGACTTTCGGCAATTCACTCAAAAATGGTGCCAAACGGGTGCAGATGCTCCCCTGCAAGGTTTGGCGGTTGAAACAGAATTTTTTTTATCACAGGACAAGAAATCAGCCATCGAAAAGTTAACCGGGAGAAATTTTTTTTTGAAAAAATCCGTAAGCCCCGGGGTCACAATTTCATCAAAAATCTGACTTTCGGCAATTCACTCAAAAATGGAGCTAAACGGTTGCAAATGCTCCCCTGAAAGGTTTGGCGGTCAAAACAGAAGGCTTTTTATCACAGGACAAGAAATCAGCCCTCGAGAACTTAACCGGCAGAATTTTTTTTAAAAAAAAATCCGTAAGCCCCGGGGTCACAATTTCATCAAAAATCTGACTTTCGGCAATTCACTCAAAAATGGTGCCAAACGGTTGCAAATGCTCCCCTGAAACGTTTGGATGTCGAAACGGAAGTCTTTTTATCACAGGAGAAGAAATCAGCCCTCAACAACTTAAGCGGCTTAAAATTTTTTTTTGAAAAAATCCGTAAGCCCCGGGGTCACAATTTCATCAAAAATCGGACTTCCGGGAATTCACTCAAAAATGGTGCCAAACGGGTGAAAATGCTCCCCTGAAGGGTTTGGCGGTCGAAAAAGAATTTTTTTATCACAGGACAAGAAATCAGCCATCGACAAGTTAACCGGCAGAATTTTTTTTTTGAAAAAATCCGTAAGCCCCGGGGTCACGATTTCATCAAAAATCTGACTTTCGACAATTCACTCAAAAATGGTGCCAAACGGTTGCAAATGCTCCCCTGAAACGTTTGGATGTCGAAACGGAAGTCTTTTTATCACAGGACAAGAAATCAGCCCTCGACAACTTAACCGGCAGATTTTTTTTTTTAAAAAAAATCCGTAAGCCCCGGGGTCACAATTTCATCAAAAATCTGACTTTCGGCAATTCACTCAAAAATGGTGCCAAACGGTTGCAAATGCTCCCCTGAAACGTTTGGATGTCGAAACGGAAGTCTTTTTATCACAGGAGAAGAAATCAGCCCTCGACAAGTTAACCGGCAGAATTTTTTTTTTGAAAACATCCGTAAGCCCCGGGGTCACGATTTCATCAAAAATCTGACTTTCGACAATTCACTCAAAAATGGAGCTAAACGGTTGCAAATGCTCCCCTGAAACGTTTGGCGGTCAAAACAGAAGGCTTTTTATCACAGGACAAGAAATCAGCCCTCGACAAGTTAACCGGCAGAAATTTTTTTTTGAAAAAATCCGTAAGCCCCGGGGTCACAATTTCATCAAAAATCTGACTTTCGGCAATTCATTCAAAAATGGTGCCAAACGGTTGCAAATGCTCCCCTGAAAGGTTTGGCGGTCAAAACAGAAGGCTTTTTATCACAGGAAAAGAAATCAGCCGTCGACAACTTAACCGGCAGAATTTTTTTTTTGAAAAAATCCGTAAGCCCCGGGGTCACAATTTCATCAAAAATCTGACTTTCGGCAATTCACTCAAAAATGGTGCCAAACGGGTGCAGATGCTCCCCTGAAAGGTTTGGCGGTTGAAACAGAATTTTTTTTATCACAGGACAAGAAATCAGCCATCGACAAGTTAACCGGGAGAAATTTTTTTTTGAAAAAATCCGTAAGCCCCGGGGTCACAATTTCATCAAAAATCTGACTTTCGGCAATTCACTCAAAAATGGAGCTAAACGGTTGCAAATGCTCCCCTGAAAGGTTTGGCGGTCAAAACAAAAGGCTTTTTATCACAGGACAAGAAATCAGCCCTCGACAACTTAACCGGCAGAATTTTTTTTTAAAAAAAATCCGTAAGCCCCGGGGTCACAATTTCATCAAAAATCTGACTTTCGGCAATTCACTCAAAAATGGTGCCAAACGGTTGCAAATGCTCCCCTGAAACGTTTGGATGTCGAAACGGAAGTCTTTTTATCACAGGAGAAGAAATCAGCCCTCGACAAGTTAACCGGCAGAATTTTTTTTTTGAAAAAATCCGTAAGCCCCAGTGTCACGATTTCATCAAAAATCTGACTTTCGACAATTCACTCAAAAATGGAGCTAAACGGTTGCAAATGCTCCCCTGAAACGTTTGGATGTCGAAACAGAAGTCTTTTTATCTCAGGACAAGAAATCAGCCCTCGACAACTTAAGCGGCTTAAAATTTTTTTTTGAAAAAATCCGTAAGCCCCGGGGTCACAATTTCATCAAAAATCGGACTTCCGGGAATTCACTCAAAAATGGTGCCAAACGGGTGAAAATGCTCCCCTGAAGGGTTTGGCGGTCGAAACAGAATTTTTTTTATCACAGGACAAGAAATCAGCCATCGACAAGTTAACCGGCAGAAATTTTGTTTTGAAAAAATCCGTAAGCCCCGGGGTCACGATTTCATCAAAAATCTGACTTTCGACAATTCACTCAAAAATGGAGCTAAACGGTTGCAAATGCTCCCCTGAAACGTTTGGATGTCGAAACAGAAGTCTTTTTATCACAGGACAAGAAATCAGCCCTCGACAACTTAACCGGCTTAAATTTTTTTTTGAAAAAATCCGTAAGCCCCGGGGTCACAATTTCATAAAAAATCGGACTTTCGGGAATTCACTCAAAAATGATGCCAAACGGGTGCAAATGCTCCCCTGAAAGGTTTGGCGGTCGAAACAGAAGTTTTTTTATCACAGGACAAGAAATCAGCCATCGACAACTTAACCGGCAGAATTTTTTTTTTGAAAAAATCCATAAGCCCCGGGGTCACAATTTCATCAAAAATCTGACTTTCGGCAATTCACTCAAAAATGGTGCCAAACGGGTGAAAATGCTCCGCTCAAAGGGTTGGCGGTCGAAACAGAAAGCTTTTTTATCACAGGAAAAGAAATCAGCCGTCGACAACTTAACCAGCAGAATTTTTTTTTTGAAAAAATCCCTAAGCCCCGGGGTCACAATTTCATCAAAAATCTGACTTTCGGCAATTCACTCAAAAATGGTGCCAAACAGGTGAAAATGCTCCCCTGAAGGGTTTGGCGGTCGGTCGAAACAGATTTTTTTTTATCACAAGACAAGAAATCAGCCATCGACAACTTAAGCGGCAGAAATTTTTTTTTGAAAAAATCCGTAAGCCCCGGGGTCACAATTTCATCCAAAATCTGACTTTCGACAATTCACTCAAAAATGGAGCTAAACAGTTGCAAATGCTCCCCTGAAAGGTTTGGCGGTCAAAACAGAAGGCTTTTTATCACAGGACAAGAAATCAGCCCTCGACAACTTAACCGGCAGAATTTTTTTTTTGAAAAAATCCGTAAGCCCCGGGGTCACAATTTCATCAAAAATCTGACTTTCGGCAATTCACTCAAAAATGGTGCCAAACGGTTGCAAATGCTCCCCTGAAAGGTTTGGCGGTCGAAACAGAAAGCTTTTTTATCACAGGAAAAGAAATCAGCCGTCGACAACTTAACCGGCAGAATTTTCTTTTTTGAAAAAATCCCTAAGCCCCGGGGTCACAATTTCATCAAAAATCTGACTTTCGGCAAATTCACTCAAAAATGGTGCCAAACGGGTGCAGATGCTCCCCTGAAAGGTTTGGCGGTTGAAACAGAATTTTTTTTATCACAGGACAAGAAATCAGCCATCGACAAGTTAACCGGGAGAAATTTTTTTTTGAAAAAATCCGTAAGCCCCGGGGTCACAATTTCATCAAAAATCTGACTTTCGGCAATTCACTCAAAAATGGAGCTAAACGGTTGCAAATGCTCCCCTGAAAGGTTTGGCGGTCAAAACAGAAGGCTTTTTATCACAGGACAAGAAATCAGCCCTCGAGAACTTAACCGGCAGAATTTTTTTTTAAAAAAAATCCGTAAGCCCCGGGGTCACAATTTCATCAAAAATCTGACTTTCGGCAATTCACTCAAAAATGGTGCCAAACGGTTGCAAATGCTCCCCTGAAACGTTTGGATGTCGAAACGGAAGTCTTTTTATCACAGGAGAAGAAATCAGCCCTCGACAACTTAAGCGGCTTAAAATTTTTTTTTGAAAAAATCCGTAAGCCCCGGGGTCACAATTTCATCAAAAATCGGACTTTCGGCAATTCACTCAAAAATGGTGCCAAACGGGTGAAAATGCTCCCCTGAAGGGTTTGGCGGTCGAAACAGAAGTTTTTTTATTACAGGACAAGAAATCAGCCATCGACAACTTAACAGGCAGAATTTTTTTTTTGAAAAAATCCGTAAGCCCCGGGGTCACAATTTCATCAAAAATCTGACTTTCGGCAATCCACTCAAAAATGGAGCTAAACGGTTGCAAATGCTCCCCTGAAACGTTTGGCGGTCAAAACAGAAGGCTTTTTATCACAGGACAAGAAATCAGCCCTCGACAACTTAACCGGCAGAATTTTTTTTTTGAAAAAATCCGTAAGCCCCGGGGTCACAATTTCATCAAAAATCTGACTTTCGGCAATTCATTCAAAAATGGTGCCAACGGGTGCAAATGCTCCCCTGATAGGTTTGGCAGTCGAAACAGAAAGCTTTTTTATCACAGGACAAGAAATCAGCCATCGACAACTTAACCGGCAGAATTTTTTTTTTGAAAAAATCCGTAAGCCCCGGGGTCACAATTTCATCAAAAATCTGACTTTCGACAATTCACACAAAAATGGAGCTAAACGGTTGCAAATGCTCCCCTGAAAGGTTTGGCGGTCAAAACAGAAGGCTTTTTATCACAGGACGAGAAATCAGCCCTCGACAACTTAACCGGCAGAAAGTTTTTTTTTGAAAAAATCCGTAAGCCCCGGGGTCACAATTTCATCAAAAATCTGACTTTCGGCAATTCACTCAAAAATGGTGCCAAACGGGTGAAAATGCTCCCTTGAAGGGTTTGGCGGTCGAAACAGATTTTTTTTTATCACAGGACAAGAAATCAGCCATCGACAAGTTAACCGGCAGAAATTTTTTTTTAAAAAAAATCCCTAAGCCCCGGGGTCACAATTTCATCAAAAATCTGACTTTCGGCAATTCACTCAAAAATGGTGCCAAACGGCTGTAAATGCTCCCCTGAAACGTTTGGATGTCGAAAGAGAAGTCTTTTTATGACAGGACAAGAAATCAGCCCTCGACAACTTAACCGGCAAAAAATTTTTTTTGAAAAAATCCGTAAGCCCCGGGGTCACAATTTCATCAAAAATCTGACTTTCGACAATTCACTCAAAAATGGAGCTAAACGGTTGCAAATGCTCCCCTGAAAGGTTTGGCGGTCAAAATAGAAGGCTTTTTATCACAGGACAAGAAATCAGCCCTCGACAACTTAACCGGCAGATTTTTTTAAAAAAAAAATCCGTAAGCCCCGGGGTCACAATTTCATCAAAAATCGGACTTTCGGGAATTCACTCAAAAATGATGCCAAACGGGTGCAAATGCTCCCCTGAAAGGTTTGGCGGTCGAAACAGAAGTTTTTTATCACAGGACAAGAAATCAGCCATCGACAACTTAACAGGCAGAATATTTTTTTTGAAAAAATCTGTAAGCCCCGGGGTCACAATTTCATCAAAAATCTTTCGACAATTCACTCAAAAATGGAGCTAAACGGTTGCAAATGCTCCCCTGAAAGGTTTGGCGGTCGAAACAGAAGGCTTTTTATCACACGACAAGAAATCAGCCCTCGACAACTTAACCAGCAGAATTTTTTTTTTGAAAAAATCCATAAGCCCCGGGGTCACAATTTCATCAAAAATCTGACTTTCGACAATTCACTCAAAAATGGAGCTAAACGGTTGCAAATGCTCCCCTGAAAGGTTTGGCGGTCAAAACAGAAGGCTTTTTATCACAATACAAGAAATCAGCCCTCGACAACTTAACCGGCAGATTTTTTTTTTTTGAAAAAATCCGTAATCCCCTAGGTCACAATTTCATCAAAAATCTGACTTTCGGCAATTCACTCAAAATTGTGCCAAACGGTTTGAAATGCTCCCCTGAAACGTTTGGATGTCGAAACACAAGTCTTTTTATCACAGGACAAGAAATCAGCCCTCGACAACTTAACCGGCAGAAATTTTTTTTTGAAAAATCCGTAAGCCCCGGGGTCACAATTTCATCAAAAATCGGACTTTCGGAAATTCACTCAAAAATGATGCCAAATGGGTGCAAATGCTCCCCTGAAAGGTTTGGCGGTCGAAACAGAAGTTTTTTTATCACAGGACAAGAAATCAGCCATCGACAACTTAACAGGCAGAATTTTTTTTTTTGAAAAAATCCGTAAGCCCCGGGGTCACAATTTCATCAAAAATCTGACTTTCGACAATTCACTCAAAAATGGAGCTAAACGGTTGCAAATGCTCCCCTGAAACGTTTGGACGTCGAAACAGAAGTCTTTTTATCACAGGACAAGAAATCAGCCCTCGACAACTTAACCGGCTTAAATTTTTTTTTGAAAAAATCCGTAAGCCCCGGGGTCACAATTTCATCAAAAATCTGACTTTCGGCAATTCACTCAAAAATGGTGCCAAACGGGTGCAAATGCTCCCCTGAACAGTTTGGCGGTCGAAACAGAAGTTTTTTTATCACAGGACAAGAAATCAGCCCTCGACAACTTGACCGGCAGAAATTTTTTTTTGAAAAAATCCGTAAGCCCCGGGGTCACAATTCCATCAAAAATCTGACTTTCGACAATTCACTCAAAAATGGAGCTAAACGGTTGCAAATGCTCCCCTGAAAGGTTTGGCGGTCAAAACAGAAGGCTTTTTATCACAGGACAAGAAATCAGCCCTCGACAACTTAACCGGCAGAATTTTTTTTTTGAAAAAATCCCTAAGCCCCGGGGTCACAATTTCATCAAAAATCTGACTTTCGGCAATTCACTCAAAAATGGTGCCAAACGGGTGAAAATGCTCCGCTCAAAGGGTTGGCGGTCGAAACAGAAAGCTTTTTTATCACAGGAAAAGAAATCAGCCGTCGACAACTTAACCAGCAGAATTTTTTTTTTGAAAAAATCCCTAAGCCCCGGGGTCACAATTTCATCAAAAATCTGACTTTCGGCAATTCACTCAAAAATGGTGCCAAACGGTTGCAAATGCTCCCCTGAAAGGTTTGGCGGTCGAAACAGTAAGCTTTTTTATCACAGGAAAAGAAATCAGCCGTCGACAACTTAACCGGCAGAATTTTCTTTTTTGAAAAAATCCCTAAGCCCCGGGGTCACAATTTCATCAAAAATCTGACTTTCGGCAATTCACTCAAAAATGGTGCCAAACGGGTGCAGATGCTCCCCTGAAAGGTTTGGCGGTTGAAACAGAATTTTTTTTATCACAGGACAAGAAATCAGCCATCGACAAGTTAACCGGGAGAAATTTTTTTTTGAAAAAATCCGTAAGCCCCGGGGTCACAATTTCATCAAAAATCTGACTTTCGGCAATTCACTCAAAAATGGAGCTAAACGTTTGCAAATGCTCCCCTGAAAGGTTTCGCGGTCAAAACAGAAGGCTTTTTATCACAGGACAAGAAATCAGCCCTCGACAACTTAACCGGCAGAATTTTTTTTTTAAAAAAATCCGTAAGCCCCGGGGTCACAATTTCATCAAAAATCTGACTTTCGGCAATTCACTCAAAAATGGTGCCAAACGGTTGCAAATGCTCCCCTGAAACGTTTGGATGTCGAAACGGAAGTCTTTTTATCACAGGAGAAGAAATCAGCCCTCGACAACTTAAGCGGCTTAAAATTTTTTTTTGAAAAAATCCGTAAGCCCCGGGGTCACAATTTCATCAAAAATCGGACTTCCGGGAATTCACTCAAAAATGGAGCCAAACGGGTGAAAATGCTCCCCTGAAGGGTTTGGCGGTCGAAAAAGAATTTTTTTTATCACAGGACAAGAAATCAGCCATCGACAAGTTAACCGGCAGAATATTTTTTTTGAAAAAATCCGTAAGCCCCGGGGTCACGATTTCATCAAAAATCTGACTTTCGACAATTCACTCAAAAATGGTGCCAAACGGTTGCAAATGCTCCCCTGAAAGGTTTGGCGGTCAAAACAGAAGGCTTTTTATCACAATACAAGAAATCAGCCCTCGACAACTTAACCGGCAGATTTTTTTTTTTTGAAAAAATCCGTAATCCCCTAGGTCACAATTTCATCAAAAATCTGACTTTCGGCAATTCACTCAAAATTGTGCCAAACGGTTTGAAATGCTCCCCTGAAACGTTTGGATGTCGAAACACAAGTCTTTTTATCACAGGACAAGAAATCAGCCCTCGACAACTTAACCGGCAGAAATTTTTTTTTGAAAAATCCGTAAGCCCCGGGGTCACAATTTCATCAAAAATCGGACTTTCGGAAATTCACTCAAAAATGATGCCAAATGGGTGCAAATGCTCCCCTGAAAGGTTTGGCGGTCGAAACAGAAGTTTTTTTATCACAGGACAAGAAATCAGCCATCGACAACTTAACAGGCAGAATTTTTTTTTTGAAAAAATCCGTAAGCCCCGGGGTCACAATTTCATCAAAAATCTGACTTTCGACAATTCACTCAAAAATGGAGCTAAACGGTTGCAAATGCTCCCCTGAAACGTTTGGACGTCGAAACAGAAGTCTTTTTATCACAGGACAAGAAATCAGCCCTCGACAACTTAACCGGCTTAAATTTTTTTTTGAAAAAACCCGTAAGCCCCGGGGTCACAATTTCATCAAAAATCTGACTTTCGGCAATTCACTCAAAAATGGTGCCAAACGGGTGCAAATGCTCCCCTGAACAGTTTGGCGGTCGAAACAGAAGTTTTTTTATCACAGGACAAGAAATCAGCCCTCGACAACTTGACCGGCAGAAATTTTTTTTTGAAAAAATCCGTAAGCCCCGGGGTCACAATTCCATCAAAAATCTGACTTTCGACAATTCACTCAAAAATGGAGCTAAACGGTTGCAAATGCTCCCCTGAAAGGTTTGGCGGTCAAAACAGAAGGCTTTTTATCACAGGACAAGAAATCAGCCCTCGACAACTTAACCGGCAGAATTTTTTTTTTGAAAAAATCCCTAAGCCCCGGGGTCACAATTTCATCAAAAATCTGACTTTCGGCAATTCACTCAAAAATGGTGCCAAACGGGTGAAAATGCTCCGCTCAAAGGGTTGGCGGTCGAAACAGAAAGCTTTTTTATCACAGGAAAAGAAATCAGCCGTCGACAACTTAACCAGCAGAATTTTTTTTTTGAAAAAATCCCTAAGCCCCGGGGTCACAATTTCATCAAAAATCTGACTTTCGGCAATTCACTCAAAAATGGTGCCAAACGGTTGCAAATGCTCCCCTGAAAGGTTTGGCGGTCGAAACAGTAAGCTTTTTTATCACAGGAAAAGAAATCAGCCGTCGACAACTTAACCGGCAGAATTTTCTTTTTTGAAAAAATCCCTAAGCCCCGGGGTCACAATTTCATCAAAAATCTGACTTTCGGCAATTCACTCAAAAATGGTGCCAAACGGGTGCAGATGCTCCCCTGAAAGGTTTGGCGGTTGAAACAGAATTTTTTTTATCACAGGACAAGAAATCAGCCATCGACAAGTTAACCGGGAGAAATTTTTTTTTGAAAAAATCCGTAAGCCCCGGGGTCACAATTTCATCAAAAATCTGACTTTCGGCAATTCACTCAAAAATGGAGCTAAACGTTTGCAAATGCTCCCCTGAAAGGTTTCGCGGTCAAAACAGAAGGCTTTTTATCACAGGACAAGAAATCAGCCCTCGACAACTTAACCGGCAGAATTTTTTTTTAAAAAAAATCCGTAAGCCCCGGGGTCACAATTTCATCAAAAATCTGACTTTCGGCAATTCACTCAAAAATGGTGCCAAACGGTTGCAAATGCTCCCCTGAAACGTTTGGATGTCGAAACGGAAGTCTTTTTATCACAGGAGAAGAAATCAGCCCTCGACAACTTAAGCGGCTTAAAATTTTTTTTTGAAAAAATCCGTAAGCCCCGGGGTCACAATTTCATCAAAAATCGGACTTCCGGGAATTCACTCAAAAATGGAGCCAAACGGGTGAAAATGCTCCCCTGAAGGGTTTGGCGGTCGAAAAAGAATTTTTTTTATCACAGGACAAGAAATCAGCCATCGACAAGTTAACCGGCAGAATATTTTTTTTGAAAAAATCCGTAAGCCCCGGGGTCACGATTTCATCAAAAATCTGACTTTCGACAATTCACTCAAAAATGGTGCCAAACGGTTGCAAATGCTCCCCTGAAAGGTTTGGCGGTCAAAACAGAAGGCTTTTTATCACAATACAAGAAATCAGCCCTCGACAACTTAACCGGCAGATTTTTTTTTTTTGAAAAAATCCGTAATCCCCTAGGTCACAATTTCATCAAAAATCTGACTTTCGGCAATTCACTCAAAATTGTGCCAAACGGTTTGAAATGCTCCCCTGAAACGTTTGGATGTCGAAACACAAGTCTTTTTATCACAGGACAAGAAATCAGCCCTCGACAACTTAACCGGCAGAAATTTTTTTTTGAAAAATCCGTAAGCCCCGGGGTCACAATTTCATCAAAAATCGGACTTTCGGAAATTCACTCAAAAATGATGCCAAATGGGTGCAAATGCTCCCCTGAAAGGTTTGGCGGTCGAAACAGAAGTTTTTTTATCACAGGACAAGAAATCAGCCATCGACAACTTAACAGGCAGAATTTTTTTTTTGAAAAAATCCGTAAGCCCCGGGGTCACAATTTCATCAAAAATCTGACTTTCGACAATTCACTCAAAAATGGAGCTAAACGGTTGCAAATGCTCCCCTGAAACGTTTGGACGTCGAAACAGAAGTCTTTTTATCACAGGACAAGAAATCAGCCCTCGACAACTTAACCGGCTTAAATTTTTTTTTGAAAAAACCCGTAAGCCCCGGGGTCACAATTTCATCAAAAATCTGACTTTCGGCAATTCACTCAAAAATGGTGCCAAACGGGTGCAAATGCTCCCCTGAACAGTTTGGCGGTCGAAACAGAAGTTTTTTTATCACAGGACAAGAAATCAGCCCTCGACAACTTGACCGGCAGAAATTTTTTTTTGAAAAAATCCGTAAGCCCCGGGGTCACAATTCCATCAAAAATCTGACTTTCGACAATTCACTCAAAAATGGAGCTAAACGGTTGCAAATGCTCCCCTGAAAGGTTTGGCGGTCAAAACAGAAGGCTTTTTATCACAGGACAAGAAATCAGCCCTCGACAACTTAACCGGCAGAATTTTTTTTTTGAAAAAATCCCTAAGCCCCGGGGTCACAATTTCATCAAAAATCTGACTTTCGGCAATTCACTCAAAAATGGTGCCAAACGGGTGAAAATGCTCCGCTCAAAGGGTTGGCGGTCGAAACAGAAAGCTTTTTTATCACAGGAAAAGAAATCAGCCGTCGACAACTTAACCAGCAGAATTTTTTTTTTGAAAAAATCCCTAAGCCCCGGGGTCACAATTTCATCAAAAATCTGACTTTCGGCAATTCACTCAAAAATGGTGCCAAACGGTTGCAAACGCTCCCCTGAAAGGTTTGGCGGTCGAAACAGTAAGCTTTTTTATCACAGGAAAAGAAATCAGCCGTCGACAACTTAACCGGCAGAATTTTCTTTTTTGAAAAAATCCCTAAGCCCCGGGGTCACAATTTCATCAAAAATCTGACTTTCGGCAATTCACTCAAAAATGGTGCCAAACGGGTGCAGATGCTCCCCTGAAAGGTTTGGCGGTTGAAACAGAATTTTTTTTATCACAGGACAAGAAATCAGCCATCGACAAGTTAACCGGGAGAAATTTTTTTTTGAAAAAATCCGTAAGCCCCGGGGTCACAATTTCATCAAAAATCTGACTTTCGGCAATTCACTCAAAAATGGAGCTAAACGGTTGCAAATGCTCCCCTGAAAGGTTTGGCGGTCAAAACAGAAGGCTTTTTATCACAGGACAAGAAATCAGCCCTCGACAACTTAACCGGCAGAATTTTTTTTTAAAAAAAATCCGTAAGCCCCGGGGTCACAATTTCATCAAAAATCTGACTTTCGGCAATTCACTCAAAAATGGTGCCAAACGGTTGCAAATGCTCCCCTGAAACGTTTGGATGTCGAAACGGAAGTCTTTTTATCACAGGAGAAGAAATCAGCCCTCGACAACTTAAGCGGCTTAAAATTTTTTTTTGAAAAAATCCGTAAGCCCCGGGGTCACAATTTCATCAAAAATCGGACTTTCGGAAATTCACTCAAAAATGATGCCAAATGGGTGCAAATGCTCCCCTGAAAGGTTTGGCGGTCGAAACAGAAGTTTTTTTATCACAGGACAAGAAATCAGCCATCGACAACTTAACAGGCAGAATTTTTTTTTTGAAAAAATCCGTAAGCCCCGGGGTCACAATTTCATCAAAAATCTGACTTTCGACAATTCACTCAAAAATGGAGCTAAACGGTTGCAAATGCTCCCCTGAAACGTTTGGACGTCGAAACAGAAGTCTTTTTATCACAGGACAAGAAATCAGCCCTCGACAACTTAACCGGCTTAAATTTTTTTTTGAAAAAACCCGTAAGCCCCGGGGTCACAATTTCATCAAAAATCTGACTTTCGGCAATTCACTCAAAAATGGTGCCAAACGGGTGCAAATGCTCCCCTGAACAGTTTGGCGGTCGAAACAGAAGTTTTTTTATCACAGGACAAGAAATCAGCCCTCGACAACTTGACCGGCAGAAATTTTTTTTTGAAAAAATCCGTAAGCCCCGGGGTCACAATTCCATCAAAAATCTGACTTTCGACAATTCACTCAAAAATGGAGCTAAACGGTTGCAAATGCTCCCCTGAAAGGTTTGGCGGTCAAAACAGAAGGCTTTTTATCACAGGACAAGAAATCAGCCCTCGACAACTTAACCGGCAGAATTTTTTTTTTGAAAAAATCCCTAAGCCCCGGGGTCACAATTTCATCAAAAATCTGACTTTCGGCAATTCACTCAAAAATGGTGCCAAACGGGTGAAAATGCTCCGCTCAAAGGGTTGGCGGTCGAAACAGAAAGCTTTTTTATCACAGGAAAAGAAATCAGCCGTCGACAACTTAACCAGCAGAATTTTTTTTTTGAAAAAATCCCTAAGCCCCGGGGTCACAATTTCATCAAAAATCTGACTTTCGGCAATTCACTCAAAAATGGTGCCAAACGGTTGCAAATGCTCCCCTGAAAGGTTTGGCGGTCGAAACAGTAAGCTTTTTTATCACAGGAAAAGAAATCAGCCGTCGACAACTTAACCGGCAGAATTTTCTTTTTTGAAAAAATCCCTAAGCCCCGGGGTCACAATTTCATCAAAAATCTGACTTTCGGCAATTCACTCAAAAATGGTGCCAAACGGGTGCAGATGCTCCCCTGAAAGGTTTGGCGGTTGAAACAGAATTTTTTTTATCACAGGACAAGAAATCAGCCATCGACAAGTTAACCGGGAGAAATTTTTTTTTGAAAAAATCCGTAAGCCCCGGGGTCACAATTTCATCAAAAATCTGACTTTCGGCAATTCACTCAAAAATGGAGCTAAACGGTTGCAAATGCTCCCCTGAAAGGTTTGGCGGTCAAAACAGAAGGCTTTTTATCACAGGACAAGAAATCAGCCCTCGACAACTTAACCGGCAGAATTTTTTTTAAAAAAAAAATCCGTAAGCCCCGGGGTCACAATTTCATCAAAAATCTGACTTTCGGCAATTCACTCAAAAATGGTGCCAAACGGTTGCAAATGCTCCCCTGAAACGTTTGGATGTCGAAACGGAAGTCTTTTTATCACAGGAGAAGAAATCAGCCCTCTTAAACTTAAGCGGCTTAAAATTTTTTTTTGAAAAAATCCGTAAGCCCCGGGGTCACAATTTCATCAAAAATCGGACTTCCGGGAATTCACTCAAAAATGGTGCCAAACGGGTGAAAATGCTCCCCTGAAGGGTTTGGCGGTCGAAAAAGAATTTTTTTTATCACAGGACAAGAAATCAGCCATCGACAAGTTAACCGGCAGAATTTTTTTTTTGAAAAAATCCGTAAGCCCCGGGGTCACAATTTCATCAAAAATCTGACTTTCGACAATTCACTCAAAAATGGTGCCAAACGGTTGCAAATGCTCCCCTGAAACGTTTGGATGTCGAAACGGAAGTCTTTTTATCACAGGACAAGAAATCAGCCCTCGACAACTTAACCGGCAGATTTTTTTTTAAAAAAAAAATCCGTAAGCCCCGGGGTCACAATTTCATCAAAAATCTGACTTTCGGCAATTCACTCAAAAATGGTGCCAAACGGTTGCAAATGCTCCCCTGAAACGTTTGGATGTCGAAACGGAAGTCTTTTTATCACAGGAGAAGAAATCAGCCCTCGACAAGTTAACCGGCAGAATTTTTTTTTTGAAAACATCCGTAAGCCCCGGGGTCACGATTTCATGAAAAATCTGACTTTCGACAATTCACTCAAAAATGGAGCTAAACGGTTGCAAATGCTCCCCTGAAACGTTTGGATGTCGAAACAGAAGTCTTTTTATCACAGGACAAGAAATCAGCCCTCGACAACTTAACCGGCTTAAATTTTTTTTTGAAAAAATCCGTAAGCCCCGGGGTCACAATTTCATCCAAAATCGGACTTTCGGGAATTCACTCAAAAATGATACCAAGCGGGTGCAAATGCTCCCCTGAAAGGTTTGGCGGTCGAAACAGAAGTTTTTTTATTACAGGACAAGAAATCAGCCATCGACAACTTAACAGGCAGAATTTTTTTTTTGAAAAAATCCGTAAGCCCCGGGGTCACAATTTCATCAAAAATCTGACTTTCGACAATTCACTCAAAAATGGAGCTAAACGGTTGCAAATGCTCCCCTGAAACGTTTGGATGTCGAAACGGAAGTCTTTTTATCACAGGAGAAGAAATCAGCCCTCGACAAGTTAACCGGCAGAATTTTTTTTTTGAAAACATCCGTAAGCCCCGGGGTCACGATTTCATGAAAAATCTGACTTTCGACAATTCACTCAAAAATGGAGCTAAACGGTTGCAAATGCTCCCCTGAAACGTTTGGATGTCGAAACAGAAGTCTTTTTATCACAGGACAAGAAATCAGCCCTCGACAACTTAACCGGCTTAAATTTTTTTTTGAAAAAATCCGTAAGCCCCGGGGTCACAATTTCATCCAAAATCGGACTTTCGGGAATTCACTCAAAAATGATACCAAGCGGGTGCAAATGCTCCCCTGAAAGGTTTGGCGGTCGAAACAGAAGTTTTTTTATTACAGGACAAGAAATCAGCCATCGACAACTTAACAGGCAGAATTTTTTTTTTGAAAAAATCCGTAAGCCCCGGGGTCACAATTTCATCAAAAATCTGACTTTCGACAATTCACTCAAAAATGGAGCTAAACGGTTGCAAATGCTCCCCTGAAACGTTTGGCGGTCAAAACAGAAGGCTTTTTATCACAGGACAAGAAATCAGCCCTCGACAAGTTAACCGGCAGAATTTTTTTTTTGAAAAAATCCGTAAACCCCGGGGTCACAATTTCATCAAAAATCTGACTTCCGGCAATTCATTCAAAAATGGTGCCAAACGGTTGCAAATGCTCCCCTGAAAGGTTTGGCGGTCAAAACAGAAGGCTTTTTATCACAGGAAAAGAAATCAGCCGTCGACAACTTAACCGGCAGAATTTTTTTTTTGAAAAAATCCGTAAGCCCCGGGGTCACAATTTCATCAAAAATCTGACTTTCGGCAATTCACTCAAAAATGGTGCCAAACGGGTGCAGATGCTCCCCTGAAAGGTTTGGCGGTTGAAACAGAATTTTTTTTATCACAGGACAAGAAATCAGCCATCGACAAGTTAACCGGGAGAAATTTTTTTTTGAAAAAATCCGTAAGCCCCGGGGTCACAATTTCATCAAAAATCTGACTTTCGGCAATTCACTCAAAAATGGAGCTAAACGGTTGCAAATGCTCCCCTGAAAGGTTTGGCGGTCAAAACAAAAGGCTTTTTATCACAGGACAAGAAATCAGCCCTCGACAACTTAACCGGCAGAATTTTTTTAAAAAAAAAATCCGTAAGCCCCGGGGTCACAATTTCATCAAAAAACTGACTTTCGGCAATTCACTCAAAAATGGTGCCAAACGGTTGCAAATGCTCCCCTGAAACGTTTGGATGTCGAAACGGAAGTCTTTTTATCACAGGAGAAGAAATCAGCCCTCGACAAGTTAACCGGCAGAATTTTTTTTTTGAAAAAATCCGTAAGCCCCAGGGTCACGATTTCATCAAAAATCTGACTTTCGACAATTCACTCAAAAATGGAGCTAAACGGTTGCAAATGCTCCCCTGAAACGTTTGGATGTCGAAACAGAAGTCTTTTTATCTCAGGACAAGAAATCAGCCCTCGACAACTTAAGCGGCTTAAAATTTTTTTTTGAAAAAATCCGTAAGCCCCGGGGTCACAATTTCATCAAAAATCGGACTTCCGGGAATTCACTCAAAAATGGTGCCAAACGGGTGAAAATGCTCCCCTGAAGGGTTTGGCGGTCGAAACAGAATTTTTTTTATCACAGGACAAGAAATCAGCCATCGACAAGTTAACCGGCAGAAATTTTTTTTTGAAAAAATCCGTAAGCCCCGGGGTCACGATTTCATCAAAAATCTGACTTTCGACAATTCACTCAAAAATGGAGCTAAACGGTTGCAAATGCTCCCCTGAAACGTTTGGATGTCGAAACAGAAGTCTTTTTATCACAGGACAAGAAATCAGCCCTCGACAACTTAACCGGCTTAAATTTTTTTTTGAAAAAATCCGTAAGCCCCGGGGTCACAATTTCATAAAAAATCGGACTTTCGGGAATTCACTCAAAAATGATGCCAAACGGGTGCAAATGCTCCCCTGAAAGGTTTGGCGGTCGAAACAGAAGTTTTTTTATCACAGGACAAGAAATCAGCCATCGACAACTTAACCGGCAGAATTTTTTTTTTGAAAAAATCCATAAGCCCCGGGGTCACAATTTCATCAAAAATCTGACTTTCGGCAATTCACTCAAAAATGGTGCCAAACGGGTGAAAATGCTCCGCTCAAAGGGTTGGCGGTCGAAACAGAAAGCTTTTTTATCACAGGAAAAGAAATCAGCCGTCGACAACTTAACCAGCAGAATTTTTTTTTTGAAAAAATCCCTAAGCCCCGGGGTAACAATTTCATCAAAAATCTGACTTTCGGCAATTCACTCAAAAATGGTGCCAAACAGGTGAAAATGCTCCCCTGAAGGGTTTGGCGGTCGGTCGAAACAGATTTTTTTTTATCACAAGACAAGAAATCAGCCATCGACAACTTAAGCGGCAGAAATTTTTTTTTGAAAAAATCCGTAAGCCCCGGGGTCACAATTTCATCCAAAATCTGACTTTCGACAATTCACTCAAAAATGGAGCTAAACAGTTGCAAATGCTCCCCTGAAAGGTTTGGCGGTCAAAGCAGAAGGCTTTTTATCACAGGACAAGAAATCAGCCCTCGACAACTTAACCGGCAGAATTTTTTTTTTGAAAAAATCCGTAAGCCCCGGGGTCACAATTTCATCAAAAATCTGACTTTCGGCAATTCACTCAAAAATGGTGCCAAACGGTTGCAAATGCTCCCCTGAAAGGTTTGGCGGTCGAAACAGTAAGCTTTTTTATCACAGGAAAAGAAATCAGCCGTCGACAACTTAACCGGCAGAATTTTCTTTTTTGAAAAAATCCCTAAGCCCCGGGGTCACAATTTCATCAAAAATCTGACTTTCGGCAAATTCACTCAAAAATGGTGCCAAACGGGTGCAGATGCTCCCCTGAAAGGTTTGGCGGTTGAAACAGAATTTTTTTTATCACAGGACAAGAAATCAGCCATCGACAAGTTAACCGGGAGAAATTTTTTTTTGAAAAAATCCGTAAGCCCCGGGGTCACAATTTCATCAAAAATCTGACTTTCGGCAATTCACTCAAAAATGGAGCTAAACGGTTGCAAATGCTCCCCTGAAAGGTTTGGCGGTCAAAACAGAAGGCTTTTTATCACAGGACAAGAAATCAGCCCTCGAGAACTTAACCGGCAGAATTTTTTTTAAAAAAAAATCCGTAAGCCCCGGGGTCACAATTTCATCAAAAATCTGACTTTCGGCAATTCACTCAAAAATGGTGCCAAACGGTTGCAAATGCTCCCCTGAAACGTTTGGATGTCGAAACGGAAGTCTTTTTATCACATGAGAAGAAATCAGCCCTCGACAACTTAAGCGGCTTAAAATTTTTTTTTGAAAAAATCCGTAAGCCCCGGGGTCACAATTTCATCAAAAATCGGACTTCCGGGAATTCACTCAAAAATGGTGCCAAACGGGTGAAAATGCTCCCCTGAAGGGTTTGGCGGTCGAAAAAGAATTTTTTTTATCACAGGACAAGAAATCAGCCATCGACAAGTTAACCGGCAGAATTTTTTTTTTGAAAAAATCCGTAAGCCCCGGGGTCACGATTTCATCAAAAATCTGACTTTCGACAATTCACTCAAAAATGGTGCCAAACGGTTGCAAATGCTCCCCTGAAACGTTTGGATGTCGAAACGGAAGTCTTTTTATCACAGGACAAGAAATCAGCCCTCGACAACTTAACCGGCAGATTTTTTTTTTAAAAAAAAATCCGTAAGCCCCGGGGTCACAATTTCATCAAAAATCTGACTTTCGGCAATTCACTCAAAAATGGTGCCAAACGGTTGCAAATGCTCCCCTGAAACGTTTGGATGTCGAAACGGAAGTCTTTTTATCACAGGAGAAGAAATCAGCCCTCGACAAGTTAACCGGCAGAATTTTTTTTTTGAAAACATCCGTAAGCCCCGGGGTCACGATTTCATCAAAAATCTGACTTTCGACAATTCACTCAAAAATGGAGCTAAACGGTTGCAAATGCTCCCCTGAAACGTTTGGATGTCGAAACAGAAGTCTTTTTATCACAGGACAAGGAATCAGCCCTCGACAACTTAACCGGCTTAAATTTTTTTTTGAAAAAATCCGTAAGCCCCGGGGTCACAATTTCATCCAAAATCGGACTTTCGGGAATTCACTCAAAAATGATACCAAGCGGGTGCAAATGCTCCCCTGAAAGGTTTGGCGGTCGAAACAGAAGTTTTTTTATCACAGGACAAGAAATCAGCCATCGACAAGTTAACCGGCAGAAATTTTTTTTTGAAAAAATCCGTAAGCCCCGGGGTCACGATTTCATCAAAAATCTGACTTTCGACAATTCACTCAAAAATGGAGCTAAACGGTTGCAAATGCTCCCCTGAAACGTTTGGATGTCGAAACAGAAGTCTTTTTATCACAGGACAAGAAATCAGCCCTCGACAACTTAACCGGCTTAAATTTTTTTTTGAAAAAATCCGTAAGCCCCGGGGTCACAATTTCATAAAAAATCGGACTTTCGGGAATTCACTCAAAAATGATGCCAAACGGGTGCAAATGCTCCCCTGAAAGGTTTGGCGGTCGAAACAGAAGTTTTTTTATCACAGGACAAGAAATCAGCCATCGACAACTTAACCGGCAGAATTTTTTTTTTGAAAAAATCCATAAGCCCCGGGGTCACAATTTCATCAAAAATCTGACTTTCGGCAATTCACTCAAAAATGGTGCCAAACGGGTGAAAATGCTCCGCTCAACGGGTTGGCGGTCGAAACAGAAAGCTTTTTTATCACAGGAAAAGAAATCAGCCGTCGACAACTTAACCAGCAGAATTTTTTTTTTGAAAAAATCCCTAAGCCCCGGGGTCACAATTTCATCAAAAATCTGACTTTCGGCAATTCACTCAAAAATGGTGCCAAACAGGTGAAAATGCTCCCCTGAAGGGTTTGGCGGTCGGTCGAAACAGATTTTTTTTTATCACAAGACAAGAAATCAGCCATCGACAACTTAAGCGGCAGAATTTTTTTTTTGAAAAAATCCGTAAGCCCCGGGGTCACAATTTCATCCAAAATCTGACTTTCGACAATTCACTCAAAAATGGAGCTAAACAGTTGCAAATGCTCCCCTGAAAGGTTTGGCGGTCAAAGCAGAAGGCTTTTTATCACAGGACAAGAAATCAGCCCTCGACAACTTAACCGTCAGAATTTTTTTTTTGAAAAAATCCGTAAGCCCCGGGGTCACAATTTCATCAAAAATCTGACTTTCGGCAATTCACTCAAAAATGGTGCCAAACGGTTGCAAATGCTCCCCTGAAAGGTTTGGCGGTCGAAACAGTAAGCTTTTTTATCACAGGAAAAGAAATCAGCCGTCGACAACTTAACCGGCAGAATTTTCTTTTTTGAAAAAATCCCTAAGCCCCGGGGTCACAATTTCATCAAAAATCTGACTTTCGGCAAATTCACTCAAAAATGGTGCCAAACGGGTGCAGATGCTCCCCTGAAAGGTTTGGCGGTTGAAACAGAATTTTTTTTATCACAGGACAAGAAATCAGCCATCGACAAGTTAACCGGGAGAAATTTTTTTTTGAAAAAATCCGTAAGCCCCGGGGTCACAATTTCATCAAAAATCTGACTTTCGGCAATTCACTCAAAAATGGAGCTAAACGGTTGCAAATGCTCCCCTGAAAGGTTTGGCGGTCAAAACAGAAGGCTTTTTATCACAGGACAAGAAATCAGCCCTCGAGAACTTAACCGGCAGAATTTTTTTTAAAAAAAAATCCGTAAGCCCCGGGGTCACAATTTCATCAAAAATCTGACTTTCGGCAATTCACTCAAAAATGGTGCCAAACGGTTGCAAATGCTCCCCTGAAACGTTTGGATGTCGAAACGGAAGTCTTTTTATCACATGAGAAGAAATCAGCCCTCGACAACTTAAGCGGCTTAAAATTTTTTTTTGAAAAAATCCGTAAGCCCCGGGGTCACAATTTCATCAAAAATCGGACTTCCGGGAATTCACTCAAAAATGGTGCCAAACGGGTGAAAATGCTCCCCTGAAGGGTTTGGCGGTCGAAAAAGAATTTTTTTTATCACAGGACAAGAAATCAGCCATCGACAAGTTAACCGGCAGAATTTTTTTTTTGAAAAAATCCGTAAGCCCCGGGGTCACGATTTCATCAAAAATCTGACTTTCGACAATTCACTGAAAAATGGTGCCAAACGGTTGCAAATGCTCCCCTGAAACGTTTGGATGTCGAAACGGAAGTCTTTTTATCACAGGACAAGAAATCAGCCCTCGACAACTTAACCGGCAGATTTTTTTTTTAAAAAAAAATCCGTAAGCCCCGGGGTCACAATTTCATCAAAAATCTGACTTTCGGCAATTCACTCAAAAATGGTGCCAAACGGTTGCAAATGCTCCCCTGAAACGTTTGGATGTCGAAACGGAAGTCTTTTTATCACAGGAGAAGAAATCAGCCCTCGACAAGTTAACCGGCAGAATTTTTTTTTTGAAAACATCCGTAAGCCCCGGGGTCACGATTTCATCAAAAATCTGACTTTCGACAATTCACTCAAAAATGGAGCTAAACGGTTGCAAATGCTCCCCTGAAACGTTTGGATGTCGAAACAGAAGTCTTTTTATCTCAGGACAAGAAATCAGCCCTCGACAACTTAAGCGGCTTAAAATTTTTTTTTGAAAAAATCCGTAAGCCCCGGGGTCACAATTTCATCAAAAATCGGACTTCCGGGAATTCACTCAAAAATGGTGCCAAACGGGTGAAAATGCTCCCCTGAAGGGTTTGGCGGTCGAAACAGAATTTTTTTTATCACAGGACAAGAAATCAGCCATCGACAAGTTAACCGGCAGAAATTTTTTTTTGAAAAAATCCGTAAGCCCCGGGGTCACGATTTCATCAAAAATCTGACTTTCGACAATTCACTCAAAAATGGAGCTAAACGGTTGCAAATGCTCCCCTGAAACGTTTGGATGTCGAAACAGAAGTCTTTTTATCACAGGACAAGAAATCAGCCCTCGACAACTTAACCGGCTTAAATTTTTTTTTGAAAAAATCCGTAAGCCCCGGGGTCACAATTTCATAAAAAATCGGACTTTCGGGAATTCACTCAAAAATGATGCCAAACGGGTGCAAATGCTCCCCTGAAAGGTTTGGCGGTCGAAACAGAAGTTTTTTTATCACAGGACAAGAAATCAGCCATCGACAACTTAACCGGCAGAATTTTTTTTTTGAAAAAATCCATAAGCCCCGGGGTCACAATTTCATCAAAAATCTGACTTTCGACAATTCACTCAAAAATGGTGCCAAACGGTTGCAAATGCTCCCCTGAAGGGTTTGGCGGTCGAAACAGAATTTTTTTTATCACAGGACAAGAAATCAGCCATCGACAAGTTAACCGGCAGAAATTTTTTTTTGAAAAAATCTGTAAGCCCCGGGGTCACGATTTCATCAAAAATCTGACTTTCGACAATTCACTCAAAAATGGAGCTAAACGGTTGCAAATGCTCCCCTGAAACGTTTGGATGTCGAAACAGAAGTCTTTTTATCACAGGACAAGAAATCAGCCCTCGACAACTTAACCGGCTTAAATTTTTTTTTGAAAAAATCCGTAAGCCCCGGGGTCACAATTTCATAAAAAATCGGACTTTCGGGAATTCACTCAAAAATGATGCCAAACGGTTGCAAATGCTCCCCTGAAAGGTTTGTCGGTCGAAACAGAAGGCTTTTTATCACACGACAAGAAATCAGCCCTCGACAACTTAACCGGCAGAATTTTTTTTTTTGAAAAAATCCATAAGCCCCGGGGTCACAATTTAATCAAAAATCTGACTTTCGGCAATTCACTCAAAAATGGTGCCAAACGGTTGCAAATGCTCCCCTGAAAGATTTGGCGGTCGAAACAGAAAGCTTTTTTATCACAGGAAAAGAAATCAGCCGTCGACAACTTAACCGGCAGAATTTTTTTTTTTGAAAAAATCCTTAAGCCCCGGGGTCACAATTTCTTCAAAAATCTGACTTTTGGCAATTCACTCAAAAATGGTGCCAAACGGTTGCAAATGCTCCCCTGAAACGTTTGGATGTCGAAACGGAAGTCTTTTTATCACAGGAGAAGAAATCAGCCCTCGACAAGTTAACCGGCAGAATTTTTTTTTTGAAAAAATCCGTAAGCCCCGGGGTCACGATTTCATCAAAAATCTGACTTTCGACAATTCACTCAAAAATGGTGCCAAACGGTTGCAAATGCTCCCCTGAAACGTTTGGATGTCGAAACGGAAGTCTTTTTATCACAGGACAAGAAATCAGCCCTCGACAACTTAACCGGCAGATTTTTTTTTTTAAAAAAAATCCGTAAGCCCCGGGGTCACAATTTCATCAAAAATCTGACTTTCGGCAATTCACTCAAAAATGGTGCCAAACGGTTGCAAATGCTCCCCTGAAACGTTTGGATGTCGAAACGGAAGTCTTTTTATCACAGGAGAAGAAATCAGCCCTCGACAAGTTAACCGGCAGAATTTTTTTTTTGAAAACATCCGTAAGCCCCGGGGTCACGATTTCATCAAAAATCTGACTTTCGACAATTCACTCAAAAATGGAGCTAAACGGTTGCAAATGCTCCCCTGAAACGTTTGGATGTCGAAACAGAAGTCTTTTTATCTCAGGACAAGAAATCAGCCCTCGACAACTTAAGCGGCTTAAAATTTTTTTTTGAAAAAATCCGTAAGCCCCGGGGTCACAATTTCATCAAAAATCGGACTTCCGGGAATTCACTCAAAAATGGTGCCAAACGGGTGAAAATGCTCCCCTGAAGGGTTTGGCGGTCGAAACAGAATTTTTTTTATCACAGGACAAGAAATCAGCCATCGACAAGTTAACCGGCAGAAATTTTTTTTTGAAAAAATCCGTAAGCCCCGGGGTCACGATTTCATCAAAAATCTGACTTTCGACAATTCACTCAAAAATGGAGCTAAACGGTTGCAAATGCTCCCCTGAAACGTTTGGATGTCGAAACAGAAGTCTTTTTATCACAGGACAAGAAATCAGCCCTCGACAACTTAACCGGCTTAAATTTTTTTTTGAAAAAATCCGTAAGCCCCGGGGTCACAATTTCATAAAAAATCGGACTTTCGGGAATTCACTCAAAAATGATGCCAAACGGGTGCAAATGCTCCCCTGAAAGGTTTGGCGGTCGAAACAGAAGTTTTTTTATCACAGGACAAGAAATCAGCCATCGACAACTTAACCGGCAGAATTTTTTTTTTGAAAAAATCCATAAGCCCCGGGGTCACAATTTCATCAAAAATCTGACTTTCGACAATTCACTCAAAAATGGTGCCAAACGGTTGCAAATGCTCCCCTGAAGGGTTTGGCGGTCGAAACAGAATTTTTTTTATCACAGGACAAGAAATCAGCCATCGACAAGTTAACCGGCAGAAATTTTTTTTTGAAAAAATCTGTAAGCCCCGGGGTCACGATTTCATCAAAAATCTGACTTTCGACAATTCACTCAAAAATGGAGCTAAACGGTTGCAAATGCTCCCCTGAAACGTTTGGATGTCGAAACAGAAGTCTTTTTATCACAGGACAAGAAATCAGCCCTCGACAACTTAACCGGCTTAAATTTTTTTTTGAAAAAATCCGTAAGCCCCGGGGTCACAATTTCATAAAAAATCGGACTTTCGGGAATTCACTCAAAAATGATGCCAAACGGTTGCAAATGCTCCCCTGAAAGGTTTGTCGGTCGAAACAGAAGGCTTTTTATCACACGACAAGAAATCAGCCCTCGACAACTTAACCGGCAGAATTTTTTTTTTTGAAAAAATCCATAAGCCCCGGGGTCACAATTTAATCAAAAATCTGACTTTCGGCAATTCACTCAAAAATGGTGCCAAACGGTTGGAAATGCTCCCCTGAAAGATTTGGCGGTCGAAACAGAAAGCTTTTTTATCACAGGAAAAGAAATCAGCCGTCGACAACTTAACCGGCAGAATTTTTTTTTTTGAAAAAATCCCTAAGCCCCGGGGTCACAATTTCTTCAAAAATCTGACTTTTGGCAATTCACTCAAAAATGGTGCCAAACGGTTGCAAATGCTCCCCTGAAACGTTTGGATGTCGAAACGGAAGTCTTTTTATCACAGGAGAAGAAATCAGCCCTCGACAAGTTAACCGGCAGAATTTTTTTTTTGAAAAAATCCGTAAGCCCCGGGGTCACGATTTCATCAAAAATCTGACTTTCGGGAATTCACTCAAAAATGATGCCAAACGGGTGCAAATGCTCCCCTGAAAGGTTTGGCGGTCGAAACAGAAGTTTTTTTATCACAGGACAAGAAATCAGCCATCGACAACTTAACAGGCAGAATTTTTTTTTTGAAAAAATCTGTAAGCCCCGGGGTCACAATTTCATCAAAAATCTGACTTTCGACAATTCACTCAAAAATGGAGCTAAACGGTTGCAAATGCTCCCCTGAAAGGTTTGGCGGTCGAAACAGAGGGCTTTTTATCACACGACAAAAAATCAGCCCTCGACAACTTAACCGGCAGAATTTTTTTTTTGAAAAAATCCATAAGCCCCGGGGTCACAATTTCATCAAAAATCTGACTTTCGGCAATTCACTCAAAAATGGTGCCAAACGGTTGCAAATGCTCCCCTGAAAGATTTGGCGGTCGAAACAGAAAGCTTTTTTATCACAGGAAAAGAAATAAGCCGTCGACAACTTAACCGGCAGAATTTTTTTTTTTGAAAAAATCCCTAAGCCCCGGGGTCACAATTTCATAAAAAATCTGACTTTTGGCAATTCACTCAAAAATGGTGCCAAACGGTTGCAAATGCTCCCCTGAAACGTTTGGATGTCGAAACGGAAGTCTTTTTATCACAGGAGAAGAAATCAGCCCTCAACAAGTTAACCGGCAGAATTTTTTTTTTGAAAAAATCCGTAAGCCCCGGGGTCACAATTTCATCAAAAATCGGACTTCCGGGAATTCACTCAAAAATGGAGCTAAACGGTTGCAAATGCTCCCTTGAAAGGTTTGGCGGTCAAAATAGAAGGCTTTTTATCACAGGACAAGAAATCAGCCCTCGACAACTTAACTGGCAGAATTTTTTTTTGAAAAAATCCGTAAGCCCCGGGGTCACAATTTCATCAAAAATCGGACTTTCGGCAATTCACTCAAAAATGGTGCCAAACGGTTGCAAATGCTCCCCTGAAAGGTTTGGCGGTCGAAACAGTAAGCTTTTTTATCACAGGAAAAGAAATCAGCCGTCGACAACTTAACCGGCAGAATTTTCTTTTTTAAAAAAATCCCTAAGCCCCGGGGTCACAATTTCATCAAAAATCTGACTTTCGGCAATTCACTCAAAAATGGTGCCAAACGGGTGCAGATGCTCCCCTGAAAGGTTTGGCGGTTGAAACAATTTTTTTTATCACAGGACAAGAAATCAGCCATCGACAAGTTAACCGGGAGAAATTTTTTTTTGAAAAAATCCGTAAGCCCCGGGGTCACAATTTCATCAAAAATCTGACTTTCGGCAATTCACTCAAAAATGGTGCCAAACGGTTGCAAATGCTCTCCTGAAAGATTTGGCGGTCGAAACAGAAAGCTTTTTTATCACAGGAAAAGAAATCAGCCGTCGACAACTTAACCGGCAGAATTTTCTTTTTTGAAAAAATCCCT
Organism: Podarcis filfolensis; assembly: GCF_964270895.1. Lineage (NCBI taxonomy): Eukaryota > Metazoa > Chordata > Lepidosauria > Squamata > Lacertidae > Podarcis > Podarcis filfolensis. Next base: position 226,561 of record NW_028149500.1, read on the forward strand.
AAGCCCCGGGGTCACAATTTCATCAAAAATCTGACTTTCGGCAATTCACTCAAAAATGGTGCCAAACGGGTGCAGATGCTCCCCTGAAAGGTTTGGCGGTTGAAACAGAATTTTTTTTATCACAGGACAAGAAATCAGCCCTCGACAACTTAACCGGCAGAATTTTTTTTTAAAAAAAATCCCTAAGCCCCGGGGTCACAATTTCATCAAAAATCTGACTTTTGGCAATTCACTCAAAAATGGTGCCAAACGGTTGCAAATGCTCCCCTGAAACGTTTGGATGTCGAAACGGAAGTCTTTTTATCACAGGAGAAGAAATCAGCCCTCGACAAGTTAAGCGGCTGAAATTTTTTTTTTGAAAAAATCCGTAAGCCCCGGGGTCACAATTTCATCAAAAATCGGACTTCCGGGAATTCACTCAAAAATGGTGCCAAACGGGTGAAAATGCTCCCCTGAAGGGTTTGGCGGTCGAAACAGAATTTTTTTTATCACAGGACAAGAAATCAGCCATCGACAAGTTAACCGGCAGAATTTTTTTTTTGAAAAAATCCGTAAGCCCCGGGGTCACGATTTCATCAAAAATCTGACTTTCGACAATTCACTCAAAAATGGAGCTAAACGGTTGCAAATGCTCCCCTGAAAGGTTTGGCGGTCGAAACAGAAGGCTTTTTATCACACGACAAGAAATCAGCCCTCGACAACTTAACCGGCGGAATTTTTTTTTTGAAAAAATCCATAAGCCCCGGGGTCACAATTTCATCAAAAATCTGACTTTCGGCAATTCACTCAAAAATGGTGCCAAACGGTTGCAAATGCTCCCCTGAAAGATATGGCGGTCGAAACAGAAGTTTTTTTATCACAGGACATGAAATCAGCCATCGACAACTTAACAGGCAGAATTTTTTTTTGAAAAAATCTGTAATCCCCGGGGTCACAATTTCATCAAAAATCTGACTTTCGACAATTCACTCAAAAATGGAGCTAAACGGTTGCAAATGCTCCCCTGAAAGGTTTGGCGGTCGAAACAGAAGGCTTTTTATCACACGACAAGAAATCAGCCCTCGACAACTTAACCGGCAGAATTTTTTTTTTGAAAAAATCCATAAGCCCCGGGGTCACAATTTCATCAAAAATCTGACTTTCGGCAATTCACTCAAAAATGGTGCCAAACGGTTGCAAATGCTCCCCTGAAACGTTTGGATGTCGAAACGGAAGTCTTTTTATCACAGGAGAAGAAATCAGCCCTCGACAAGTTAACCGGCAGAATTTTTTTTTTGAAAAAATCCGTAAGCCCCGGGGTCACGATTTCATCAAAAATCTGACTTTCGACAATTCACTCAAAAATGGAGCTAAACGGTTGCAAATGCACCCCTGAAACGTTTGGATGTCGAAACAGAAGTCTTTTTATCACAGGACAAGAAATCAGCCCTCGACAACTTAACCGGCTTAAATTTTTTTTTGAAAAAATCCGTAAGCCCCGGGGTCACAATTTCATCAAAAATCTGACTTTCGACAATTCACTCAAAAATGGTGCCAAACGGGTGAAAATGCTCCCCTGAAGGGTTTGGCGGTCAAAACAGAATTTTTTTTATCACAGGACAATAAATCAGCCATCGACAAGTTAACCGGCAGAAATTTTTTTTTGAAAAAATCCCTAAGCCCCGGGGTCACGATTTCATCAAAAATCTGACTTTCGGCAATTCACTCAAAAATGGTGCCACACGGTTGCAAATGCTACCCTGAAACGTTTGGATGTCGAAACAGAAGTCTTTTTATCACAGGACAAAAAATCAGCCCTCGACAACTTAACCGGCTTAAAATTTTTTTTGAAAAAATCCGTAAGCCCCGGGGTCACAATTTCATCAAAAATCTGACTTTCGACAATTCACTCAAAAATGGAGCTAAACGGTTGCAAATCCTCCCCTGACAGGTTTGGCGGTAAAAATAGAAGGCTTTTTATCACAGGACAAGAAATCAGCCCTCGACAACTTAACCGGCAGAAATTTTTTTTGAAAAAATCCGTAAGCCCCGGGGTCACAATTTCATCAAAAATCTGACTTTCGGCAATTCACTCAAAAATGGTGCCAAACGGTTGCAAATGCTCCCCTGAAAGGTTTGGCGGTCGAAACAGTAAGCTTTTTTATCACAGGAAAAGAAATCAGCCGTCGACAACTTAACCGACAGAATTTTCTTTTTTGAAAAAATCCCTAAGCCCCGGGGTCACAATTTCATCAAAAATCTGACTTTCGGCAATTGACTCAAAAATGGTGCCAAACGGGTGCAGATGCTCCCCTGAAAGGTTTGGCGGTTGAAACAGAATTTTTTTTATCACAGGAAAAGAAATCAGCCGTCGACAACTTAACCGACAGAATTTTTTTTTTGAAAAAATCCGTAAGCCCCGAGGTAACAATTTCATCAAAAATCTGACTTTCGGCAATTCACTCAAAAATGGTGCCAAACGGTTGCAAATGCTCCCCTGAAACGTTTCGATGTCGAAACAGAAGTGTTTTTATCACAGGACAAGAAATCAGCCGTCGACAACTTAACCGGCAGAATTTTTTTTTTTGAAAAAATCCCGAAGCCCCGGGGTCACAATTTCATCAAAAATCTGACTTTTGGCAATTCACTCAAAAATGGTGCCAAACGGTTGCAAATACTCCCCTGAAACGTTTGGATGTCGAAACGGAAGTCTTTTTATCACAGGAGAAGAAATCAGCCCTCGACAACTTAAGCGGCTTAAAATTTTTTAAAAAAAAAATCCGTAAGCCCCGGGGTCACAATTTCATCAAAAATCGGACTTCCGGGAATTCACTCAAAAATGGTGCCAAACGGGTGAAAATGCTCCCCTGAAGGGTTTGGCGGTCGAAACAGAATTTTTTTTATCACAGGACAAGAAATCAGCCATCGACAAGTTAACCGGCAGAATTTTTTTTTTGAAAAAATCCGTAAGCCCCAGGGTCACGATTTCATCAAAAATCTGACTTTCGACAATTCACTCAAAAATGGAGCTAAACGGTTGCAAATGCTCCCCTGAAACGTTTGGATGTCGAAACAGAAGTCTTTTTATCACAGGACAAGAAATCAGCCCTCGACAACTTAACCGGCTTAAATTTTTTTTTGAAAAAATCCGTAAGCCCCGGGGTCACAATTTCATCAAAAATCGGACTTTCGGGAATTCACTCAAAAATGATGCCAAACGGGTGCAAATGCTCCCCTGAAAGGTTTGGCGGTCGAAACAGAAGTTTTTTTATCACAGGACAAGAAATCAGCCATCGACAACTTAACAGGCAGAATTTTTTTTTTGAAAAAATCTGTAAGCCCCGGGGTCACAATTTCATCAAAAATCTGACTTTCGACAATTCACTCAAAAATGGAGCTAAACGGTTGCAAATGCTCCCCTGAAAGGTTTGGCGGTCGAAACAGAAGGCTTTTTATCACACGACAAGAAATCAGCCCTCGACAACTTAACCGGCAGAATTTTTTTTTTGAAAAAATCCGTAAGCCCCGGGGTCACAATTTCATCAAAAATCTGACTTTCGGCAATTCACTCAAAAATGGTGCCAAACGGTTGCAAATGCTCCCCTGAAAGATTTGGCGGTCAAAACAGAAAGCTTTTTTATCACAGGAAAAGAAATCAGCCGTCGACAACTTAACCGGCAGAATTTTTTTTTTTGAAAAAATCCCTAAGCCCCGGGGTCACAATTTCATCAAAAATCGGACTTTTGGCAATTCACTCAAAAATGGTGCCAAACGGTTGCAAATGCTCCCCTGAAACGTTTGGATGTCGAAACGGAAGTCTTTTTATCACAGGAGAAGAAATCAGCCCTCGACAAGTTAACCGGCAGAATTTTTTTTTTGAAAAAATCCGTAAGCCCCGGGGTCACAATTTCATCAAAAATCTGACTTTCGACAATTCACTCAAAAATGGAGCTAAACGGTTTCAAATGCTCCCCTGAAACGTTTGGATGTCGAAACAGAAGTCTTTTTATCACAGGACAAGAAATCAGCCCTCGACAACTTAACCGGCTTAAATTTTTTTTTGAAAAAATCCGTAAGCCCCGGGGTCACAATTTCATCAAAAATCGGACTTTCGGGAATTCACTCAAAAATGATGCCAAACGGGTGCAAATGCTCCTCTGAAAGGTTTGGCGGTCGAAACAGAAGTTTTTTTATCACAGGACAAGAAATCAGCCATCGACAACTTAACAGGCAGAATTTTTTTTTTGAAAAAATCTGTAAGCCCCGAGGTCACAATTTCATCAAAAATCTGACTTTCGACAATTCACTCAAAAATGGAGCTAAACGGTTGCAAATGCTCCCCTGAAAGGTTTGGCGGTCGAAACAGAAGGCTTTTTATCACACGACAAGAAATCAGCCCTCGACAACTTAACCGGCAGAATTTTTTTTTTGAAAAAATCCCTAAGCCCCGGGGTCACAATTTCATCAAAAATCTGACTTTCGGCAATTCACTCAAAAATGGTGCCAAACGGGTGCAAATGCTCCCCTGAACAGTTTGGCGGTCGAAACAGAAGTTTTTTTATCACAGGACAAGAAATCAGCGATCGACAACTTAAACGGCAGAAATTTTTTTTTGAAAAAATCCGTAAGCCCCGAGTTCACAATTTCATCAAAAATCTGACTTTCGGCAATTCACTCAAAAATGGTGCCAAACGGTTGCAAATGCTCCCCTGAAACGTTTCGATGTCAAAACAGAAGTGTTTTTATCACAGGACAAGAAATCAGCCCTCGACAACTTAACCGGCAGATTTTTTTAAAAAAAATAATCCGTAAGCCCCGGGGTCACAATTTCATCAAAAATCGGACTTTCGGGAATTCACTCAAAAATGGAGCCAAACGGTTGCAAATGCTCCCCTGAAAGGTTTGGCGGTCGAAACAGAAAGCTTTTTTATCACAGGAAAAGAAATCAGCCGTCGACAACTTAACCGGCAGAAATTTTTTTTTGAAAAAATCCCTAAGCCCCGGGGTCACAATTTCATCAAAAATCGGAATTCGGGAATTCACTCAAAAATGATGCCAAACTGGTGCAAATGCTCCCCTGAAAGGTTCGGCGGTCGAAACAGAAGTTTTTTTATTACAGGACAAGTAATCAGCCATCGACAACTTAACCGGCAGATTTTTTTTTTTGAAAAAATCCGTAAGCCCCGGGGTCACAATTTCATCCAAAATCTGACTTTCGACAATTCACTCAAAAATGGAGCTAAACGGTTTCAAATGCTCCCCTGAAACGTTTGGATGTCGAAACAGAAGTCTTTTTATCACAGGACAAGAAATCAGCCCTCGACAACTTAACCGGCTTAAAATTTTTTTTTGAAAAAATCCGTAAGCCCCGGGGTCACAATTTCATCAAAAATCGGACTTCCGGGAATTCACTCAAAAATGGAGCTAAACGGTTGCAAATGCTCCCCTGAAAGGTTTGGCGGTCAAAACAGAAGTTTTTTTATCACAGGACAAGAAATCAGCCCTCGACAACTTAACCGGCAGAATTTTTTTTTGAAAAAATCCGTAAGCCCCGGGGTCACAATTTCATCAAAAATCGGACTTTCGGGAATTCACTCAAAAATGGTGCCAAACGGGTGAAAATGCTCCCCTGAAGGGTTTGGCGGTCGAAACAGAAAGCTTTTTTATCACAGGACAAGAAATCAGCCATCGACAACTTAACCGGCAGAATTTTTTTTTTGAAAAAATCTGTAAGCCCCGGGTCACAATTTCATCCAAAATCTGACTTTCGACAATTCACTCAAAAATGTAGCTAAACGGTTGCAAATGCTCCCCTGAAAGGTTTGGCGGTCAAAACAGAAGGCTTTTTATCACAGGACGAGAAATCAGCCCTTGACAACTTAACCGGCAGAAATTTTTTTTTTGAAAAAATCCGTAAGCCCCGGGGTCACAATTTCATCAAAAATCTAACTTTCGGGAATTCACTCAAAAATGGTGCCAAACGGGTGCAAATGCTCCCCTGAAGCGTTTGGATGTCGAAAGAGAAGTCTTTTTATGACAGGACAAGAAATAAGCCCTCGACAACTTAACCGGCAAAAATTTTTTTTTGAAAAAATCTGTAAGCCCCGGGGTCACAATTTCATCAAAAATCTGACTTTCGACAATTCACTCAAAAATGGAGCTAAACGGTTGCAAATGCTCCCCTGAAACGTTTGGCGGTCAAAATAGAAGGCTTTTTATCACAGGACAAGAAATCAGCCCTCGACAACTTAACCGGCAGATTTTTTTAAAAAAAAAAATCCGTAAGCCCCGGGGTCACAATTTCATCAAAAATCGGACTTTCGGCAATTCACTCAAAAATGGTGCCAAACGGGTGAAAATGCTCCCCTGAAGGGTTTGGCGGTCGAAACAGAAAGCTTTTTTATCACAGGACAAGAAATCAGCCATCGACAACTTAACCGGCAGAATTTTTTTTTTGAAAAAATCTGTAAGCCCCGGGTCACAATTTCATCCAAAATCTGACTTTCGACAATTCACTCAAAAATGGAGCTAAACGGATGCAAATGCTCCCCTGAAAGGTTTGGCGGTCAAAACAGAAGGCTTTTTATCACAGGACGAGAAATCAGCCCTCGACAACTTAACCGGCAGAATTTTTTTTTTTTTTTAAAAAAATCCGTAAGCCCCGGGGTCACAATTTCATCAAAAATCTAACTTTCGGGAATTCACTCAAAAATGGTGCCAAATGGGTGAAAATGCTCCCCTGAAGGGTTTGGCGGTCGAAACAGAATTTTTTTTATCACAGGAAAAGAAATCAGCCGTCGACAACTTAACCGGCAGAAATTTTTTTTTGAAAAAATCCCTAAGCCCCGGGGTCACAATTTCATCAAAAATCGGAATTCGGGAATTCACTCAAAAATGATGCCAAACTGGTGCAAATGCTCCCCTGAAAGGTTCGGCGGTCGAAACAGAAGTTTTTTTATTACAGGACAAGAAATCAGCCATCGACAACTTAACAGGCAGAATTTTTTTTTTGAAAAAATCCGTAAGCCCCGGGGTCACAATTTCATCAAAAATCTGACTTTCGACAATTCACTCAAAAATGGAGCTAAACGGTTGCAAATGCTCCCCTGAAAGGTTTGGCGGTCAAAACAGAAAGCTTTCTTTCACAGGACAAGAAATCAGCCCTCGACAACTTAACCGGCACAATTTTTTTTTTGAAAAAATCCGTAAGCCCCGGGGTCACGATTTCATCAAAAATCTGATTTTTGGCAATTCACTCAAAAATGTTGCCAAACGGTTGCAAATGCTCCCCTGAAACGTTTGGATGTCGAAACAGAAGTCTTTTTATCACAGGACAAGAAATCAGCCCTCGACAACTTAACCGGCTTAAAATTTTTTTTTGAAAAAATCCGTAAGCCCCGGGGTCACAATTTCATCAAAAATCGGACTTCCGGGAATTCACTCAAAAATGGAACTAAACGGTTGCAAATGCTCCCCTGAAAGGTTTGGCGGTCAAAACAGAAGTTTTTTTATCACAGGACAAGAAATCAGCCCTCGACAACTTAACCGGCAGAATTTTTTTTTGAAAAAATCCGTAAGCCCCGGGGTCACAATTTCATCAAAAATCGGACTTTCGGGAATTCACTCAAAAATGGTGCCAAACGGGTGAAAATGCTCCCCTGAAGGGTTTGGCGGTCGAAACAGAAAGCTTTTTTATCACAGGACAAGAAATCAGCCATCGACAAGTTAACCGGCAGAAATTTTTTTTAAAAAAAATCCCTAAGCCCCGGGGTCACAATTTCATCAAAAATCTGACTTTCGGCAATTCGCTAAAAAATGGTGCCAAACGGGTGCAAATGCTCCCCTGAAGCGTTTGGATGTCGAAAGAGAAGTCTTTTTATCACAGGACAAGAAATCAGCCCTCGACAACTTAACCGGCACAATTTTTTTTTTGAAAAAATCCGTAAGCCCCGGGGTCACAATTTCATCAAAAATCTGATTTTTGGCAATTCACTCAAAAATGTTGCCAAACGGTTGCAAATGCTCCCCTGAAACGTTTGGATGTCGAAACAGAAGTCTTTTTATCACAGGATAAGAAATCAGCCCTCGACAACTTAACCGGCAGAATTTTTTTTTTGAAAAAATCCGTAAGCCCCGGGGTCACAATTTCATCAAAAATCGGACTTCCGGGAATTCACTCAAAAATGGAGCTAAAGGGTTGCAAATGCTCCCCTGAAAGGTTTGGCGGTCAAAACAGAAGTTTTTTTATCACAGGACAAGAAATCAGCCCTCGACAACTTAACCGGCAGAATTTTTTTTTGAAAAAATCCGTAAGCCCCGGGGTCACAATTTCATCAAAAATCTGACTTTCGGCAATTCACTCAAAAATGGTGCCAAACGGGTGAAAATGCTCCCCTGAAGGGTTTGGCGGTCGAAACAGATTTTTTTTTATCACAGGACAAGAAATCAGCCATCGACAAGTTAACCGGCAGAAATTTTTTTTAAAAAAAATCCCTAAGCCCCGGGGTCACAATTTCATCAAAAATCTGACTTTCGGCAATTCACTAAAAAATGGTGCCAAACGGTTGCAAATGCTCCCCTGAAACGTTTGGATGTCGAAAGAGAAGTCTTTTTATGACAGGACAAGAAATCAGCCCTCGACAACTTAACCGGCAAAAATTTTTTTTTGAAAAAATCCGTAAGCCCCGGGGTCACAATTTCATCAAAAATCTGACTTTCGACAATTCACTCAAAAATGGAGCTAAACGGTTGCAAATGCTCCCCTGAAAGGTTTGGCGGTCAAAATAGAAGGCTTTTTATCACAGGACAAGAAATCAGCCCTCGACAACTTAATCGGCAGATTTTTTTTTAAAAAAAAATCCGTAAGCCCCGGGGTCACAATTTCATCAAAAATCGGACTTTCGGGAATTCACTCAAAAATGGAGCCAAACGGTTGCAAATGCTCCCCTGAAAGGTTTGGCGGTCGAAACAGAAAGCTTTTTTATCACAGGAAAAGAAATCAGCCCTCGACAACTTAACCGGCAGAATTTTTTTTTTGAAAAAATCCGTAATCCCCGGGGTCACAATTTCATCAAAAATCGGACTTCCGGGAATTCACTCAAAAATGGAGCTAAACGGTTGCAAATGCTCCCCTGAAAGGTTTGGCGGTCAAAACAGAAGTTTTTTTATCACAGGACAAGAAATCAGCCCTCGACAACTTAACCGGCAGAATTTTTTTTTGAAAAAATCCGTAAGCCCCGGGGTCACAATTTCATCAAAAATCTGACTTTCGGCAATTCACTCAAAAATGGTGCGAAACGGGTGAAAATGCTCCCCTGAAGGGTTTGGCGGTCGAAACAGAAAGCTTTTTTATCACAGGACAAGAAATCAGCCATCGACAACTTAACCGGCAGAATTTTTTTTTTGAAAAAATCTGTAAGCCCCGGGTCACAATTTCATCCAAAATCTGACTTTCAACAATTCACTCAAAAATGGAGCTAAACGGTTGCAAATGCTCCCCTCAAAGGTTTGGCGGTCAAAACAGAAGGCTTTTTATCACAGGACGAGAAATCAGCCCTCGACAACTTAACCGGCAGAAATTTTTTTTTTGAAAAAATCCGTAAGCCCCGGGGTCACAATTTCATCAAAAATCTAACTTTCGGGAGTTCACTCAAAAATGGTGCCAAACGGGTGCAAATGCTCCCCTGAAGGGTTTGGCGGTCGAAACAGATTTTTTTTTATCACAGGACAAGAAATCAGCCATCGACAAGTTAACCGGCAGAAATTTTTTTTTAAAAAAATCCCTAAGCCCCGGGGTCACAATTTCATCAAAAATCTGACTTTCGGCAATTCACTAAAAAATGGTGCCAAACGGTTGCAAATGCTCCCCTGAAACGTTTGGATGTCGAAAGAGAAGTCTTTTTATGACAGGACAAGAAATCAGCCCTCGACAACTTAACCGGCAAAAATTTTTTTTTGAAAAAATCCGTAAGCCCCGGGGTCACAATTTCATCAAAAATCTGACTTTCGACAATTCACTCAAAAATGGTGCCAAACGGTTGCAAATGCTCCCCTGAAAGGTTTGGCGGTCGAAACAGTAAGCTTTTTTATCACAGGAAAAGAAATCAGCCGTCGACAAGTTAACCGGCAGAAATTTTTTTTTGAAAAAATCCGTAAGCCCCGGGGTCACGATTTCATCCAAAATCTGACTTTCGGCAATTCACTCAAAAATGGTGCCAAACGGTTGCAAATGCTCCCCTGAAACGTTTGGATGTCGAAACAGAAGTCTTTTTATCACAGGACAAGAAATCAGCCCTCGACAACTTAACCGGCTTAAATTTTATTTTGAAAAAATCCGTAAGCCCCGGGGTCACAATTTCATCAAAAATCGGACTTTCGGGAATTCACTCAAAAATGATGCCAAACGGGTGCAAATGCTCCCCTGAAAGGTTTGGCGGTCGAAACAGAAGTTTTTTTATTACAGGACAAGAAATCAGCCATCGACAACTTAACAGGCAGAATTTTTTTTTTGAAAAAATCCGTAAGCCCCGGGGTCACAATTTCATCAAAAATCTGACTTTCGACAATTCACTCAAAAATGGAGCTAAACGGTTGCAAATGCTCCCCTGAAACGTTTGGCGGTCAAAACAGAAGGCTTTTTATCACAGGACAAGAAATCAGCCCTCGACAACTTAACCGGCAGAATTTTTTTTTTGAAAAAATCCCTAATCCCCGGGGTCACGATTTCATCAAAAATCTGACTTTCGGCAATTCACTCAAAAATGTTGCCAAACGGTTGCAAATGCTCCCCTGAAACGTTTGGATGTCGAAACAGAAGTCTTTTTATCACAGGACAAGAAATCAGCCCTCGACAACTTAACCGGCTTAAAATTTTTTTTTGAAAAAATCCGTAAGCCCCGGGGTCACAATTTCATCAAAAATCGGACTTCCGGGAATTCACTCAAAAATGGAGCTAAACGGTTGCAAATGCTCCCCTGAAAGGTTTGGCGGTCAAAACAGAAGTTTTTTTATCACAGGACAAGAAATCAGCCCTCGACAACTTAACCGGCAGAATTTTTTTTTGAAAAAATCCGTAAGCCCCGGGGTCACAATTTCATCAAAAATCTGACTTTCGGCAATTCACTCAAAAATGGTGCCAAACGGGTGAAAATGCTCCCCTGAAGGGTTTGGCGGTCGAAACAGAAAGCTTTTTTATCACAGGACAAGAAATCAGCCCTCGACTACTTAACCGGCAGAATTTTTTTTTTGAAAAAATCCGTAAGCCCCGGGGTCACAATTTCATCAAAAATCTGACTTCCGGGAATTCACTCAAAAATGGTGCCAAACGGTTGCAAATGCTCCCCTGAAAGGTTTGGCGGTCGAAACAGTAAGCTTATTTATCACAGGAAAAGAAATAAGCCGTCGACAAGTTAACCGGCAGAAATTTTTTTTTGAAAAAATCCGTAAGCCCCGGGGTCACGATTTCATCAAAAATCTGACTTTCGGCAATTCACTCAAAAATGGTGCCAAACGGTTGCAAATGCTCCCCTGAAACGTTTGGATGTCGAAACAGAAGTCTTTTTATCACAGGACAAGAAATCAGCCCTCGACAACTTAACCGGCTTAATTTTTTTTTTGAAAAAATCCGTAAGCACCGGGGTCACGATTTCATCCAAAATCTGACTTTCGGCAATTCACTCAAAAATGGTGCCAAACGGTTGCAAATGCTCCCCTGAAACGTTTGGATGTCGAAACAGAAGTTTTTTTATCACAGGACAAGAAATCAGCCCTCGACAACTTAACCGGCTTAATTTTTTTTTTGAAAAAATCCGTAAGCCCCGGGGTCACAATTTCATCAAAAATCGGACTTTCGGGAATTCACTCAAAAATGATGCCAAACGGGTGCAAATGCTCCCCTGAAAGGTTTGGCGGTCGAAACAGAAGTTTTTTTATTACAGGACAAGAAATCAGCCATCGACAACTTAACAGGCAGAATTTTTTTTTTGAAAAAATCCGTAAGCCCCGGGGTCACAATTTCATCAAAAATCTGACTTTCGGCAATTCACTCAAAAATGGTGCCAAACGGGTGAAAATGCTCCCCTGAAGGGTTTGGCGGTCGAAACAGAAAGCTTTTTTATCACAGGACAAGAAATCAGCCATCGACAACTTAACCGGCAGAATTTTTTTTTTGAAAAAATCTGTGAGCCCCGGGTCACAATTTCATCCAAAATGTGACTTTCGACAATTCACTCAAAAATGGAGCTAAACGGTTGCAAATGCTCCCCTGAAAGGTTTGGCGGTCAAAACAGAAGGCTTTTTATCACAGGACGAGAAATCAGCCCTCGACAACTTAACCGGCAGAAATTTTTTTTTTGAAAAAATCCGTAAGCCCCGGGGTCACAATTTCATCAAAAATCTGACTTTCGACAATTCACTCAAAAATGGAGCTAAACGGTTGCAAATGCTCCCCTGAAAGGTTTGGCGGTCAAAATAGAAGGCTTTTTATCACAGGACAAGAAATCAGCCCTCGACAACTTAACCAGCAGAATTTTTTTTTGAAAAAATCCGTAAGCCCCGGGGTCACAATTTCATCAAAAATCTAACTTTCGGGAATTCACTCAAAAATGGTGCCAAACGGGTGAAAATGCTCCCCTGAAGGGTTTGGCGGTCGAAACAGAATTTTTTTTATCACAGGACAAGAAATCAGCCATCGACAAGTTAATCGGCAGAAATTTTTTTTAAAAAAAATCCCTAAGCCCCGGGGTCACAATTTCATCAAAAATCTGACTTTCGGCAATTCACTAAAAAAATGGTGCCAAACGGTTGCAAATGCTCCCCTGAAACGTTTGGATGTCGAAACAGAACTCTTTTTATGACAGGACAAGAAATCAGCCCTCGACAACTTAACCGGCAAAAATTTTTATTTGAAAAAATCCGTAAGCCCCGGGGTCACAATTTCATCAAAAATCTGACTTTCGACAATTCACTCAAAAATGGAGCTAAACGGTTGCAAATGCTCCCCTGAAAGGTTTGGCGGTCAAAATAGAAGGCTTTTTATCACAGGACAAGAAATCAGCCCTCGACAACTTAACCGGCAGATTTTTTTTTTAAAAAAAATCCGTAAGCCCCGGGGTCACAATTTCATCAAAAATCGGACTTTCGGAAATTCACTCAAAAATGGAGCCAAACGGTTGCAAATGCTCCCCTGAAACGTTTGGATGTCGAAACAGAAGTCTTTTTATCACAGGACAAGAAATCAGCCCTCGACAACTTAACCGGCTTAATTTTTTTTTTGAAAAAATCCGTAAGCCCCGGGGTCACAATTTCATCAAAAATCGGACTTTCGGGAATTCACTCAAAAATGATGCCAAACGGGTGCAAATGCTCCCCTGAAAGGTTTGGCGGTCGAAACAGAAGTTTTTTTATTACAGGACAAGAAATCAGCCATCGACAACTTAACAGGCAGAATTTTTTTTTTGAAAAAATCCGTAAGCCGCGGGGTCACGATTTCATCAAAAATCTGACTTTCGGCAATTCACTCAAAAATGTTGCCAAACGGTTGCAAATGCTCCCGTGAAACGTTTGGATGTCGAAACAGAAGTCTTTTTATCACAGGACAAGAAATCAGCCCTCGACAACTTAACCGGCTTAAAATTTTTTTTTGAAAAAATCCGTAAGCCCCGGGGTCACAATTTCATCAAAAATCGGACTTCCGGGAATTCACTCAAAAATGGAGCTAAACGGTTGCAAATGCTCTCCTGAAAGGTTTGGCGGTCAAAACAGAAGTTTTTTTATCACAGGACAAGAAATCAGCCCTCGACAACTTAACCGGCAGAATTTTTTTTTGAAAAAATCCGTAAGCCCCGGGGTCACAATTTCATCAAAAATCTGACTTTCGGCAATTCACTCAAAAATGGTGCCTAACGGGTGAAAATGCTCCCCTGAAGGGTTTGGCGGTCGAAACAGAAAGCTTTTTTATCACAGGACAAGAAATCAGCCATCGACAACTTAACCGGCAGAATTTTTTTTTTGAAAAAATCTGTAAGCCCCGCGTCACAATTTCATCCAAAATCTGACTTTCGACAATTCACTCAAAAATGGAGCTAAACGGTTGCAAATGCTCCCCTGAAAGGTTTGGCGGTCAAAACAGAAGGCTTTTTATCACAGGACGAGAAATCAGCCCTCGACAACTTAACCGGAAGAAATTTTTTTTTTGAAAAAATCCGTAAGCCCCGGGGTCACAATTTCATCAAAAATCTGACTTTCGGCAATTCACTCAAAAATGGTGCCAAACGGGTGAAAATGCTCCCCTGAAGGGTTTGGCGGTCGAAACAGAAAGCTTTTTTATCACAGGACAAGAAATCAGCCATCGACAACTTAACCGGCAGAATTTTTTTTTTGAAAAAATCTGTAAGCCCCGGGTCACAATTTCATCCAAAATCTGACTTTCGACAATTCACTCAAAAATGGAGCTAAACGGTTGCAAATGCTTCCCTGAAAGGTTTGGCGGTCAAAACAGAAGGCTTTTTATCACAGGACGAGAAATCAGCCCTCGACAACTTAACCGGCAGAAATTTTTTTTTTGAAAAAATCCGTAAGCCCCGGGGTCACAATTTCATCAAAAATCTGACTTTCGACAATTCACTCAAAAATGGAGCTAAACGGTTGCAAATGCTCCCCTGAAAGGTTTGGCGGTCAAAATAGAAGGCTTTTTATCACAGGACCAGAAATCAGCCCTCGACAACTTAACCGGCAGATTTTTTTTTTAAAAAAAATCCGTAAGCCCCGGGGTCACAATTTCATCAAAAATCTGACTTTCGACAATTCACTCAAAAATGGAGCTAAACAGTTGCAAATGCTCCCCTGAAAGGTTTGGCGGTCAAAACAGAAGGCTTTTTATCACAGGACAAGAAATCAGCCCTCGACAACTTAACCGGCAGAATTTTTTTTTTGAAAAAATCCGTAAGCCCCGGGGTCACAATTTCATCCAAAATCTGACTTTCGACAATTCACTCAAAAATGGAGCTAAACGGTTGCAAATGCTCCCCTGAAAGGTTTGGCGGTCAAAACAGAAGGCTTTTTATCACAGGACAAGAAATCAGCCCTCGACTACTTAACCGGCAGAATTTTTTTTTTGAAAAAATCCGTAAGCCCCGGGGTCACAATTTCATCAAAAATCTGACTTCCGGGAATTCACTCAAAAATGGTCCCAAACGGTTGCAAATGCTCCCCTGAAAGGTTTGGCGGTCGAAACAGTAAGCTTTTTTGTCACAGGAAAAGAAATCAGCCGTCGACAAGTTAACCGGCAGAAATTTTTTTTTGAAAAAATCCGTAAGCCCCGGGGTCACGATTTCATCCAAAATCTGACTTTCGGCAATTCACTCAAAAATGGTGCCAAACGGTTGCAAATGCTCCCCTGAAACGTTTGGATGTCGAAACAGAAGTCTTTTTATCACAGGACAAGAAATCAGCCCTCGACAACTTAACCGGCTTAAATTTTTTTTTGAAAAAATCCGTAAGCCCCGGGGTCACAATTTAATCAAAAATCGGACTTTCGGGAATTCACTCAAAAATGATGCCAAACGGGTGCAAATGCTCCCCTGAAAGGTTTGGCGGTCGAAACAGAAGTTTTTTTATTACAGGACAAGAAATCAGCCATCGACAACTTAACAGGCAGAATTTTTTTTTTTGAAAAAATCCGTAAGCCCCGGGGTCACAATTTCATCAAAAATCTGACTTTCGACAATTCACTCAAAAATGGAGCTAAACGGTTGCAAATGCTCCCCTGAAACGTTTGGCGGTCAAAACAGAAGGCTTTTTATCACAGGACAAGAAATCAGCCCTCGACAACTTAACCGGCAGAATTTTTTTTTTTGAAAAAATCCCTAAGCCCCGGGGTCACGATTTCATCAAAAATCTGACTTTCGGCAATTCACTCAAAAATGTTGCCAAACGGTTGCAAATGCTCCCCTGAAACGTTTTGGATGTCGAAACAGAAGTCTTTTTATCACAGGACAAGAAATCAGCCCTCGACAACTTAACCGGCTTAAAATTTTTTTTTTGAAAAAATCCGTAAGCCCCGGGGTCACAATTTCATCAAAAATCGGACTTCCGGGAATTCACTCAAAAATGGAGCTAAACGGTTGCAAATGCTCCCTGAAAGGTTTGGCGGTCAAAACAGAAGTTTTTTTATCACAGGACAAGAAATCAGCCCTCGACAACTTAACCGGCAGAATTCTTTTTTAAAAAAATTCGGAAGCCCCGGGTCACAATTTCATCCAAAATCTGACTTTCGACAATTCACTCAAAAATGGAGCTAAACGGTTGCAAATGCTCCCCTGAAAGGTTTGGCGGTCAAAACAGAAGGCTTTTTATCACAGGACGAGAAATCAGCCCTCGACAACTTAACCGGCAGAAATTTTTTTTTGGAAAAAATCCGTAAGCCCCGGGGTCACAATTTCATCAAAAATCTAACTTTCTGGAATTCACTCAAAAATGGTGCCAAACGGGTGAAAATGCTCCCCTGAAGGGTTTGGCGGTCGAAACAGAATTTTTTTTATCACAGGACAAGAAATCAGCCATCGACAAGTTAACCGGCAGAAATTTTTTTTAAAAAAAATCCCTAAGCCCCGGGGTCACAATTTCATCAAAAATCTGACTTTCGGCAATTCACTAAAAAATGGTGCCAAACGGTTGCAAATGCTCCCCTGAAATGTTTGGATGTCGAAAGAGAAGTCTTTTTATGACAGGACAAGAAATCAGCCCTCGACAACTTAACCGGCAGAATTTTTTTTTTTGAAAAAATCCGTAAGCCCCGGGGTCACAATTTCATCAAAAATCTGACTTTCGACAATTCACTCAAAAATGGAGCTAAACGGTTGCAAATGCTCCCCTGAAAGGTTTGGCGGTCAAAATAGAAGGCTTTTTATCACAGGACAAGAAATCAGCCCTCGACAACTTAACCGGCAGATTTTTTTTTAAAAAAAAATCCGTAAGCCCCGGGGTCACAATTTCATCAAAAATCGGACTTTCGGCAATTCACTCAAAAATGGTGCCAAACGGGTGAAAATGCTCCCCTGAAGGGTTTGGAGGTCGAAACAGAATTTTTTTTATCACAGGACAAGAAATCAGCCATCGACAACTTAAGCGGCAGAAATTTTTTTTTGAAAAAATCCGTAAGCCCCGGGGTCACAATTTCATCAAAAATCTGACTTTCGACAATTCACTCAAAAATGGAGCTAAACAGTTGCAAATGCTCCCCTGAAAGGTTTGGCGGTCAAAACAGAAGGCTTTTTATCACAGGACAAGAAATCAGCCCTCCACACTTAACCGGCAGAATTTTTTTTTTGAAAAAATCCGTAAGCCCCGGGGTCACAATTTCATCCAAAATCTGACTTTCGACAATTCACTCAAAAATGGAGCTAAACGGTTGCAAATGCTCCCCTGAAAGTTTTGGCGGTCAAAACAGAAGGCTTTTTATCACAGGACAAGAAATCAGCCCTCGACAACTTAACCGGCAGAATTTTTTTTTTGAAAAAATCCGTAAGCCCCGGGGTCACAATTTCATCAAAAATCTGACTTTCGGGAATTCACTCAAAAATGGTGCCAAACGGTTGCAAATGCTCCCCTGAAAGGTTTGGCGGTCGAAACAGTAAGCTTTTTTATCACAGGAAAAGAAATCAGCCGTCGACAAGTTAACCGGCAGAAATTTTTTTTTGAAAAAATCCGTAAGCCCCGGGGTCACGATTTCATCCAAAATCTGACTTTCGGCAATTCACTCAAAAATGGAGCTAAACGGTTGCAAATGCTCCCCTGAAACGTTTGGATGTCGAAACAGAAGTCTTTTTATCACAGGACAAGAAATCAGCCCTCGACAACTTAACCGGCTTAAATTTTTTTTTGAAAAAATCCGTAAGCCCGGGGTCACAATTTCATCAAAAATCGGACTTTCGGGAATTCACTCAAAAATGATGCCAAACGGGTGCAAATGCTCCCCTGAAAGGTTTGGCGGTCGAAACAGAAGTTTTTTTATTACAGGACAAGAAATCAGCCATCGACAACTTAACAGGCAGAATTTTTTTTTTGAAAAAATCCGTAAGCCCCGGGGTCACAATTTCATCAAAAATCTGACTTTCGACAATTCACTCAAAAATGGAGCTAAACGGTTGCAAATGCTCCCCTGAAACGTTTGGCGGTCAAAACAGAAGGCTTTTTATCACAGGACAAGAAATCAGCCCTCGACAACTTAACCGGCAGAATTTTTTTTTTTGAAAAAATCCCTAAGCCCCGGGGTCACAATTTCATCAAAAATCTGACTTTCGACAATTCACTCAAAAATGGAGCTAAACGGTTGCAAATGCTCCCCTGAAACGTTTGGATGTCGAAACAGAAGTCTTTTTATCACAGGACAAGAAATCAGCCCCCGACAACTTAACCGGCTTAAATTTTTTTTTGAAAAAATCCGTAAGCCCCGGGGTCACAATTTCATCAAAAATCGGACTTTCGGCAATTCACTCAAAAATGGTGCCAAACGGTTGCAAATGCTCCCCTGAAAGATTTGGCGGTCGAAACAGAAAGCTTTTTTATCTCAGGAAAAGAAATCAGCCGTCGACAACTTAACCGGCAGAATTTTTTTTTTTGAAAAAATCCCTAAGCCCCGGGGTCACAATTTCATCAAAAATCTGACTTTTGGCAATTCACTCAAAAATGGTGCCAAACGGTTGCAAATGCTCCCCTGAAACGTTTGGATGTCGAAACGGAAGTCTTTTTATCACAGGAGAAGAAATCAGCCCTCGACAACTTAAACGGCTTAAAATTTTTTTTTGAAAAAATCCGTAAGCCCCGGGGTCACAATTTCATCAAAAATCGGACTTCCGGGAATTCACTCAAAAATGGTGCCAAACGGGTGCAAATGCTCCCCTGAAAGGTTTGGCGGTCGAAACAGAAGTTTTTTTATCACAGGACAAGAAATCAGCCATCGACAACTTAACCGGCAAATATTTTTTTTTGAAAAAATCCGTAAGCCCCGGGGTCACAATTTCATCCAAAATCTGACTTTCGACAATTCACTCAAAAATGGAGCTAAACGGTTGCAAATGCTCCCCTGAAAGGTTTGGCGGTCAAAACAGAAGGCTTTTTATCACAGGACGAGAAATCAGCCCTCGACAACTTAACCGGCAGAAATTTTTTTTAAAAAAAAATCCGTAAGCCCCGGGATCACAATTTCATCAAAAATCTGACTTTCGGGAATTCACTCAAAAATGGTGCCAAACGGGTGAAAATGCTCCCCTGAAGGGTTTGGCGGTCGAAACAGATTTTTTTTTATCACAGGACAAGAAATCAGCCATCTACAAGTTAACCGGCAGAAATTTTTTTTTAAAAAAATCCCTAAGCCCCGGGGTCACAATTTCATCAAAAATCTGACTTTCGGCAATTCACTCAAAAATGGAGCTAAACGGTTGCAAATGCTCCCCTGAAACGTTTGGATGTCGAAAGAGAAGTCTTTTTATGACAGGACAAGAAATCAGCCCTCGACAACTTAACCGGCAAAATTTTTTTTTTGAAAAAATCCGTAAGCCCCGGGGTCACAATTTCATCAAAAATCTGACTTTCGACAATTCACTCAAAAATGGAGCTAAACGGTTGCAAATGCTCCCCTGAAAGGTTTGGCGGTCAAAATAGAAGGCTTTTTATCACAGGACAAGAAATCAGCCCTCGACAACTTAACCGGCAGATTTTTAAAAAAAAAAAATCCGTAAGCCCCGGGGTCACAATTTCATCAAAAATCGGACTTTCGGGAATTCACTCAAAAATGGAGCCAAACGGTTGCAAATGCTCCCCTGAAAGGTTTGGCGGTCGAAACAGAAAGCTTTTTTATTACAGGACAAGAAATCAGCCATCGACAACTTAACCGGCAGAATTTTTTTTTAAAAAAAAATCCGTAAGCCCCGGGGTCACAATTTCATCCAAAATCTGACTTTCGACAATTCACTCAAAAATGGAGCTAAACGGTTGCAAATGCTCCCCTGAAAGGTTTGGCGGTCAAAACAGAAGGCTTTTTATCACAGGACGAGAAATCAGCCCTCGACAACTTAACCGGCAGAAATTTTTTTTTTGAAAAAATCCGTAAGCCCCGGGGTCACAATTTCATCAAAAATCTGACTTTCGGGAATTCACTCAAAAATGGTGCCAAACGGGTGAAAATGCTCCCCTGAAGGGTTTGGCGGTCGAAACAGAATTTTTTTTATCACAGGACAAGAAATCAGCCATCAACAAGTTAACCGGCAGAAATTTTTAAAAAAAAAAATCCCTAAGCCCCGGGGTCACAATTTCATCAAAAATCTGACTTTCGGCAATTCACTAAAAAATGGTGCCAAACGGTTGCAAATGCACCCCTGAAACGTTTGGATGTCGAAAGAGAAGTCTTTTTATGACAGGACAAGAAATCAGCCCTCGACAACTTAACCGGCAAAAATTTTTTTTTGAAAAAATCCGTAAGCCCCGGGGTCACAATTTCATCAAAAATCGGACTTCCGGGAATTCACTCAAAAATGGAGCTAAACGGTTGCAAATGCTCCCCTGAAAGGTTTGGCGGTCAAAATAGAAGGCTTTTTATCACAGGACAAGAAATCAGCCCTCGACAACTTAACCGGCAGATTTTTTTTTTTAAAAAAATCCGTAAGCCCCGGGGTCACAATTTCATCAAAAATCGGACTTTCGGGAATTCACTCAAAAATTATGCCAAACGGGTGCAAATGCTCCCCTGAAAGGTTTGGCGGTCGAAACAGAAGTTTTTTTATTACAGGACAAGAAATCAGCCATCGACAACTTAACAGGCAGAATTTTTTTTTTGAAAAAATCCGTAAGCCCCGGGGTCACAATTTCATCAAAAATCTGACTTTCGACAATTCACTCAAAAATGGAGCTAAACGGTTGCAAATGCTCCCCTGAAATGTTTGGCGGTCAAAACAGAAGGCTTTTTATCACAGGACAAGAAATCAGCCCTCGACAACTTAACCGGCAGAATTTTTTTTTTGAAAAAATCCCTAAGCCCCGGGGTCACAATTTCATCAAAAATCTGATTTTTGGCAATTCACTCAAAAATGGTGCCAAACGGGTGAAAATGCTCCCCTGAAGGGTTTGGCGGTCAAAACAGAAGGCTTTTTATCACAGGACAAGAAATCAGCCCTCGACAACTTAACCGGCAGAATTTTTTTTTTGAAAAAATCCCTAAGCCCCTGGGTCACTATTTCATCAAAAATCTGACTTTCGGCAATTCACTCAAAAATGGAGCTAAACGGTTGCAAATGCTCCCCTGAAAGGTTTGGCGGTCAAAATAGAAGGCTTTTTATCACAGGACAAGAAATCAGCCCTCGACAACTTAACCGGCAGAATTTTTTTTTGAAAAAATCCGTAAGCCCCGGGGTCACAATTTCATCAAAAATCGGACTTTCGGGAATTCACTCAAAAATGGAGCCAAACGGTTGCAAATGCTCCCCTGAAAGGTTTGGCGGTCGAAACAGAAAGCTTTTTTATCACAGGAAAAGAAATCAGCCGTCGAAAACTTAACCGGCAGAATTTTTTTTTTTGAAAAAATCCGTAAGCCCCGGGGTCACAATTTCATCAAAAATCTGACTTTCGTCAATTCACTCAAAAATGGTGCCAAACGGGTGAAAATGCTCCCCTGAAGGGTTTGGCGGTCGAAACAGAATTTTTTTTATCACAGGACAAGAAATCAGCCATCGACAACTTAAGCGGCAGAAATTTTTTTTTGAAAAAATCCGTAAGCCCCGGGGTCACAATTTCATCAAAAATCTGACTTTCGACAATTCACTCAAAAAAGGAGCTAAACGGTTGCAAATGCTCCCCTGAAAGGTTTGGCGGTCAAAATAGAAGGCTTTTTATCACAGGACAAGAAATCAGCCCTCGACAACTTAACCGGCAGATTTAAAAAAAAAAAAAAATCCGTAAGCCCCGGGGTCACAATTTCATCAAAAATCGGACTTTCGGGAATTCACTCAAAAATGGAGCCAAACGGTTGCAAATGCTCCCCTGAAAGGTTTGGCGGTCGAAACAGAAAGCTTTTTTATCACAGGAAAAGAAATCAGCCGTCGACAACTTAACCGGCAGAATTATTTTTTTTGAAAAAATCCGTAAGCCCCGGGGTCACAATTTCATCAAAAATCTGACTTTCGTCAATTCACTGAAAAATGGTGCCAAACGGGTGAAAATGCTCCCCTGAAGGGTTTGGCGGTCGAAACAGAATTTTTTTTATCACAGGACAAGAAATCAGCCATCGACAACTTAAGCGGCAGAAATTTTTTTTTGAAAAAATCCGTAAGCCCCGGGGTCACAATTTCATCAAAAATCTGACTTTCGACAATTCACTCAAAAATGGAGCTAAACAGTTGCAAATGCTCCCCTGAAAGGTTTGGCCGTCGAAACAGAAAGCTTTTTTATCACAGGAAAAGAAATCAGCCGTCGACAAGTTAACCGGCAGAATTTTTTTTTTGAAAAAATCCCTAAGCCCCGGGGTCACAATTTCATCAAAAATCTGACTTTCGTCAATTCACTCAAAAATGGAGCTAAACGGTTGCAAATGCTCCCCTGAAACGTTTGGATGTCGAAACAGAAGTCTTTTTATCACAGGACAAGAAATCAGCCCTCGACAACTTAACCGGCTTAAATTTTTTTTTGAAAAAATCCCTAAGCCCCGGGGTCACGATTTCATCAAAAATCTGACTTTCGACAATTCACTCAAAAATGGAGCTAAACGGTTGCAAATGCTCCCCTGAAACGTTTGGATGTCGAAAGAGAAGTCTTTTTATCACAGGACAAGAAATCAGCCCTCGACAACTTAACCGGCTTAAATTTTTTTTTGAAAAAATCCGTAAGCCCCGGGGTCACAATTTCATCAAAAATCGGACTTTCGGGAATTCACTCAAAAATGATGCCAAACGGGTGCAAATGCTCCCCTGAAACGTTTGGCGGTAAAAACAGAAGGCTTTTTATCACAGGACAAGAAATCAGCCCTCGACAAGTTAACCGGCAGAATTTTTTTTTTGAAAAAATCCGTAAGCCCCGGGGTCACAATTTCATCAAAAATCTGACTTTTGGCAATTCATTCAAAAATGGTGCCAAACGGGTGCAAATGCTCCCCTGAAAGGTTTGGCGGTCGAAACAGAAAGCTTTTTTATCACAGGACAAGAAATCAGCCATTGACAACTTAACCGGCAGATATTTTTTTTTGAAAAAATCCGTAAGCCCCGGGGTCACAATTTCATCAAAAATCTGACTTTCGACAATTCACTCAAAAATGGAGCTAAACGGTTGCAAATGCTCCCCTGAAAGGTTTGCCGGTCAAAATAGAAGGCTTTTTATCACAGGACAAGAAATCAGCCCTCGACAACTTAACCGGCAGATTTTAAAAAAAAAAAAAATCCGTAAGCCCCGGGGTCACAATTTCATCAAAAATCGGACTTTCGGGAATTCACTCAAAAATGGAGCCAAACGGTTGCAAATGCTCCCCTGAAAGGTTTGGCGGTCGAAACAGAAAGCTTTTTTATTACAGGACAAGAAATCAGCCATCGACAACTTAACCGGCAGAATTTTTTTTTTAAAAAAAATCCGTAAGCCCCGGGGTCACAATTTCATCCAAAATCTGACTTTCGGGAATTCACTCAAAAATGGTGCCAAACGGGTGAAAATGCTCCCCTGAAGGGTTTGGCGGTCGAAACAGAATTTTTTTTATCACAGGACAAGAAATCAGCCGTCAACAAGTTAACCGGCAGAAATTTTTTTTAAAAAAAATCCCTAAACCCCGGGGTCACAATTTCATCTAAAATCTGACTTTAGGCAATTCACTAAAAAATGGTGCCAAACGGTTGCAAATGCTCCCCTGAAACGTTTGGATGTCGAAAGAGAAGTCTTTTTATGACAGGACAAGAAATCAGCCCTCGACAACTTAACCGGCAAAAATTTTTTTTTGAAAAAATCCGTAAGCCCCGGGGTCACAATTTCATCCAAAATCTGACTTCCGGGAATTCACTCAAAAATGGAGCTAAACGGTTGCAAATGCTCCCCTGAAAGGTTTGGCGGTCAAAACAGAAGGCTTTTTATCACAGGACGAGAAATCAGCCCTCGACAACTTAACCGGCAGAAATTTTTTTTTTGAAAAAATCCGTAAGCCCCGGGGTCACAATTTCATCAAAAATCTGACTTTCGGGAATTCACTCAAAAATGGTGCCAAACGGGTGAAAATGCTCCCCTGAAGGGTTTGGCGGTCGAAACAGAATTTTTTTTATCACAGGACAAGAAATCAGCCATCAACAAGTTAACCGGCAGAAATTTTTTTTAAAAAAAATCCCTAAACCCCGGGGTCACAATTTCATCTAAAATCTGACTTTAGGCAATTCACTAAAAAATGGTGCCAAACGGTTGCAAATGCTCCCCTGAAACGTTTGGATGTCGAAAGAGAAGTCTTTTTATGACAGGACAAGAAATCAGCCCTCGACAACTTAACCGGCAAAAAATTTTTTTTGAAAAAATCCGTAAGCCCCAGGGTCACAATTTCATAAAAAATCGGACTTCCGGGAATTCACTCAAAAATGGAGCTAAACGGTTGCAAATGCTCCCCTGAAAGGTTTGGCGGTCAAAATAGAAGGCTTTTTATCACAGGACAAGAAATCAGCCCTCGACAACTTAACCGGCAGATTTTTTTTTAAAAAAAAATCCGTAAGCCCCGGGGTCACAATTTCATCAAAAATCGGACTTTCGGGAATTCACTCAAAAATTATGCCAAACGGGTGCAAATGCTCCCCTGAAAGGTTTGGCGGTCGAAACAGAAGTTTTTTTATTACAGGACAAGAAATCAGCCATCGACAACTTAACAGGCAGAATTTTTTTTTTGAAAAAATCCGTAAGCCCCGGGGTCACAATTTCATCAAAAATCTGACTTTCAACAATTCACTCAAAAATGGAGCTAAACGGTTGCAAATGCTCCCCTGAAATGTTTGGCGGTCAAAACAGAAGGCTTTTTATCACAGGACAAGAAATCAGCCCTCGACAACTTAACCGGCAGAATTTTTTTTTTTTGAAAAAATCCGTAAGCCCCGGGGTCACAATTTCATCAAAAATCTGACTTTCGGCAATTCATTCAAAAATGGTGCCAAACGGGTGCAAATGCTCCCCTGAAAGGTTTGGCGGTCGAAACAGAAAGCTTTTTTATCACAGGACAAGAAATCAGCCATCGACAACTTAACCGGCAGAATTTTTTTTTTGAAAAAATCCGTAAGCCCTGGGGTCACAATTTCATCCAAATCTGACTTCCGGGAATTCACTCAAAAATGGAGCTAAACGGTTGCAAATGCTCCCTGAAAGGTTTGGCGGTCAAAACAGAAGGCTTTTTATCACAGGACAAGAAATCAGCCCTCGACAACTTAACCGGCAGAAATTTTTTTTTTGAAAAAATCCGTAAGCCCCGGGGTCACAATTCCATCAAAAATCTGACTTTCGGGAATTCACTCAAAAATGGTGCCAAACGGGTGAAAATGCTCCCCTGAAGGGTTTGGCGGTCGAAACAGAATTTTTTTTATCACAGGACAAGAAATCAGCCATCAACAAGTTAACCGGCAGAAATTTTTTTTAAAAAAAATCCCTAAACCCCGGGGTCACAATTTCATCTAAAATCTGACTTTAGGCAATTTCACTAAAAAATGGTGCCAAACGGTTGCAAATGCTCCCCTGAAACGTTTTGGATGTCGAAAGAGAAGTCTTTTTTATGACAGGACAAGAAATCAGCCCTCGACAACTTAACCGGCAAAAATTTTTTTTGAAAAAATCCGTAAGCCCCGGGGTCACAATTTCATAAAAAATCGGACTTCCGGGAATTCACTCAAAAATGGAGCTAAACGGTTGCAAATGCTCCCCTGAAAGGTTTGGCGGTCAAAATAGAAGGCTTTTTATCACAGGACAAGAAATCAGCCCTCGACAACTTAACCGGCAGATTTTTTTTAAAAAAAAAATCCGTAAGCCCCGGGTCACAATTTCATCAAAATCGGACTTTCGGGAATTCACTCAAAAATTATGCCAAACGGGTGCAAATGCTCCCCTGAAAGGTTTGGCGGTCGAAACAGAAGTTTTTATTACAGGACAAGAAATCAGCCATCGACAACTTAACAGGCAGAATTTTTTTTTTGAAAAAATCCGTAAGCCCCGGGGTCACAATTTCATCAAAATCTGACTTTCGACAATTCACTCAAAAATGGAGCTAAACGGTTGCAAATGCTCCCCTGAAATGTTTGGCGGTCAAAACAGAAGGCTTTTTATCACAGGACAAGAAATCAGCCCTCGACAACTTAACCGGCAGAATTTTTTTTTTTGAAAAAATCCGTAAGCCCCGGGGTCACAATTTCATCAAAAATCTGACTTTCGGCAATTCATTCAAAAATGGTGCCAAACGGGTGCAAATGCTCCCCTGAAAGGTTTGGCGGTCGAAACAGAAAGCTTTTTTATCACAGGACAGAAAATCAGCCATCGACAACTTAACCGGCAGACTTTTTTTTTTGAAAAAATCCGTAAACCCCGGGGTCACAATTTCATCCAAAATCTGACTTTCGACAATTCACTCAAAAAATGGAGCTAAACGGTTGCAAAATGCTCCCCTGAAAGGTTTGGCGGTCAAAACAGAAGGCTTTTTATCACAGGACAAGAAATCAGCCCTCGACAACTTAACCGGCAGAATTTTTTTTTTTGAAAAAATCCGGAAGCCCCGGGGTCACAATTTCATCAAAAATCTGATTTTTGGCAATTCACTCAAAAATGGTGCCAACGGGTGAAAATGCTCCCCTGAAGGGGTTTGGCGGTCAAAACAGAAGGCTTTTTATCACAGGACAAGAAATCAGCCATCGACAACTTAACCGGCAGAATTTTTTTTTTGAAAAAATCCGTAAGCCCTGGGGTCACGATTTCATCAAAAATCTGACTTTCGGCAATTCACTCAAAAATGGAGCTAAACGGTTGCAAATGCTCCCCTGAAAGGTTTGGCGGTCAAAATAGAAGGCTTTTTATCACAGGACAAGAAATCAGCCCTCGACAACTTAACCGGCAGAATTTTTTTTTTGAAAAAATCCCGTAAGCCCCGGGGTCACAATTTCATCAAAAATCTGACTTTCGGCAATTCACTAAAAAATGGTGCCAAACGGTTGCAAATGCTCCCCTGAAACGTTTGGATGTCGAAAGAGAAGTCTTTTTATGACAGGACAAGAAATCAGCCCTCGACAACTTAACCGGCAAAAATTTTTTTTTGAAAAAATCCGTAAGCCCCGGAGTCACAATTTCATCAAAAATCTGACTTTCGACAATTCACTCAAAAATGGAGCTAAACGGTTGCAAATGCTCCCCTGAAAAGGTTTGGCGGTCAAAATAGAAGGCTTTTTATCACAGGACAAGAAATCAGCCCTCGACAACTTAACCGGCAGATTTTTTAAAAAAAAAAAATCCGTAAGCCCCGGGGTCACAATTTCATCAAAAATCTGACTTTCGGGAATTCACTCAAAAATGGAGCCAAACGGGTGCAAATGCTCCCTTGAAAGGTTCGGCGGTCGAAACAGAAAGCTTTTTTATCACAGGACAAGAAATCAGCCATCGACAACTTAACCGGCAGATTTTTTTTTTTGAAAAAATCCGTAAGCCCCGGGGTCACAATTTCATCCAAAATCTGACTTTCGACAATTCACTCAAAAATGGAGCTAAACGGTTGCAAATGCTCCCCTGAAAGGTTTGGCGGTCAAAACAGAAGGCTTTTTATCACAGGACAAGAAATCAGCCCTCGACAACTTAACCGGCAGAATTTTTTTTTTTTTTGAAAAAATCCGTAAGCCCCGGGGTCACAATTTCATCAAAAATCTGATTTTTGGCAATTCACTCAAAAATGGTGCCAAACGGGTGAAAATGCTCCACTGAAGGGTTTGGCGGTCAAAACAGAATTTTTTTTATCACTGGACAAGAAATCAGCCATCGACAAGTTAACCGGCAGAAATTTTTTTTTGAAAAAATCCCTAAGCCCCGGGGTCACGATTTCATCAAAAATCTGACTTTCGGCAATTCACTCAAAAAATGGTGCCAAACGGTTGCAAATGCTCCCCTGAAACGTTTGGATGTCGAAACAGAAGTCTTTTTATCACAGGACAAGAAATCAGCCCTCGACAACTTAACCGGCTTAAAATTTTTTTTTTGAAAAAATCCGTAAGCCCCGGGGTCACAATTTCATCAAAAATCGGACTTCTGGGAATTCACTCAAAAATGGAGCTAAACGGTTGCAAATGCTCCCCTGAAAGGTTTGGCGGTCAAAATAGAAGGCTTTTTATCACAGGACAAGAAATCAGCCCTCAACAACTTAACCGGCAGAATTTTTTTTTGAAAAAATCCGTAAGCCCCGGGGTCACAATTTCATCAAAAATCTGACTTTCGGCAATTCACTCAAAAATGGTGCCAAACGGGTGAAAATGCTCCCCTGAAAGGTTTGGCGGTCAAAACAGAAGGCTTTTTATCACAGGACGAGAAATCAGCCCTCGACAACTTAACCGGCAGAAATTTTTTTTTTTGAAAAAATCCGTAAGCCCCGGGGTCACAATTTCATCAAAAATCTGACTTTCGGGAATTCACTCAAAAATGGTGCCAAACGGGTGAAAATGCTCCCCTGAAGGGTTTGGCGGTCGAAACAGATTTTTTTTTATCACAGGACAAGAAATCAGCCATCGACAAGTTAACCGGCAGAAATTTTTTTTTAAAAAAAATTCGTAAGCCCCGGGGTCACAATTTCATCAAAAATCTGACTTTCGACAATTCACTCAAAAATGGAGCTAAACGGTTGCAAATGCTCCCCTGAAAGGTTTGGCGGTCAAAATAGAAGGCTTTTTATCACAGGACAAGAAATCAGCCCTCGACAACTTAACCGGCAGATTTTTTTTAAAAAAAAACATCCGTAAGCCCCGGGGTCACAATTTCATCAAAAATCGGACTTTCGGGAATTCACTCAAAAATGGAGCCAAACGGTTGCAAATGCTCCCCTGAAAGGTTTGGCGGTCGAAACAGAAAGCTTTTTTATCACAGGACAAGAAATCAGCCATCGACAACTTAACCGGCAGAATTTTTTTTTTAAAAAAAATCCGTAAGCCCCGGGGTCACAATTTCATCCAAAATCTGACTTTCGACAATTCACTCAAAAATGGAGCTAAACGGTTGCAAATGCTCCCCTGAAAGGTTTGGCGGTCAAAACAGAAGGCTTTTTATCACAGGACGAGAAATCAGCCCTCGACAACTTAACCGGCAGAAATTTTTTTTTTTGAAAAAAATCCATAAGCCCCGGGGTCACAATTTCATCAAAAATCTGACTTTCGGGAATTCACTCAAAAATGGTGCCAAACGGGTGAAAATGCTCCCCTGAAGGGTTTGGCGGTCGAAACAGATTTTTTTTTATCACAGGACAAGAAATCAGCCATCGACAAGTTAACCGGCAGAAATTTTTTTTAAAAAAAATCCGTAAGCCCCGGGGTCACAATTTCATCAAAAATCTGACTTTCGGCAATTTACTAAAAAATGGTGCCAAACGGTTGCAAATGCTCCCCTGAAACGTTTGGATGACGAAAGAGAAGTCTTTTTATGACAGGACTAGAAATCAGCCCTCGACAACTTAACCGGCTTAAATTTTTTTTTGAAAAAATCCGTAAGCCCCGGGGTCACAATTTCATCAAAAATCGGACTTTCGGGAATTCACTCAAAAATGATGCCAAACGGGTGCAAATGCTCCCCTGAAACGTTTGGCGGTCAAAACAGAAGGCTTTTTATCACAGGACAAGAAATCAGCCCTCGACAACTTAACCGGCAGAATTTTTTTTTTGAAAAAATCCGTAAGCCCCGGGGTCACAATTTCATCAAAAATCTGACTTTCGGCAATTCATTCAAAAATGGTGCCAAACGGGTGCAAATGCTCCCCTGAAAGGTTTGGCGGTCGAAACAGAAAGCTTTTTTATCACAGGACAAGAAATCAGCCCTCGACAACTTAACCGGCAAAAATTTTTTTTTGAAAAAATCCGTAAGCCCCGGGGTCACAATTTCATCAAAAATCTGACTTTCGACAATTCACTCAAAAATGGAGCTAAACGGTTGGAAATGCTCCCCTGAAAGGTTTGGCGGTCAAAATAGAAGGCTTTTTATCACAGGACAAGAAATCAGCCCTCGACAACTTAACCGGCAGATTTTTTTTTAAAAAAAAAATCCGTAAGCCCCGGGGTCACAATTTCATCAAAAATCGGACTTTCGGGAATTCACTCAAAAATGGAGCCAAACGGTTGCAAATGCTCCCCTGAAAGGTTTGGCGGTCGAAACAGAAAGCTTTTTTATCACAGGACAAGAAATCAGCCATCGACAACTTAACCGGCAGAATTTTTTTTTAAAAAAAATCCGTAAGCCCCGGGATCACAATTTCATCCAAAATCTGACTTTCGACAATTCACTCAAAAATGGAGCTAAACGGTTGCAAATGCTCCCCTGAAAGATTTGGCGGTCAAAACAGAAGGCTTTTTATCACAGGACGAGAAATCAGCCCTCGACAACTTAACCGGCAGAAATTTTTTTTTTGAAAAAATCCGTAAGCCCCGGGGTCACAATTTCATCAAAAATCTGACTTTCGGGAATTCACTCAAAAATGGTGCCAAACGGGTGCAAATGCTCCCCTGAAGGGTTTGGCGGTCGAAACAGAATTTTTTTTATCACAGGACAAGAAATCAGCCATCGACAAGTTAACCGGCAGAAATTTTTTTTAAAAAAAAATCCCTAAGCCCCGGGGTCACAATTTCATCAAAAATCTGACTTTCGGCAATTCACTAAAAAATGGTGCCAAACGGTTGTAAATGCTCCCCTGAAACGTTTGGATGTCGAAAGAGAAGTCTTTTTATGACAGGACAAGAAATCAGCCCACGACAACTTAACCGGCAAAAATTTTTTTTTGAAAAAATCCGTAAGCCCCGGGGTCACAATTTCATCAAAAATCGGACTTTCGGGAATTCACTCAAAAATGGAGCCAAACGGTTGCAAATGCTCCCCTGAAAGGTTTGGCGGTCGAAACAGAAAGCTTTTTTATCACAGGAAAGGAAATCAGCCGTCGACAACTTAACCGGCAGAATTTTTTTTTTTGAAAAAATCCGTAAGCCCCGGGGTCACAATTTCATCAAAAATCTGACTTTCGACAATTCACTCAAAAATGGAGCTAAACAGTTGCAAATGCTCCACTGAAAGGTTTGGCGGTCAAAACAGAAGGCTTTTTATCACAGGACAAGAAATCAGCCCTCGACAACTTAACCGGCAGAATTTTTTTTTGAAAAAATCCGTAAGCCCCGGGGTCACAATTTCATCCAAAATCTGACTTTCGACAATTCACTCAAAAATGGAGCTAAACGGTTGCAAATGCTCCCCTGAAAGGTTTGGCGGTCAAAACAGAAGGCTTTTTATCACAGGACAAGAAATCAGCCCTCGACAACTTAACCGGCAGAATTTTTTTTTTGAAAAAATCCGTAAGACCCGGGGTCACAATTTCATCAAAAATCTGACTTTCGGCAATTCACTCAAAAATGGTGCCAAACGGTGGCAAATGCTCCCCTGAAAGGTTTGGCGGTCGAAACAGAAAGCTTTTTTATCACAGGAAAAGAAATCAGCCGTCGACAAGTTAACCGGCAGAATTTTTTTTTTGAAAAAATCCCTAAGCCCCGGGGTCACAATTTCATCAAAAATCTGACTTTCGGCAATTCACTCAAAAATGGTGCCAAACGGTTGCAAATGCTCCCCTGAAACGTTTGGATGTCGAAAGAGAAGTCTTTTTATGACAAGACAAGAAATCAGCCCTCGACAACTTAAGCGGCTTAAATTTTTTTTTTGAAAAAATCCGTAAGCCCCGGGGTCACAATTTCATCAAAAATCTGACTTTCGGCAATTCATTCAAAAATGGTGCCAAACGGGTGCAAATGCTCCCCTGAAAGGTTTGGCGGTCGAAACAGAAAGCTTTTTTATCACAGGACAAGAAATCAGCCATCGACAACTTAACCGGCAGAATTTTTTTTTTGAAAAAATCCGTAAGCCCCGGGTTCACAATTTCATCCAAAATCTGACTTTCGACAATTCACTCAAAAATGGAGCTAAACGGTTGCAAATGCTCCCCTGAAAGGTTTGGCGGTCAAAACAGAAGGCTTTTTATCACAGGACAAGAAATCAGCCCTCGACAACTTAACCGGTAGAATTTTTTTTTTTGAAAAAATCCCTAAGCCCCGGGGTCACGATTTCATCAAAAATCTGACTTTCGGCAATTCACTCAAAAATGGTGCCAAACGGGTGCAGATGCTCCCCTGAAAGGTTTGGCGGTTGAAACAGAATTTTTTTTATCACAGGACAAGAAATCAGCCATCGACAAGTTAACCGGGAGAAATTTTTTTTTGAAAAAATCCGTAAGCCCCGGGGTCACAATTTCATCAAAAATCTGACTTTCGGCAATTCACTCAAAAATGGAGCTAAACGGTTGCAAATGCTCCCCTGAAAGGTTTGGCGGTCAAAACAGAAGGCTTTTTATCACAGGACAAGAAATCAGCCCTCGACAACTTAACCGGCAGAATTTTTTTTTTAAAAAAATCCGTAAGCCCCGGGGTCACAATTTCATCAATAATCTGACTTTCGGCAATTCACTCAAAAATGGTGCCAAACGGTTGCAAATGCTCCCCTGAAAGATTTGGCGATCGAAACAGAAAGCTTTTTTATCACAGGAAAAGAAATCAGCCGTTGACAACTTAACCGGCAGATTTTTTTTTTTTGAAAAAATCCCTAAGCCCCGGGGTCACAATTTCATCAAAAATCTGACTTTCGACAATTCACTCAAAAATGGTGCCAAACGGTTGCAAATGCTCCCCTGAAAGATTTGGCGGTCGAAACAGAAAGCTTTTTTATCACAGGAAAAGAAATCAGCCGTCGACAACTTAACCGGCAGAATTTTTTTTTTTGAAAAAATCCCTAAGCCCCAGGGTCACAATTTCATCAAAAATCTGACTTTTGGCAATTCACTCAAAAATGGTGCCAAACGGTTGCAAATGCTACCCTGAAACGTTTGGATGTCGAAACGGAAGTCTTTTTATCACAGGAGAAGAAATCAGCCCTCGACAAGTTAAGCGGCAGAATATTTTTTTTGAAAAAATCCGTAAGCCCCGGGGTCACGATTTCATCAAAAATCTGACTTTCGACAATTCACTCAAAAATGGAGCTAAACGGTTGCAAATGCTCCCCTGAAACGTTTGGATGTCGAAACAGAAGTCTTTTTATCACAGGACAAGAAATCAGCCCTCGACAACTTAACCGGCTTAATTTTTTTTTTGAAAAAATCCGTAAGCCCCGGGGTCACAATTTCATCAAAAATCGGACTTTCGGGAATTCACTCAAAAATGATGCCAAACGGGTGCAAATGCTCCCCTGAAAGGTTTGGCGGTCGAAACAGAAGTTTTTTTATCACAGGACAAGAAATCAGCCATCGACAACTTAACAGGCAGAATTTTTTTTTTGAAAAAATCTGTAAGCCCCGGGGTCACAATTTCATCAAAAATCTGACTTTCGACAATTCACTCAAAAATTTAGCTAAACGGTTGCAAATGCTCCCCTGAAAGGTTTGGCGGTCGAAACAGAAGGCTTTTTATCACACGACAAGAAATCAGCCCTCGACAACTTAACCGGCAGAATTTTTTTTTTGAAAAAATCCGTAAGCCCCGGGGTCACAATTTCATCAAAAATCTGACTTTCGGCAATTCACTCAAAAATGGTGCCAAACGGTTGCAAATGCTCCCCTGAAAGATTTGGCGGTCGAAACAGAAAGCTTTTTTATCACAGGAAAAGAAATCAGCCGTCGACAACTTAACCGGCAGAATTTTTTTTTAAAAAAAAATCCCTAAGCCCCAGGGTC
Organism: Podarcis filfolensis; assembly: GCF_964270895.1. Classification (NCBI taxonomy): domain Eukaryota; kingdom Metazoa; phylum Chordata; class Lepidosauria; order Squamata; family Lacertidae; genus Podarcis; species Podarcis filfolensis. The sequence goes on from NW_028149500.1 coordinate 260,504, forward strand.
ACAATTTAATCAAAAATCTGACTTTTGGCAATTCACTCAAAAATGGTGCCAAACGGTTGCAAATGCTACCCTGAAACGTTTGGATGTCGAAACGGAAGTCTTTTTATCACAGGAGAGGAAATCAGCCCTCGACAAGTTAACCGGCAGAATTTTTTTTTTGAAAAAATCCGTAAGCCCCGGGGTCACGATTTCATAAAAAATCTGACTTTCGACAATTCACTCAAAAATGGAGCTAAACGGTTGCAAATGCTCCCCTGAAACGTTTGGATGTCGAAACAGAAGTCTTTTTATCACAGGACAAGAAATCAGCCCTCGACAACTTAACCGGCTTAAATTTTTTTTTGAAAAAATCCGTAAGCCCCGGGGTCACAATTTCATCAAAAATCGGACTTTCGGGAATTCACTCAAAAATGAGGCCAAACGGGTGCAAATGCTCCCCTGAAAGGTTTGGCGGTCGAAACAGAAGTTTTTTTATCACAGGACAAGAAATCAGCCATCGACAACTTAACAGGCAGAATTTTTTTTTTGAAAAAATCTGTAAGCCCCGGGGTCACAATTTCATCAAAAATCTGACTTTCGGCAATTCACTCAAAAATGGTGTCAAACGCTTGCAAATGCTCCCCTGAAAGGTTTGGCGGTCAAAACAGAAGTCTTTTTATCACAGGACAAGAAATCAGCCCTCGACAACTTAACCGGCAGAATTTTATTTTTTAAAAAATCCCTAAGCCCCGGGGTCACAATTTCATCAAAAATCTGACTTTCGGCAATTCACTCAAAAATGGTGCCAAACGGGTGCAAATGCTCCCCTGAACAGTTTGGCGGTCGAAACAGAAGTTTTTTTATCACAGGACAAGAAATCAGCCCTCGACAACTTAACCGGCTTAAAATTTTTTTTTGAAAAAATCCGTAAGCCCCGGAGTCACAATTTCATCAAAAATCGGACTTCCGGGAAATCACTCAAAAATGGTGCCAAACGGGTGAAAATGCTCCCCTGAAGGGTTTGGCGGTCGAAACAGAATTTTTTTTATCACAGGACAAGAAATCAGCCATCGACAAGTTAACCGGCAGAATTTTTTTTTTGAAAAAATCCGTAAGCCCCCGGGGTCACAATTTCATCAAAAATCTGACTTTCGACAATTCACTCAAAAATGGAGATAAACGGTTGCAAATGCTCCCCTGAAACGTTTGGATGTCAAAACAGAAGTCTTTTTATCACAGGACAAGAAATCAGCCCTCGACAACTTAACCGGCTTAAATTTTTTTTTGAAAAAATCCGTAAGCCCCGGGGTCACAATTTCATCAAAAATCGGACTTTCGGCAATTCACTCAAAAATGATGCCAAACGGGTGCAAATGCTCCCCTGAAAGGTTTGGCGGTCGAAACAGAAGTTTTTTTATCACAGGACAAGAAATCAGCCATCGACAACTTAACAGGCAGAATTTTTTTTTAAAAAAAAATCCGTAAGCCCCGGGGTCACAATTTCATCAAAAATCGGACTTTCGGCAATTCACTCAAAAATGATGCCAAACGGGTGCAAATGCTCCCCTGAAAGGTTTGGCGGTCGAAACAGAAGTTTTTTTATCACAGGAGAGGAAATCAGCCCTCGACAAGTTAACCGGCAGAATTTTTTTTTTGAAAAAATCCGTAAGCCCCGGGGTCACGATTTCATAAAAAATCTGACTTTCGACAATTCACTCAAAAATGGAGCTAAACGGTTGCAAATGCTCCCCTGAAACGTTTGGATGTCGAAACAGAAGTCTTTTTATCACAGGACAAGAAATCAGCCCTCGACAACTTAACCGGCTTAAATTTTTTTTTGAAAAAATCCGTAAGCCCCGGGGTCACAATTTCATCAAAAATCGGACTTTCGGGAATTCACTCAAAAATGAGGCCAAACGGGTGCAAATGCTCCCCTGAAAGGTTTGGCGGTCGAAACAGAAGTTTTTTTATCACAGGACAAGAAATCAGCCATCGACAACTTAACAGGCAGAATTTTTTTTTTGAAAAAATCTGTAAGCCCCGGGGTCACAATTTCATCAAAAATCTGACTTTCGGCAATTCACTCAAAAATGGTGTCAAACGCTTGCAAATGCTCCCCTGAAAGGTTTGGCGGTCAAAACAGAAGTCTTTTTATCACAGGACAAGAAATCAGCCCTCGACAACTTAACCGGCAGAATTTTATTTTTTAAAAAATCCCTAAGCCCCGGGGTCACAATTTCATCAAAAATCTGACTTTCGGCAATTCACTCAAAAATGGTGCCAAACGGGTGCAAATGCTCCCCTGAACAGTTTGGCGGTCGAAACAGAAGTTTTTTTATCACAGGACAAGAAATCAGCCCTCGACAACTTAACCGGCTTAAAATTTTTTTTTGAAAAAATCCGTAAGCCCCGGAGTCACAATTTCATCAAAAATCGGACTTCCGGGAAATCACTCAAAAATGGTGCCAAACGGGTGAAAATGCTCCCCTGAAGGGTTTGGCGGTCGAAACAGAATTTTTTTTATCACAGGACAAGAAATCAGCCATCGACAAGTTAACCGGCAGAATTTTTTTTTTGAAAAAATCCGTAAGCCCCCGGGGTCACAATTTCATCAAAAATCTGACTTTCGACAATTCACTCAAAAATGGAGATAAACGGTTGCAAATGCTCCCCTGAAACGTTTGGATGTCAAAACAGAAGTCTTTTTATCACAGGACAAGAAATCAGCCCTCGACAACTTAACCGGCTTAAATTTTTTTTTGAAAAAATCCGTAAGCCCCGGGGTCACAATTTCATCAAAAATCGGACTTTCGGCAATTCACTCAAAAATGATGCCAAACGGGTGCAAATGCTCCCCTGAAAGGTTTGGCGGTCGAAACAGAAGTTTTTTTATCACAGGACAAGAAATCAGCCATCGACAACTTAACAGGCAGAATTTTTTTTTAAAAAAAAATCCGTAAGCCCCGGGGTCACAATTTCATCAAAAATCTGACTTTCGACAATTCACTCAAAAATGGAGCTAAACGGTTGCAAATGCTCCCCTGAAACGTTTGGATGTCAAAACAGAAGTCTTTTTATCACAGGACAAGAAATCAGCCCTCGACAAGTTAACCGGCAGAATTTTTTTTTTGAAAAAATCCGTAAGCCCCGGGGTCACAATTTCATCAAAAATCTGACTTTCGGCAATTCATTCAAAAATGGTGCCAAACGGGTGCAAATGCTCCTCTGAAAGGTTTGGCGGTCGAAACAGAAAGCTTTTTTATCACAGGACAAGAAATCAGCCATCGACAACTTAACCGGCAGAATTTTTTTTTTGAAAAAATTCGTAAGCCCCGGGGTCACAATTTCATCCAAAATCGGACTTTCGACAATTCACTCAAAAATGGAGCTAAACGGTTGCAAATGCTCCCCTGAAAGGTTTGGCGGTCAAAACAGAAGGCTTTTTATCACAGGACAAGAAATCAGCCCTCGACAACTTAACCGGCATAATTTTTTTTTTGAAAAAATCCGTAAGCCCCGGGGTCACAATTTCATCAAAAATCTGACTTTCGGCAATTCATTCAAAAATGGTGCCAAACGGGTGCAAATGCTCCCCTGAAATGTTTGGCGGTCGAAACAGAAAGCTTTTTTATCACAGGACAAGAAATCAGCCATCGACAAGTTAACCGGCAGAATTTTTTTAAAAAAAAAAATCCGTAAGCCCCGGGGTCACAATTTCATCAAAAATCTGACTTTCGACAATTCACTCAAAAATGGAGCTAAACGGTTGCAAATGCTCCCCTGAAACGTTTGGATGTCAAAACAGAAGTCTTTTTATCACAGGACAAGAAATCAGCCCTCGACAACTTAACCGGCTTAAATTTTTTTTTGAAAAAATCCGTAAGCCCCGGGGGTCACAATTTCATCAAAAATCGGACTTTCGGCAATTCATTCAAAAATGGTGCCAAACGGGTGCAAATGCTCCCCTGAAAGGTTTGGCGGTCGAAACAGAAAGCTTTTTTATCACAGGACAAGAAATCAGCCATCGACAACTTAACCGGCAGAATTTTTTTTTTGAAAAAATTCGTAAGCCCCGGGGTCACAATTTCATCCAAAATCTGACTTTCGACAATTCACTCAAAAATGGAGCTAAACGGTTGCAAATGCTCGCCTGAAAGGTTTGGCGGTCAAAACAGAAGGCTTTTTATCACAGGACAAGAAATCAGCCCTCGACAACTTAACCGGCATAATTTTTTTTTTTGAAAAAATCCGTAAGCCCCGGGGTCACAATTTCATCAAAAATCTGACTTTCGGCAATTCATTCAAAAATGGTGCCAAACGGGTGCAAATGCTCCCCTGAAAGTTTTGGCGGTCGAAACAGAAAGCTTTTTTATCACAGGACAAGAAATCAGCCATCGACAACTTAACCGGCAGAATTTTTTTTTTGAAAAAATTCGTAAGCCCCGGGGTCACAATTTCATCCAAAATCTGACTTTCGACAATTCACTCAAAAATGGAGCTAAACGGTTGCAAATGCTCCCCTGAAAGGTTTGGCGGTCAAAACAGAAGGCTTTTTATCACAGGACAAGAAATCAGCCCTCGACAACTTAACCGGCAGAATTTTTTTTTTGAAAAAATCCGTAAGCCCCGGGGTCACAATTTCATCAAAAATCTGACTTTTGGCAGTTCACTCAAAAATGGTGCCAAACGGGTGAAAATGTTCCCCTGAAGGGTTTGGCGGTCAAAACAGAATTTTTTTTATCACAGGACAAGAAATCAGCCATCGACAAGTTAACCGGCAAAAATTTTTTTTGAAAAAATCCCTAAGCCCCGGGGTCACAATTTCATCAAAAATCTGACTTTCGGCAATTCACTCAAAAATGGTGCCAAACGGTTGCAAATGCTCCCCTGAAACGTTTGGATGTTGAAACAGAAGTCTTTTTATCACAGGACAAGAAATCAGCCCTCAACAACTTAACCGGCTTAAAATTTTTTTTTGAAAAAATCCGTAAGCCCCGGGGTCACAATTTCATCAAAAATCTGACTTTCGACAATTCACTCAAAAATGGAGCTAAACGGTTGCAAATGCTCCCCTGAAAGGTTTGGCGGTCGAAACAGAAGGCTTTTTATCACAGGACAAGAAATCAGCCCTCGACAACTTAACCGGCAGAATTTTATTTTTAAAAAAATCCCTAAGCCCCGGGGTCACAATTTCATCAAAAATCTGACTTTCGGCAATTCACTCAAAAATGGTGCCAAACGGGTGCAAATGCTCCCCTGAACAGTTTGGCGGTCGAAACAGAAGTTTTTTTATCACAGGACAAGAAATCAGCCCTCGACAACTTAACCGGCTTAAAATTTTTTTTTGAAAAAATCCGTAAGCCCCGGGGTCACAATTTCATCAAAAATCGGACATCCGGGAATTCACTCAAAAATGGTGCCAAACGGGTGAAAATGCTCCCCTGAAGGGTTTGGCGGTCGAAACAGAATTTTTTTTATCACAGGACAAGAAATCAGCCATCGACAAGTTAATCGGCAGAATTATTTTTTTGAAAAAATCCGTAAGCCCCGGGGTCACGATTTCATCAAAAATCTGACTTTCGACAATTCACTCAAAAATGGTGCTAAACCGTTGCAAATGCTCCCCTGAAACGTTTGGATGTCAAAACAGAAGTCTTTTTATCACAGGACAAGAAATCAGCCCTCGACAACTTAACCGGCTTAAATTTTTTTTTGAAAAAATCCGTAAGCCCCGGAAAAATCGGACTTTCGGGAATTCACTCAAAAATGATGCCAAAAGGGTGCAAATGCTCCCCTGAAAGGTTTGGCGGTCAAAACAGAAGGCTTTTTATCACAGGACAAGAAATCAGCCATCGACAACTTAACAGGCAGAATTTTTTTTTTGAAAAAATCCGTAAGCCCCGGGTCACAATTTCATCAAAAATCTGACTTTCGACAATTCACTCAAAAATGGAGCTAAGCGGTTGCAAATGCTCCCCTGAAAAGTTTGGCGGTCAAAACAGAAGGCTTTTTATCACAGGACAAGAAATCAGCCATCGACAACTTAACAGGCAGAATTTTTTTTTTGAAAAAATCCGTAAGCCCCGGGGTCACAATTTCATCAAAAATCTGACTTTAAACAATTAACTCAAAAATGGAGCTAAACGGTTGCAAATGCTCCCCTGAAAAGTTTGGCGGTCAAAACAGAAGGCTTTTTATCACAGGACAAGAAATCAGCCCTCGACAACTTAACCGGCAGAATTTTTTTTTTGAAAAAATCCGTAAGCCCCGGGGTCACAATTTCATCAAAAATCTGACTTTCGACAATTCACTCAAAAATGGAGCTAAACGGTTGCAAATGCTCCCCTGAAACGTTTGGATGTCGAAACAGAAAGCTTTTTTATCACAGGACAAGAAATCAGCCATCGACAACTTAACCGGCAGAATATTTTTTTTAAAAAAATCCGTAAGCCCCGGGGTCACAATTTCATCCAAAATCTGACTTTCGGCAATTCACTCAAAAATGGAGCTAAACGGTTGCAAATGCTCCCCTGAAAGGTTTGGCGGTCAAAACAGAAGGCTTTTTATCACAGGACAAGAAATCAGCCCTCGACAACTTAACCGGCAGAATTTTTTTTTTGAAAAAATCCGTAAGCCCCGGGGTCACAATTTCATCCAAAATCTGACTTTCGGCAATTCACTCAAAAATGGAGCTAAACGGTTGCAAATGCTCCCCTGAAAGGTTTGGCGGTCAAAACAGAAGGCTTTTTATCACAGGACAAGAAATCAGCCCTCGACAACTTAACCGGCAGAATTTTTTTTTTGAAAAAATCCGTAAGCCCCGGGGTCACAATTTCATAAAAAATCTGACGTTTGGCAGTTCACTCAAAAATGGTGCCAAACGGATGAAAATGCTCCCCTGAAGGGTTTGGCGGTCAAAACAGAATTTTTTTTATCACAGGACAAGAAATCAGCCATCGACAAGTTAACCGGCAGAAAATTTTTTTGAAAAAATCCCTAAGCCCCAGGGTCACAATTTCATCAAAAATCTGACTTTCGGCAATTCACTCAAAAATGGTGCCAAACGGTTGCAAATGCTCCCCTGAAACGTTTGGATGTCAAAACAGAAGTCTTTTTATCACAGGACAAGAAATCAGCCCTCGACAACTTAACCGGCTTAAATTTTTTTTTGAAAAAATCCGTAAGCCCCGGGGTCACAATTTCATCAAAAATCGGACTTTCGGGAATTCACTCAAAAATGATGCCAAACGGGTGCAAATTCTCCCCTGAAAGGTTTGGCGGTCGAAACAGAAGTTTTTTTATCACAGGACAAGAAATCAGCCATCGACAAATTAACAGACAGAATTTTTTTTTTGAAAAAATCCGTAAGCCCCGGGCTCACAATTTCATCAAAAATCTGACTTTCGACAATTCACTCAAAAATGGAGCTAAACGGTTGCAAATGCTCCCCTGAAAAGTTTGGCGGTCAAAACAGAAGGCTTTTTATCACAGGACAAGAAATCAGCCCTCGACAACTTAACCGGCAGAATTTTTTTTTTGAAAAAATCCGTAAGCCCCGGGGTCACAATTTCATCAAAAATCTGACTTTCGGCAATTCATTCAAAAATGGTGCCAAACGGGTGCAAATGCTCCCCTGAAAGGTTTGGCGGTCGAAACAGAAAGCTTTTTTATCACAGGACAAGAAATCAGCCCTCGACAACTTAACCGGCAGAATTTTTTTTTTGAAAAAATCCGTAAGCCCCGGGGTCACAATTTCATCAAAAATCTGACTTTTGGCAGTTCACTCAAAAATGGTGCCAAACGGGTGAAAATGCTCCCCTGAAGGGTTTGGCGGTCAAAACAGAATTTTTTTTATCACAGGACAAGAAATCAGCCATCGACAAGTTAACCGGCAAAAATTTTTTTTAAAAAAAATCCCTAAGCCCCGGGGTCACAATTTCATCAAAAATCTGACTTTCGGCAATTCACTCAAAAATGGTGCCAAACGGTTGCAAATGCTCCCCTGAAACGTTTGGATGTTGAAAGAGAAGTCTTTTTATCACAGGACAAGAAATCAGCCGTCGACAACTTAACCGGCAGAATTTTTTTTTTTGAAAAAATCCCTAAGCCCCGGGGTCACAATTTCATCCAAAATCTGACTTTCGGCAATTCACTCAAAAATGGAGCTAAACGGTTGCAAATGCTCCCCTGAAAGGTTTGGCGGTCAAAACAGAAGGCTTTTTATCACAGGACAAGAAATCAGCCCTCGACAACTTAACCGGCAGAATTTTTTTTTTGAAAAAATCCGTAAGCCCCGGGGTCACAATTTCATAAAAAATCTGACTTTTGGCAGTTCACTCAAAAATGGTGCCAAACGGGTGAAAATGCTCCCCTGAAGGGTTTGGCGGTCAAAACAGAATTTTTTTTATCACAGGACAAGAAATCAGCCATCGACAAGTTAACCGGGAAAATTTTTTTTTGAAAAAATCCCTAAGCCCCGGGGTCACAATTTCATCAAAAATCTGACTTTCGGCAATTCACTCAAAAATGGTGCCAAACGGTTGCAAATGCTCCCCTGAAACGTTTGGATGTTGAAACAGAAGTCTTTTTATCACAGGACAAGAAATCAGCCCTCGACAACTTAACCGGCTTAAAATTTTTTTAAAAAAAAATCCGTAAGCCCCGGGGTCACAATTTCATCAAAAATCGGACTTCCGGGAATTCACTCAAAAATGGTGCCAAACGGTTGCAAATGCTCCCCTGAAGGGTTTGGCGGTCGAAACAGAATTTTTTTTATCACAGGACAAGAAATCAGCCATCGACAAGTTAACCGGCAAAATTTTTTTTTTGAAAAAATCCGTAAGCCCCGGGGTCACAATTTCATCAAAAATCGGACTTTCGGGAATTCACTCAAAAATAATGCCAAACGGGTGCAAATGCTCCCCTGAAAAGTTTGGCGGTCAAAACAGAAGGCTTTTTATCACAGGACAAGAAATCAGCCCTCGACAACTTAACCGGCAGAATTTTTTTTTTGAAAAAATCCGTAAGCCCCGGGGTCACAATTTCATCAAAAATCTGACTTTCGGCAATTCATTCAAAAATGGTGCCAAACGGGTGCAAATGCTCCCCTGAAAGGTTTGGCGGTCGAAACAGAAAGCTTTTTTATCACAGGACAAGAAATCAGCCATCGACAACTTAACAGGCAGAATTTTTTTTTAAAAAAAATCCGTAAGCCCCGGGGTCACAATTTCATCCAAAATCTGACTTTCGGCAATTCACTCAAAAATGGAGCTAAACGGTTGCAAATGCTCCCCTGAAAGGTTTGGCGGTCAAAACAGAAGGCTTTTTATCACAGGACAAGAAATCAGCCCTCGACAACCGGCAGAATTTTTTTTTTGAAAAAATCCGTAAGCCCCGGGGTCACAATTTCATCAAAAATCTGACTTTTGGCAGTTCACTCAAAAATGGTGCCAAACGGGTGAAAATGCTGACCTGAAGGGTTTGGCGGTCAAAACAGAATTTTTTTTATCACAGGACAAGAAATCAGCCATCGACAAGTTAACCGGCAAAATTTTTTTTTGAAAAAATCCCTAAGCCCCGGGGTCACAATTTCATCAAAAATCTGACTTTCGGCAATTCACTCAAAAATGGTGCCAAACGGTTGCAAATGCTCCCCTGAAACGTTTGGATGTTGAAACAGAAGTCTTTTTATCACAGGACAAGAAATCAGCCCTCGACAACTTAACCGGCTTAAAATTTTTTTTAAAAAAAATCCGTAAGCCCCGGGGTCACAATTTCATCAAAAATGGGACTTCCGGGAATTCACTCAAAAATGGTGCCAAACGGGTGCAAATGCTCCCCTGAAGGGTTTGGCGGTCGAAACAGAATTTTTTTTATCACAGGACAAGAAATCAGCCATCGACAAGTTAACCGGCAAAATTTTTTTTTTGAAAAAATCCGTAAGCCCCGGGGTCACAATTTCATCAAAAATCGGACTTTCGGGAATTCACTCAAAAATAATGCCAAACGGGTGCAAATGCTCCCCTGAAAAGTTTGGCGGTCAAAACAGAAGGCTTTTTATCACAGGACAAGAAATCAGCCCTCGACAACTTAACCGGCAGAATTTTTTTTTTGAAAAAATCCGTAAGCCCCGGGGTCACAATTTCATCAAAAATCTGACTTTCGGCAATTCATTCAAAAATGGTGCCAAACGGGTGCAAATGCTCCCCTGAAAGGTTTGGCGGTCGAAACAGAAAGCTTTTTTATCACAGGACAAGAAATCAGCCATCGACAACTTAACAGGCAGAATTTTTTTTTTGAAAAAATCCGTAAGCCCCGGGGTCACAATTTCATCCAAAATCTGACTTTCGGCAATTCACTCAAAAATGGAGCTAAACGGTTGCAAATGCTCCCCTGAAAGGTTTGGCGGTCAAAACAGAAGGCTTTTTATCACAGGACAAGAAATCAGCCCTTGACAACTTAACCGGCAGAATTTTTTTTTTGAAAAAATCCGTAAGCCCCGGGGTCACAATTTCATCAAAAATCTGACTTTTGGCAGTTCACTCAAAAATGGTGCCAAACGGGTGAAAATGCTCCCCTGAAGGGTTTGGCGGTCAAAACAGAATTTTTTTTATCACAGGACAAGAAATCAGCCATGGACAAGTTAACCGGCAAAATTTTTTTTTGAAAAAATCCGTAAGCCCCAGGGTCACAATTTCATCAAAAATCGGACTTTCGGGAATTCACTCAAAAATGATGCCAAACGGGTGCAAATTCTCCCCTGAAACGTTTGGATGTCAAAACAGAAGTCTTTTTATCACAGGACAAGAAATCAGCCCTCGACAACTTAACCGGCTTAAATTTTTTTTTGAAAAAATCCGTAAGCCCCGGGGTCACAATTTCATCAAAAATCGGACTTTCGGGAATTCACTCAAAAATGATGCCAAACGGGTGCAAATTCTCCCCTGAAAGGTTTGGCGGTCGAAACAGAAGTTTTTTTATCACAGGACAAGAAATCAGCCATCGACAAATTAACAGACAGAATTTTTTTTTTGAAAAAATCCGTAAGCCCCGGGCTCACAATTTCATCAAAAATCTGACTTTCGACAATTCACTCAAAAATGGAGCTAAACGGTTGCAAATGCTCCCCTGAAAAGTTTGGCGGTCAAAACAGAAGGCTTTTTATCACAGGACAAGAAATCAGCCCTCGACAACTTAACCGGCAGAATTTTTTTTTTGAAAAAATCCGTAAGCCCCGGGGTCACAATTTCATCCAAAATCTGACTTTCGGCAATTCACTCAAAAATGGAGCTAAACGGTTGCAAATGCTCCCCTGAAAGGTTTGGCGGTCAAAACAGAAGGCTTTTTATCACAGGACAAGAAATCAGCCCTCGACAACTTAACCGGCAGAATTTTTTTTTTGAAAAAATCCGTAAGCCCCGGGGTCACAATTTCATCAAAAATCTGACTTTTGGCAGTTCACTCAAAAATGGTGCCAAACGGGTGAAAATGCTCCCCTGAAGGGTTTGGCGGTCAAAACAGAATTTTTTTTATCACAGGACAAGAAATCAGCCATCGACAAGTTAACCGGCAAAATTTTTTTTTGAAAAAATCCCTAAGCCCCGGGGTCACAATTTCATCAAAAATCTGACTTTCGGCAATTCACTCAAAAATGGTGCCAAACGGTTGCAAATGCTCCCCTGAAACGTTTGGATGTTGAAACAGAAGTCTTTTTATCACAGGACAAGAAATCAGCCCTCGACAACTTAACCGGCTTAAAATCTTTTTAAAAAAAAATCCGTAAGCCCCGGGGTCACAATTTCATCAAAAATCGGACTTCCGGGAATTCACTCAAAAATGGTGCCAAACGGTTGCAAATGCTCCCGTGAAGGGTTTGGCGGTCGAAACAGAATTTTTTTTATCACAGGACAAGAAATCAGCCATCGACAAGTTAACCGGCAAAATTTTTTTTTTGAAAAAATCCGTAAGCCCCGGGGTCACAATTTCATCAAAAATCGGACTTTCGGGAATTCACTCAAAAATAATGCCAAACGGGTGCAAATGCTCCCCTGAAAAGTTTGGCGGTCAAAACAGAAGGCTTTTTATCACAGGACAAGAAATCAGCCCTCGACAACTTAACCGGCAGAATTTTTTTTTTGAAAAAATCCGTAAGCCCCGGGGTCACAATTTCATCAAAAATCTGACTTTCGGCAATTCATTCAAAAATGGTGCCAAACGGGTGCAAATGCTCCCCTGAAAGGTTTGGCGGTCGAAACAGAAAGCTTTTTTATCACAGGACAAGAAATCAGCCATCGACAACTTAACAGGCAGAATTTTTTTTTTGAAAAAATCCGTAAGCCCCGGGGTCACAATTTCATCCAAAATCTGACTTTCGGCAATTCACTCAAAAATGGAGCTAAACGGTTGCAAATGCTCCCCTGAAAGGTTTGGCGGTCAAAACAGAAGGCTTTTTATCACAGGACAAGAAATCAGCCCTTGACAACTTAACCGGCAGAATTTTTTTTTTGAAAAAATCCGTAAGCCCCGGGGTCACAATTTCATCAAAAATCTGACTTTTGGCAGTTCACTCAAAAATGGTGCCAAACGGGTGAAAATGCTCCCCTGAAGGGTTTGGATGTTGAAACAGAAGTCTTTTTATCACAGGACAAGAAATCAGCCCTCGACAACTTAACCGGCTTAAAATTTTTTTTTGAAAAAATCCGTAAGCCCCGGGGTCACAATTTCATCAAAAATCGGACTTCCGGGAATTCACTCAAAAATGGTGCCAAACGGTTGCAAATGCTCCCCTGAAGGGTTTGGCGGTCGAAACAGAATTTTTTTTATCACAGGACAAGAAATCAGCCATCGACAAGTTAACCGGCAGAATTTTTTTTTTGAAAAAATCCGTAAGCCCCGGGGTCACAATTTCATCAAAAATCGGACTTTCGGGAATTCACTCAAAAATGATGCCAAACGGGTGCAAATGCTCCCCTGAAAGGTTTGGCCGTCGAAACAGAAGTTTTTTTATCACAGGACAAGAAATCAGCCATCGACAACTTAACAGGCAGAATTTTTTTTTTGAAAAAATCCGTAAGCCCCGGGGTCACAATTTCATCAAAAATCGGACTTTCGACAATTCACTCAAAAATGGAGCTAAACGGTTGCAAATGCTCCCCTGAAAAGTTTGGCGGTCAAAACAGAATTTTTTTTATCACAGGACAAGAAATCAGCCGTCGACAACTTAACCGGCAGAATTGGATTTTTTGAAAAAATCCCTAAGCCCCGAGGTCACAATTTCATCAAAAATCTGACTTTCGGCAATTCACTCAAAAATGGTGCCAAACGGGTGCAGATGCTCCCCTGAAAGGTTTGGCGGTTGAAACAGAATTTTTTTTATCACAGGACAAGAAATCAGCCATAGACAAGTTAACTGGCAGAAATTTTTTTTTGAAAAAATCCGTAAGCCCTGGGGTCACAATTTCATCAAAAATCTGACTTTCGGCAATTCACTCAAAAATGGTGCCAAACGGTTGCAAATGCTCCCCTGAAACGTTTGGATGTTGAAACAGAAGTCTTTTTATCACAGGACAAGAAATCAGCCCTCGACAACTTAACCGGCTTAAAATCTTTTTAAAAAAAAATCCGTAAGCCCCGGGGTCACAATTTCATCAAAAATCGGACTTCCGGGAATTCACTCAAAAATGGTGCCAAACGGTTGCAAATGCTCCCGTGAAGGGTTTGGCGGTCGAAACAGAATTTTTTTTATCACAGGACAAGAAATCAGCCATCGACAAGTTAACCGGCAAAATTTTTTTTTTGAAAAAATCCGTAAGCCCCGGGGTCACAATTTCATCAAAAATCGGACTTTCGGGAATTCACTCAAAAATAATGCCAAACGGGTGCAAATGCTCCCCTGAAAAGTTTGGCGGTCAAAACAGAAGGCTTTTTATCACAGGACAAGAAATCAGCCCTCGACAACTTAACCGGCAGAATTTTTTTTTTGAAAAAATCCGTAAGCCCCGGGGTCACAATTTCATCAAAAATCTGACTTTCGGCAATTCATTCAAAAATGGTGCCAAACGGGTGCAAATGCTCCCCTGAAAGGTTTGGCGGTCGAAACAGAAAGCTTTTTTATCACAGGACAAGAAATCAGCCATCGACAACTTAACAGGCAGAATTTTTTTTTTGAAAAAATCCGTAAGCCCCGGGGTCACAATTTCATCCAAAATCTGACTTTCGGCAATTCACTCAAAAATGGAGCTAAACGGTTGCAAATGCTCCCCTGAAAGGTTTGGCGGTCAAAACAGAAGGCTTTTTATCACAGGACAAGAAATCAGCCCTTGACAACTTAACCGGCAGAATTTTTTTTTTGAAAAAATCCGTAAGCCCCGGGGTCACAATTTCATCAAAAATCTGACTTTTGGCAGTTCACTCAAAAATTGTGCCAAACGGGTGAAAATGCTCCCCTGAAGGGTTTGGATGTTGAAACAGAAGTCTTTTTATCACAGGACAAGAAATCAGCCCTCGACAACTTAACCGGCTTAAAATTTTTTTTTGAAAAAATCCGTAAGCCCCGGGGTCACAATTTCATCAAAAATCGGACTTCCGGGAATTCACTCAAAAATGGTGCCAAACGGTTGCAAATGCTCCCCTGAAGGGTTTGGCGGTCGAAACAGAATTTTTTTTATCACAGGACAAGAAATCAGCCATCGACAAGTTAACCGGCAGAATTTTTTTTTTGAAAAAATCCGTAAGCCCCGGGGTCACAATTTCATCAAAAATCGGACTTTCGGGAATTCACTCAAAAATGATGCCAAACGGGTGCAAATGCTCCCCTGAAAGGTTTGGCCGTCGAAACAGAAGTTTTTTTATCACAGGACAAGAAATCAGCCATCGACAACTTAACAGGCAGAATTTTTTTTTTGAAAAAATCCGTAAGCCCCGGGGTCACAATTTCATCAAAAATCGGACTTTCGACAATTCACTCAAAAATGGAGCTAAACGGTTGCAAATGCTCCCCTGAAAAGTTTGGCGGTCAAAACAGAATTTTTTTTATCACAGGACAAGAAATCAGCCGTCGACAACTTAACCGGCAGAATTGGATTTTTTGAAAAAATCCCTAAGCCCCGAGGTCACAATTTCATCAAAAATCTGACTTTCGGCAATTCACTCAAAAATGGTGCCAAACGGGTGCAGATGCTCCCCTGAAAGGTTTGGCGGTTGAAACAGAATTTTTTTTATCACAGGACAAGAAATCAGCCATAGACAAGTTAACTGGCAGAAATTTTTTTTTGAAAAAATCCGTAAACCCTGGGGTCACAATTTCATCAAAAATCTGACTTTCGGCAATTCACTCAAAAATGGTGCCAAACGGTTGCAAATGCTCCCCTGAAACGTTTGGATGTCGAAACAGAAGTCTTTTTATCACAGGACAAGAAATCAGCCATCGACAAGTTAACCGGCAGAATTTTTTTTTTGAAAAAATCCGTAAGCCCCGGGGTCACAATTTCATCAAAAATCGGACTTTCGGGAATTCACTCAAAAATGGAGCTAAACGGTTGCAAATGCTCCCCTGAAAGGTTTGGCGGTCGAAACAGAAGGCTTTTTATCACAGGACAAGAAATCAGCCCTCGACAACTTAACCGGCAGAATTTTATTTTTGAAAAAATCCGTAAGCCCCGGGGTCACAATTTCATCAAAAATCTGACTTTCGGCAATTCACTCAAAAATGGTGCCAAACGGTTGCAAATGCTCCCCTGAAAGATTTGGCGGTCGAAACAGAAAGCTTTTTTATCACAGGAAAAGAAATCAGCCGTCGACAACTTAACCGGCAGAATTTTTTTAAAAAAAAAAAATCCCTAAGCCCCGGGGTCACAATTTCATCAAAAATCTGACTTTTGGCAATTCACTCAAAAATGGTGCCAAACGGTTGCAAATGCTCCCCTGAAAGGTTTGGCGGTGGAAACAGAAGTTTTTTTTATCACAGGACAAGAAATCAGCCATCGACAACTTAACCGGCAAAAATTTTTTTTTGAAAAAATCCGTAAGCCCCGGGGTCACAATTTCATCAAAAATCTGACTTTCGACAATTCACTCAAAAATGGAGCTAAACGGTTGCAAATGCTCCCCTGAAAGGTTTGGCGGTCAAAATAGAAGGCTTTTTATCACAGGACAAGAAATCAGCCCTCGACAACTTAACCGGCAGAATTTTTTTTAAAAAAAATCCGTAAGCCCCGGGGTCACAATTTCATCAAAAATCTGACTTTCGGCAATTCATTCAAAAATGGTGCCAAACGGTTGCAGATGCTTCCCTGAAAGGTTTGGCGGTCGAAACAGTAAGCTTTTTTATCACAGGAAAAGAAATCAGCCGTCGACAACTTAACCGGCAGAATTTTTTTTTTGAAAAAATCCGTAAGCCCCGGGGTCACAATTTCATCAAAAATCTGACTTTCGGCAATTCACTCAAAAATGGTGCCAAACGGTTGCAAATGCTCCCCTGAAAGATTTGGCGGTCGAAACAGAAAGCTTTTTTATCACAGGAAAAGAAATCAGCCGTCGACAACTTAACCGGCAGAATTTTTTTTTAAAAAAAAAATCCCTAAGCCCCGGGGTCACAATTTCATCAAAAATCGGACTTCCGGGAATTCACTCAAAAATGGTGCCAAACGGGTGAAAATGCTCCCCTGAAGGGTTTGGCGGTCGAAACAGAAGGCTTTTTATCACAGGACAAGAAATCAGCCCTCGACAACTTAACCGGCAGAATTTTTTTTAAAAAAAATCCGTAAGCCCCGGGGTCACAATTTCATCAAAAATCTGACTTTCGGCAATTCACTCAAAAATGGTGCCAAACGGTTGCAAATGCTTCCCTGAAAGGTTTGGCGGTCGAAACAGTAAGCTTTTTTATCACAGGAAAAGAAATCAGCCGTCGACAACTTAACCGGCAGAATTTTTTTTTTGAAAAAATCCGTAAGCCCCGGGGTCACAATTTCATCAAAAATCTGACTTTCGGCAATTCACTCAAAAATGGAGCTAAACGGTTGCAAATGCTCCCCTGAAAGATTTGGCGGTCGAAACAGAAAGCTTTTTTATCACAGGAAAAGAAATCAGCCGTCGACAACTTAACCGGCAGAATTTTTTTTTTAAAAAAAAAATCCCTAAGCCCCGGGGACACAATTTCATCAAAAATCTGACTTTCGGCAATTCACTCAAAAATGGAGCTAAACGGTTGCAAATGCTCCCCTGAAACATTTGGCGGTCAAAACAGAAGGCTTTTTTATCACAGGAAAAGAAATCAGCCGTCGACAACTTAACCGGCAGAATTTTTTTAAAAAAAAAAAATCCCTAAGCCCCGGGGTCACAATTTCATCAAAAATCTGACTTTTGGCAATTCACTCAAAAATGGTGCCAAACGGTTGCAAGTGCTCCCCTGAAACGTTTGGATGTCGAAACAGAAGTCTTTTTATCACAGGACAAGAAATCAGCCCTCGACAACTTTAGCGGCTTAAAATTTTTTTTTGAAAAAATCCGTAAGCCCCGGGGTCACAATTTCATCAAAAATCGGACTTCCGGGAATTCACTCAAAAATGGTGCCAAACGGGTGAAAATGCTCCCCTGAAGGGTTTGGCGTTCGAAACAGAATTTTTTTTATCACAGGACAAGAAATCAGCCATCGACAAGTTAACCGGCAGAATTTTTTTTTTGAAAAAATCCGTAAGCCCCGGGGTCACAATTTCATCAAAAATCGGACTTTCGACAATTCACTCAAAAATGGAGCTAAACGGTTGCAAATGCTCCCCTGAAAAGTTTGGCGGTCAAAACAGAATTTTTTTTATCACAGGACAAGAAATCAGCCGTCGACAACTTAACCGGCAGAATTGGATTTTTTGAAAAAATCCCTAAGCCCCGAGGTCACAATTTCATCAAAAATCTGACTTTCGGCAATTCACTCAAAAATGGTGCCAAACGGGTGCAGATGCTCCCCTGAAAGGTTTGGCGGTTGAAACAGAATTTTTTTTATCACAGGACAAGAAATCAGCCATAGACAAGTTAACTGGCAGAAATTTTTTTTTGAAAAAATCCGTAAACCCTGGGGTCACAATTTCATCAAAAATCTGACTTTCGGCAATTCACTCAAAAATGGTGCCAAACGGTTGCAAATGCTCCCCTGAAACGTTTGGATGTCGAAACAGAAGTCTTTTTATCACAGGACAAGAAATCAGCCATCGACAAGTTAACCGGCAGAATTTTTTTTTTGAAAAAATCCGTAAGCCCCGGGGTCACAATTTCATCAAAAATCGGACTTTCGGGAATTCACACAAAAATGGAGCTAAACGGTTGCAAATGCTCCCCTGAAAGGTTTGGCGGTCGAAACAGAAGGCTTTTTATCACAGGACAAGAAATCAGCCCTCGACAACTTAACCGGCAGAATTTTATTTTTGAAAAAATCCGTAAGCCCCGGGGTCACAATTTCATCAAAAATCTGACTTTCGGCAATTCACTCAAAAATGGTGCCAAACGGTTGCAAATGCTCCCCTGAAAGATTTGGCGGTCGAAACAGAAAGCTTTTTTATCACAGGAAAAGAAATCAGCCGTCGACAACTTAACCGGCAGAATTTTTTTTAAAAAAAAAAATCCCTAAGCCCCGGGGTCACAATTTCATCAAAAATCTGACTTTTGGCAATTCACTCAAAAATGGTGCCAAACGGTTGCAAATGCTCCCCTGAAAGGTTTGGCGGTGGAAACAGAAGTTTTTTTTATCACAGGACAAGAAATCAGCCATCGACAACTTAACCGGCAAAAAAATTTTTTTGAAAAAATCCGTAAGCCCCGGGGTCACAATTTCATCAAAAATCTGACTTTCGACAATTCACTCAAAAATGGAGCTAAACGGTTGCAAATGCTCCCCTGAAAGGTTTGGCGGTCAAAATAGAAGGCTTTTTATCACAGGACAAGAAATCAGCCCTCGACAACTTAACCGGCAGAATTTTTTTTTAAAAAAATCCGTAAGCCCCGGGGTCACAATTTCATCAAAAATCTGACTTTCGGCAATTCATTCAAAAATGGTGCCAAACGGTTGCAAATGCTTCCCTGAAAGGTTTGGCGGTCGAAACAGTAAGCTTTTTTATCACAGGAAAAGAAATCAGCCGTCGACAACTTAACCGGCAGAATTTTTTTTTTGAAAAAATCCGTAAGCCCCGGGGTCACAATTTCATCAAAAATCTGACTTTCGACAATTCACTCAAAAATGGTGCCAAACGGTTGCAAATGCTCCCCTGAAAGATTTGGCGGTCGAAACAGAAAGCTTTTTTATCACAGGACAAGAAATCAGCCGTCGACAACTTAACCGGCAGAATTTTTTTTAAAAAAAAAAATCCCTAAGCCCCGGGGTCACAATTTCATCAAAAATCGGACTTCCGGGAATTCACTCAAAAATGGTGCCAAACGGGTGAAAATGCTCCCCTGAAGGGTTTGGCGTTCGAAACAGAATTTTTTTTATCACAGGACAAGAAATCAGCCATCGACAAGTTAACCGGCAGAATTTTTTTTTTGAAAAAATCCGTCAGCCCCGGGGTCACAATTTCATCAAAAATAGGACTTTCGGGAATTCACTCAAAAATGATGCCAAACGGGTGCAAATGCTCCCCTGAAAGGTTTGGCCGTCGAAACAGGAGTTTTTTTTTCACAGGACAAGAAATCAGCCATCGACAACTTAACAGGCAGAATTTTTTTTTTGAAAAAATCCGTAAGCCCCGGGGTCACAATTTCATCAAAAATCTGATTTTCGACAATTCACTCAAAAATGGAGCTAAACGGTTGCAGATGCTCCCCTGAAAGGTTTGGCGGTCGAAACAGAAGGCTTTTTATCACAGGACAAGAAATCAGCCCTCGACAACTTAACCGGCAGAATTTTTTTTTAAAAAAATCCGTAAGCCCCGGGGTCACAATTTCATCAAAAATCTGACTTTCGGCAATTCACTCAAAAATGGTGCCAAACGGTTGCAAATGCTTCCCTGAAAGGTTTGGCGGTCGAAACAGTAAGCTTTTTTATCACAGGAAAAGAAATCAGCCGTCGACAACTTAACCGGCAGAATTTTTTTTTTGAAAAAATCCGTAAGCCCCGGGGTCACAATTTCATCAAAAATCTGACTTTCGGCAATTCACTCAAAAATGGTGCCAAACGGTTGCAAATGCTCCCCTGAAAGATTTGGCGGTCGAAACAGAAAGCTTTTTTATCACAGGAAAAGAAATCAGCCGTCGACAACTTAACCGGCAGAATTTTTTTTAAAAAAAAAAATCCCTAAGCCCCGGGGTCACAATTTCATCAAAAATCGGACTTCCGGGAATTCACTCAAAAATGGTGCCAAACGGGTGAAAATGCTCCCCTGAAGGGTTTGGCGTTCGAAACAGAATTTTTTTTATCACAGGACAAGAAATCAGCCATCGACAAGTTAACCGGCAGAATTTTTTTTTTGAAAAAATCCGTCAGCCCCGGGGTCACAATTTCATCAAAAATAGGACTTTCGGGAATTCACTCAAAAATGATGCCAAACGGGTGCAAATGCTCCCCTGAAAGGTTTGGCCGTCGAAACAGGAGTTTTTTTTTCACAGGACAAGAAATCAGCCATCGACAACTTAACAGGCAGAATTTTTTTTTTGAAAAAATCCGTAAGCCCCGGGGTCACAATTTCATCAAAAATCTGATTTTCGACAATTCACTCAAAAATGGAGCTAAACGGTTGCAAATGCTCCCCTGAAAGGTTTGGCGGTCGAAACAGAAGGCTTTTTATCACAGGACAAGAAATCAGCCCTCGACAACTTAACCGGCAGAATTTTATTTTTAAAAAAATCCCTAAGCCCCGGGGACACAATTTCATCAAAAATCTGACTTTCGGCAATTCACTCAAAAATGGAGCTAAACGGTTGCAAATGCTCCCCTGAAACATTTGGCGGTCAAAACAGAAGGCTTTTTTATCACAGGAAAAGAAATCAGCCGTCGACAACTTAACCGGCAGAATTTTTTTTTTAAAAAAAAATCCCTAAGCCCCGGGGTCACAATTTCATCAAAAATCTGACTTTTGGCAATTCACTCAAAAATGGTGCCAAACGGTTGCAAGTGCTCCCCTGAAACGTTTGGATGTCGAAACAGAAGTCTTTTTATCACAGGACAAGAAATCAGCCCTCGACAACTTTAGCGGCTTAAAATTTTTTTTTGAAAAAATCCGTAAGCCCCGGGGTCACAATTTCATCAAAAATCGGACTTCCGGGAATTCACTCAAAAATGGTGCCAAACGGGTGAAAATGCTCCCCTGAAGGGTTTGGCGTTCGAAACAGAATTTTTTTTATCACAGGACAAGAAATCAGCCATCGACAAGTTAACCGGCAGAATTTTTTTTTTGAAAAAATCCGTAAGCCCCGGGGTCACAATTTCATCAAAAATAGGACTTTCGGGAATTCACTCAAAAATGATGCCAAACGGGTGCAAATGCTCCCCTGAAAGGTTTGGCCGTCGAAACAGGAGTTTTTTTTTCACAGGACAAGAAATCAGCCATCGACAACTTAACAGGCAGAATTTTTTTTTTGAAAAAATCCGTAAGCCCCGGGGTCACAATTTCATCAAAAATCTGATTTTCGACAATTCACTCAAAAATGGAGCTAAACGGTTGCAAATGCTCCCCTGAAAGATTTGGCGGTCAAAACAGAAGGCTTTTTATCACAGGAAAAGAAATCAGCCATCAACAACTTAACAGGCAGAATTTTTTTTTTGAAAAAATCCGTAAGCCCCGGGGTCACAATTTCATCAAAAATCTGATTTTCGACAATTCACTCAAAAATGGAGCTAAACGGTTGCAAATGCTCCCCTGAAAGGTTTGGCGGTCGAAACAGAAGGCTTTTTATCACAGGACAAGAAATCAGCCCTCGACAACTTAACCGGCAGAATTTTATTTTTAAAAAAATCCCTAAGCCCCGGGGTCACAATTTCATCAAAAATCTGACTTTCGGCAATTCTCTCAAAAATGGAGCTAAACGGTTGCAAATGCTCCCCTGAAAGGTTTGGCGGTCAAAACAGAAGGCTTTTTATCACAGGACAAGAAATCAGCCCTCGACAACTTAACCGGCAGAATTTTTTTTTTGAAAAAATCCGTAAGCCCCGGGGTCACAATTTCATCAAAAATCTGACTTTCGGCAATTCACTCAAAAATGGTGCCAAACGGTTGCAAATGCTCCCCTGAAAGATTTGGCGGTCGAAACAGAAAGCTTTTTTGTCACAGGAAAAGAAATCAGCCGTCGACAACTAAACCGGCAGAAATTTTTTTTAAAAAAAAAAATCCCTAAGCCCCGGGGTCACAATTTCATCAAAAATCTGACTTTTGGCAATTCACTCAAAAATGGTGCCAAACGGTTGCAAATGCTCCCCTGAAACGTTTGGATGTCGAAACAGAAGTCTTTTTATCACAGGACAAAAAATCAGCCCTCGACAACTTAAGCGGCTTAAAATTTTTTTTTGAAAAAATCCGTAAGCCCCGGGGTCACAATTTCATCAAAAATCGGACTTCCGGGAATTCACTCAAAAATGGTGCCAAACGGTTGCAAATG
The DNA here is from genome assembly GCF_964270895.1 of Podarcis filfolensis. NCBI lineage: Eukaryota > Metazoa > Chordata > Lepidosauria > Squamata > Lacertidae > Podarcis > Podarcis filfolensis. Next base: position 283,055 of record NW_028149500.1, read on the forward strand.
CTCCCCTGAAGGGTTTGGCGGTCAAAACAGAATTTTTTTTATCACAGGACAAGAAATCAGCCATCGACAACTTAACCGGCAGAATTTTTTTTTTGAAAAAATCCGTAAGCCCCGGGGTCACAATTTCATCAAAAATCGGACTTTCGGGAATTCACTCAAAAATGATGCCAAACGGGTGCAAATGCTCCCCTGAAAGGTTTGGCCGTCGAAACAGGAGTTTTTTTATCACAGGACAAGAAATCAGCCATCGACAACTTAACAGGCAGAATTTTTTTTTTGAAAAAATCCGTAAGCCCCGGGGTCACAATTTCATCAAAAATCTGATTTTCGACAATTCACTCAAAAATGGAGCTAAACGGTTGCAAATGCTCCCCTGAAAGGTTTGGCGGTCGAAACAGAAGGCTTTTTATCACAGGACAAGAAATCAGCCCTCGACAACTTAACCGGCAGAATTTTATTTTTAAAAAAATCCCTAAGCCCCGGGGACACAATTTCATCAAAAATCTGACTTTCGGCAATTCACTCAAAAATGGAGCTAAACGGTTGCAAATGCTCCCCTGAAACATTTGGCGGTCAAAACAGAAGGCTTTTTTATCACAGGAAAAGAAATCAGCCGTCGACAACTTAACCGGCAGAATTTTTTTTAAAAAAAAAAATCCCTAAGCCCCGGGGTCACAATTTCATCAAAAATCTGACTTTTGGCAATTCACTCAAAAATGGTGCCAAACGGTTGCAAGTGCTCCCCTGAAACGTTTGGATGTCGAAACAGAAGTCTTTTTATCACAGGACAAGAAATCAGCCCTCGACAACTTTAGCGGCTTAAAATTTTTTTTTGAAAAAATCCGTAAGCCCCGGGGTCACAATTTCATCAAAAATCGGACTTCCGGGAATTCACTCAAAAATGGTGCCAAACGGGTGAAAATGCTCCCCTGAAGGGTTTGGCGTTCGAAACAGAATTTTTTTTATCACAGGACAAGAAATCAGCCATCGACAAGTTAACCGGCAGAATTTTTTTTTTGAAAAAATCCGTAAGCCCCGGGGTCACAATTTCATCAAAAATAGGACTTTCGGGAATTCACTCAAAAATGATGCCAAACGGGTGCAAATGCTCCCCTGAAAGGTTTGGCCGTCGAAACAGGAGTTTTTTTTTCACAGGACAAGAAATCAGCCATCGACAACTTAACAGGCAGAATTTTTTTTTTGAAAAAATCCGTAAGCCCCGGGGTCACAATTTCATCAAAAATCTGATTTTCGATAATTCACTCAAAAATGGAGCTAAACGGTTGCAAATGCTCCCCTGAAAGATTTGGCGGTCAAAACAGAAGGCTTTTTATCACAGGAAAAGAAATCAGCCATCAACAACTTAACAGGCAGAATTTTTTTTTTGAAAAAATCCGTAAGCCCCGGGGTCACAATTTCATCAAAAATCTGATTTTCGACAATTCACTCAAAAATGGAGCTAAACGGTTGCAAATGCTCCCCTGAAAGGTTTGGCGGTCGAAACAGAAGGCTTTTTATCACAGGACAAGAAATCAGCCCTCGACAACTTAACCGGCAGAATTTTATTTTTAAAAAAATCCCTAAGCCCCGGGGTCACAATTTCATCAAAAATCTGACTTTCGGCAATTCTCTCAAAAATGGAGCTAAACGGTTGCAAATGCTCCCCTGAAAGGTTTGGCGGTCAAAACAGAAGGCTTTTTATCACAGGACAAGAAATCAGCCCTCGACAACTTAACCGGCAGAATTTTTTTTTTGAAAAAATCCGTAAGCCCCGGGGTCACAATTTCATCAAAAATCTGACTTTCGGCAATTCACTCAAAAATGGTGCCAAACGGTTGCAAATGCTCCCCTGAAAGATTTGGCGGTCGAAACAGAAAGCTTTTTTGTCACAGGAAAAGAAATCAGCCGTCGACAACTAAACCGGCAGAAATTTTTTTTAAAAAAAAAAATCCCTAAGCCCCGGGGTCACAATTTCATCAAAAATCTGACTTTTGGCAATTCACTCAAAAATGGTGCCAAACGGTTGCAAATGCTCCCCTGAAACGTTTGGATGTCGAAACAGAAGTCTTTTTATCACAGGACAAAAAATCAGCCCTCGACAACTTAAGCGGCTTAAAATTTTTTTTTGAAAAAATCCGTAAGCCCCGGGGTCACAATTTCATCAAAAATCGGACTTCCGGGAATTCACTCAAAAATGGTGCCAAACGGTTGCAAATGCTCCCCTGAAGGGTTTGGCGGTCAAAACAGAATTTTTTTTATCACAGGACAAGAAATCAGCCATCGACAACTTAACCGGCAGAATTTTTTTTTTGAAAAAATCCGTAAGCCCCGGGGTCACAATTTCATCAAAAATCGGACTTTCGGGAATTCACTCAAAAATGATGCCAAACGGGTGCAAATGCTCCCCTGAAAGGTTTGGCCGTCGAAACAGGAGTTTTTTTATCACAGGACAAGAAATCAGCCATCGACAACTTAACAGGCAGAATTTTTTTTTTGAAAAAATCCGTAAGCCCCGGGGTCACAATTTCATCAAAAATCTGATTTTCGACAATTCACTCAAAAATGGAGCTAAACGGTTGCAAATGCTCCCCTGAAAGGTTTGGCGGTCGAAACAGAAGGCTTTTTATCACAGGACAAGAAATCAGCCATCGACAACTTAACCGGCAGAATTTTATTTTTAAAAAAATCCCTAAGCCCCGGGGTCACAATTTCATCAAAAATCTGACTTTTGGCAATTCACTCAAAAATGGTGCCAAACGGGTGCAAATGCTCCCCTGAAAGGTTTGGCGGTCGAAACAGAAGTTTTTTTATCACAGGACACGAAATCAGCCATCGACAACTTAACCGGCAAAAATTTTTTTTTGAAAAAATCCGTAAGCCCCGGGGTCACAATTTCATCAAAAATCTGACTTTCGGCAATTCACTCAAAAATGGTGCCAAACGGTTGCAAATGCTCCCCTGAAAGGTTTGGCGGTCGAAACAGTAAGCTTTTTTATCACAGGAAAAGAAATCAGCCGTCGACAACTTAACCGGAAGAATTTTTTTTTTAAAAAAAATCCCTAAGCCCCGGGGTCACAATTTCATCAAAAATCTGACTTTCGGCAATTCACTCAAAAATGGTGCCAAACGGGTGCAGATGCTCCCCTGAAAGGTTTGGAGGTCAAAACAGAATTTTTTTTATCACAGGACAAGAAATCAGCCATCGACAAGTTAACCGGCAGAATATTTTTTTTGAAAAAATCCGTAAGCCCCGGGGTCACAATTTCATCAAAAATCTGACTTTCGACAATTCACTCAAAAATGGAGCTAAACGGTTGCAAATGCTCCCCTGAAAGGTTTGGCGGTCAAAACAGAAGGCTTATTATCACAGGACAAGAAATCAGCCCTCGACAACTTAACCGGCAGATTTTTTTTTTTTTTGAAAAAATCCGTAATCCCCTAGGTCACAATTTCATCAAAAATCTGACTTTCGGCAATTCACTCAAAAATGGTGCCAAACAGGTGAAAATGCTCCCCTGAAGGGTTTGGCGGTCGGTCGAAACAGATTTTTTTTAATCAAAAGACAAGAAATCAGCCATCGACAAGTTAACCGGCAGAAATTTTTTTTTGAAAAAATCCGTAAGCCCCGAGGTCACAATTTCATCAAAAATCTGACTTTCGGCAATTCACTCAAAAATGGTGCCAAACGGTTGCAAATGCTCCCCCGAAACGTTTGGATGTCGAAACAGAAGTGTTTTTATCACAGGACAAGAAATCAGCCCTCGACAACTTAACCGGCTTAAATTTTTTTTTGAAAAAATCCGTAAGCTCCGGGGTCACAATTTCATCAAAAATCGGACTTTCGGGAATTCACTCAAAAATGATGCCAAACGGGTGCAAATGCTCCCCTGAAAGGTTTGGCGGTCGAAACAGAAGTTTTTTTATCACAGGACAAGAAATCAGCCCTCGACAACTTAACCGGCAGAATTTTATTTTTAAAAAAATCCCTAAGCCCCGGGGTCACAAATTCATAAAAAATCTGACTTTCGGCAATTCACTCAAAAATGGTGCCAAACGGGTGCAAATGCTCCCCTGAACAGTTTGGCGGTCGAAACAGAAGGCTTTTCATCACAGGACAAGAAATCAGCCCTCGACAACTTAACTGGCAGAATTTTATTTTTTAAAAAATCCCTAAGCCCCGGGGTCACAATTTCATCAAAAATCTGACTTTCGGCAATTCTCTCAAAAATGGTGCCAAACGGTTGCAAATGCTCCGCTGAAAGGTTTGGCGGTCGAAACAGAAAGCTTTTTTTTTCACAGGAAAAGAAATCAGCCGTCGACAACTTAAAAGGCAGAATTTTTTTTTTGAAAAAATCCCTAAGCCCCGGGGTCACAATTTCATCAAAAATCTGACTTTCGGCAATTCACTCAAAAATGGTGCCAAACAGGTGAAAATGCTCCCCTGAAGGGTTTGGCGGTCGGTTGAAACAGATTTTTTTTTATCAAAAGACAAGAAATCAGCCATCGACAAGTTAACCGGCAGAAATTTTTTTTTGAAAAAATCCGTAAGCCGCGAGGTCACAATTTCATCAAAAATCTGACTTTCGGCAATTCACTCAAAAATGGTGCCAAACGGTTGCAAATGCTCCCCTGAAACGTTTGGATGTCGAAACAGAAGTCTTTTTATCACAGGACAAGAAATCAGTCATCGACAACTTAACCGGCAGAATTTTTTTTTTGAAAAAATCCGTAAGCCCCGGTGTCACAATTTCATCAAAAATCTGGCTTTCGACAATTCACTCAAAAATGGAGCTAAACTGTTGCAAATGCTCCCCTGAAAGGTTTGGCGGTCAAAACAGAAGGCTTTTTATAACAGGACTAGAAATCAGCCCTCGACAACTTAACAGGCAGTTTTTTTTTTTGGAAAAAATCCCTAAGCCCCGGGGTCACAATTTCATCAAAAATCTGACTTTCGACAATTCACTCAAAAATGGAGCTAAATGGTTGCAAATGCTTCCCTGAAAGGTTTGGCGGTCGAAACAGAAGGCTTTTTATCACAGGACAGGAAATCAGCCCTCGACAACTTAACCGGGAGAAAAAGATTTTTTTGAAAAAATCGCTATGGCTCCCCTGAGAGGTTGTCCACCGCCTGTGCACCGTCCCTCAGACCATGTGGTGTCAGAAAAAAATGAACAAATTCCTATGCCCCAGAGTACCCCAGAGATGCATTTTTAATAAATGCACACATAAAGTAGGAGTAAAGTAGGTGTAAACTAGGAGTAAACTAGGAGTAAAGTAGGTGTAAACTAGGAGTAAACTAAGTGTAAAGTAGTAGTAGACTAGGTGTAAAGTAGGTGTAAACTATGAGTAAAGTAGGTGTAAAGTAGGTGTAAACTAGGAGTAAGCTAGTTGTAAAGTAGGAGTAAACTAGGTGTAAACTAGGAGTAAGGCAGGAGTAAATTAGACAATCACATGCAGCCCATTGTGTAAATAATGGTTGTAAAGCAGATATTTTGAGGGAACATCCATTCCTCCTCACCACTATGAGCTGAATAAAGAGCATGAAATCCACTCTCGACTCTGAGTATATTTCATTCTCAAACCCTCCAACACTTCTCTGATGAAAAAAGGGATGTCCTATTCAATAATAAATAAATAATAATAATAGTTTTATTATTTATACCCCACCCATCTGACTGGGTCCTGCCAGCTACGCTCAGCAGCTTGCAGGATAAAATAATATACAATAAAACATGAAACTTTTTTTTGACTATATGCCTACTATATGGAAGTTAACAACTGGACAACAGAACTGGATTGTACACACTCTAATGGTAGCTGAGTGGCTGATATTGATAAACTGGAAGAGTAAAGAGATGATCTCCTTTAATCGGTGGATTGATAATATGGTAACACTTGCAACCTGTGAACGGACTGCTTACAAACATAGACTGCTTGGATAAATACGACAGTATTTCGAATGAATTTATACAAAATGTAGTTGGCTAATTTATATTAGGGCGTGGTCCCAATTTCATCAAAAATCTGACTTTTGCCAATTCACTCAAAAATGGTGCCAAACGGTTGCAAATGCTCCCATGAAAGGTTTGGCGGTTGAAACAGAAGGCATTTTATCACAGAACAAGAAATCAGCCTTCGACAGCTTAATCGGCGGAAGAAGATTTTTTTCAAGAAATCCCTAAACAATTACAGCAAAAATCTGACTTTTGGCAATTCACTCAAAAATGGTGCCCAGCTGTTGCAAATGTTCGCCTGAGAGGTTTTTCAGTCAAAACAGAATGCTTTTTATCACAGGACAAGAAATCAGACCTCCACAACGTAGTCTGTAGAAAAAGTTTTTTTAAAAAAAATCCCTAAGCCGCGCGGTCACAATTTCATCAGAAATGCAAATGCTCCCCTGAAAGGTTTGGCGGTCGAAACAGAAGGGTTTTTATCACAGGACAGGAAATCAGCCCTCGACAACTAAATCCGTAGAAAAAGCTTTCATCAAAAATATGACTTTCGGTAATTCACTCAAAAATGGTGCCAAACGGTTGCAAATGGTCCCCTGAGAGGTTTGGCGGTCGAAACAGAAGGCTTTTTATCGCAGGACAGGAAAGCAGCCCTCGACAACTTCATCCGTAGAAAAAGATTTCATCAAAAATCTGACTTTTTGCAATTCACTCAAAAATGGTGCCAAACGTTTGCAAATGGTCCCCTGAGAGGTTTGGTGGTCGAAACAGAAGACTTTTTATCACAGGACAGGAAATCAGCCCTCGACAACTTAACCGGGATAAAAAGATTTTTTTGAAAAAATCGCTAATGCTCCCCTGAGATGTTTTCCACCGCCTGTGCACCGTCCCTCAGACCATGTGGCCAAACGATTGCAAATTCTCTCCCCTGAAATGTTTGGCGGTCGAAACAGAAGGCTTTTTATCACAGAACAAGAAATCAGCCCTCGACAGCTTAATCGGCGGAAGAAGATTTTTTTCAAGAAATCGCTAAGCCCCGGGGTCACAATTTCAGAAAAAATCTGACTTTCGGCAATTCACTCAAAAATGGTACCCAACGGTTGCAAATTCTCTCCCCTGAAAGCTTTGGTGGTCGAAACAGAAGGCTTTTTATCACAGGACAAGAAATCAGACCTCGACACCTAACCGGCGGAAGAAGATTTTTTTCAAGAAATCCCTAAGACCCGGGGTCACAATTTCAGAAAAAATCTGACTTTCGGCAATTCACTCAAAAATGGTACCCAACGGTTGCAAATTCTCTCCCCTGAAAGCTTTGGCGGTCGCAACAGAAGGCTTTTTATCACAGGACTAGAAATCAGACCTCAACAACGTAACCAGCGGAGAAATATTTTTTGGAAAAAATCCCTAAGCCCCGGGGGTCACAATTTCAGGAAAAAATCTGACTTTCGGCAATTCACTCAAAAGTCGTGCCCAACGGTTGCAAATGCTCCCATGAAAAGTTTGGCGGTTGAAACAGAAGGCATTTTATCACAGAAAAAGAAATCAGCCCTTGACAACTCAACCGGGATAATTTTTTTTTGTTTTTGAAAAATCGCTAAGCCCCGGGGTCACAATTTCATCAAAAATCTGACTTTCGGCAATTCACTCAAAAATAGTGCCAAACGGTTGCAAATGCTCACCTGAGAAGTTTGGCGGGGGAAACAGAAGCCTTTTTATCGCAGGACAGGAAATCAGCCCTCGACAACTTAACCGGGAGAAAAAGATTTTTTTGAAAAAATCGCTAATGCTCCCCTGAGAGGTTGTCCACCGCCTGTGCACCGTCCCTCAGAACATGTGGTGTAAGAAAAAAATGAAAAAATTCCTATGCCCCAGAGTACCCCAGAGATGCATTTTAAATAAATGCACACATAAAGTAGGAGTAAACTAGGAGTAAAGTAGGTGTAAACTAGGAGTAAAGTGGGTGTAAACTAGGAGTAAACTAGGTGTAAACTAGGTGTAAAGTAGGTGTAAAGGAGGAGTAAACTAGGTGTAAACTAGGAGTAAGGCAGGAGTAAATTAGCCAATCACATGCAGCCCATTGTGTAAATAATGTATATAAAGCAGATACTTTGAGGGAACATCCATTCCTCCTCACCACTATGAGCTGAATAAAGAGCATGAAATCCACTCTCGACTCTGAGTATATTTCATTCTCAAACCCTCCAACACTTCTCTGATGAAAAAAGGGATGTCCTATTCAATAATAAATAAATAATAATAATAGTTTTATTATTTATACCCCACCCATCTGACTGGGTCGTGCCAGCCACGCTCAGCAGCTTGCAGGATAAAATAATATACAATAAAACATGAAACTTTTTTTTAACTATATACCTACTATATGGAAGTTCTGGACAACAGAAATGGATTGTACACACTCTATTGGTAGCTGAGAGGCTGATATTGATAAACTGGAAGAGGAAAGAGATGATCTCCTTTAATCGGTGGATTGATAATATGGTAACACTTGCAACCTGTGAACAGACTGCTTACAAACATAGACTGCTTGGATAAATACGACAGTATTTCGAATGAATTTATACAAAATGTAGTTGACTAATTTATATTAGGGCGCGGTCCCAATTTCATCAAAAATCTGACTTTTGGCAATTCACTCAAAAATGGTGCCAAACGGTTGCAAATGCTCCCATGAAAGATTTGGCGGTTCAAACAGAAGGCTTTTTATCACAGAAAAAGAAATCAGCCCTCGACAAGTTAACCGCTAGAAAAAAATTTTTTTAAAAAATCGCTAAGCCCCGGGGTCCCAATTTCATCAAAAATCTGACTTTTGGCAAATCACTAAAACATGGTGCCCAGCTGTTGCAAATGTTCGCCTGAGAGGTTTTTCAGTCAAAACAGAATGCTTTTTATCACAGGACAAGAAATCAGACCTCCACAACGTAGTCTGTAGAAAAAGTTTTTTTTAAAAAAATCCCTAAGCCGCGCGGTCACAATTTCATCAGAAATGCAAATGCTCCCCTGAAAGGTTTGGCGGTCGAAATGTAGCACCCTGCTTGTGGTTAACGCTTAGCTGGAATGAAATATTCAACGCAGCAATAGAGAAATTAAAATAATAATTTATTTGTCAGACAAATAAATGTGAGGCACAGTGGTATATGGTTACCAAGCTCTGGCCTGCCCTCCTGCCATTATGGCCAGCACTTATATTCCCTCAGCTCAGCCCCCTTGCTCCTCCTTTGGCTGCCTCTGTCCAATCAGCCTGGTTAAAATTCCTATTGGCTGTTTGCTAGAACCAATCATAAAAGATACACCCATTTCCTATTACCTTTTATAGGAGACAAAGAGCTATATTTCCTTCTATTTATAATTGGCAAACAAATAGCCATTAATCTCTACAAGGCACCTTAATTACCAGATAACCTTTTGCCCTAGACTAGGCGCCTTAACTAACATTTCATCTTTTGCCCTATTGCCCTATTCACTCCAAAACAGATGGTGGCTAATTTTATCTGAACAGACCTTTTTGTTCACCTTCCCACACATTATCAATGAAAGATCTCCTTCTTTGGAGGTCATTAAGCAGAGGCTTGACAACCATATGTCAGGAGTGCTCCGATGGCGTCTCTCTGTCTGGCAGGGGTCCGGACCCAATGGCCCTCGTGGTCTATTCCAACTTCTTCTATGATTCTATAATTTCTTACTTTCTAAATCCTTTGCATAATTACATTTAAGCCAATATTTCATACATAACATATATAGATTTTTAGAAGCAAAGATCTTGTCTAAGTAAAAAAAGAACTTAGTAAAAGCTAAGTTCTATAAGTTCTCTAAATTCTCTGAAGCTTCAAAGCAGCTTCAGAGAGAGAGGCCTCTTCCCTAGCCAGCTGCTGTTTGTATTAGCTCTTGCCCTTTTAACCTTAGGAAGATGTGGCTCAAGTTTAATGGGAGGCACAATAATTAATTGTTTTTGCAACCTTGATTGTATTCTATCATTTGTATGGTCAGTGTGACCTTTTGCTCCCAGCCTGTTTTATGACCGCAATAAACCAAAGGGGCCTCTGAAAAAGACCTTGCCTGCTGGTGTCCTGTCTCGAAAGGAAACATTTGTGAATTTAAGCTCATTTTTTTTGGAATACAGGAACCTGATCAAAATATAAGCCTTGATAAAAATGCAGGCTATGATCAGATGCCTCATTCCCCCCTTTCAAGCTCAAGGACCTTCATCCCAAGTGTCCTTGATAGCTTGACCTTCATCATATTCCTGAGGTAAAGCTCTGTATAGGGCCATGATATGAGGTAGAGTTTCATTTGAAATCATCTTGCTAATTGTACTTCTAAAACATGAAATGATACATGGCACCATACACAAAACCATTACTACTACCGTCAAGAAAAACAAGCAAGACAATAGTATCCCTTTGAGTCCTGCAACATTTGGTAACCAGTTGGTGAGCCATCCCATATCCCATCCTTCCCATGTTTGTACTGGGACATGTGCTATATTCTCCATCTTTGTGGCCAACACACGGATTGCCTCACCATTATCAGAAATGTTAAAGCAACAGGCATTCCCTGTCAAGTTCAAGACTCCACATAGGCCTCCCTGCCTGGCAAGTACATAATCCATTCCCATTTTCAGCTGCAAAATGGCGGCTCTACTTTCATCCAACTGTTGTGCAATAAGTCTCAAACTCTGGGCCGTTGCATTGGTTACAAGTTCCACTACTGCTTGCAATCGAATTATTCTGTTTAGATTATAAATAGGATCCCGAGCCCCTTGTATGAGCTCATCAGGATTCCAGGAAGCAGGTTCATAATAGGCTATAATGCGCTCTGGTGGCCAATCATCAGTATCGCTCCAACTTTGGGTACTTCCTCCTGCTATATGAGAAATATCAGCGTTTCTTCGTGTACGCTTGGCCGAACTAGTGGGCATAATCCACATTGGTGGTAATACCCATCCCAGGAAACAAGTCCCACTCCATTTGGAAGGGAGTTTCTTGTATGCCCATTCTCCACATATCCACCACAACCATCGGGTCTGAGGTTTTTGGTACGTGGAGTGCATAAGGCGAAATATCAAAAGGGGCATAGAGCTCACAGTGCAGTATGTTAGATTGCCTTTTTCTGTCATAGTTATGTTCCACACCATTTTCCATGCATGAATAAAAGGAGGTGCACAGGGCAAGGTATTCCGAGTTCGATAGGTAGTACCGTTTGCCCAGGTTTGACTATTCTTAATATAATCCCAAGTATAGTGGCAATGAGAAGAGCCTATCATGGTAGAATCAGCTGCCTCTGATGATTTATGTACACAGAATTCCCCTTGGACAGGTATAACTCGTATTGGTTTAGTTGAGTTCCATCCGGGGAAATTCTGTACTTCTGTTTGGTGTGGCATTTCGCTTACCATACCAATGGCATTTAATGGTATTGGTAATAAGGGCATACCTCCCTCTGAATCATCTGGCCCAAGAGAGCAAACAAGGCAATTGGTCCTATTTGTAACATTGGCTACCATCTCAGCTAAGCCTACCCACATATTGTGGTTTTGACTGAATCCATATTTAGCAAATTTGCTCAAATTCAAGGACCCTTCCCCTTCCCAAGGGATCAGGATTAATAATAAAATCATGTTGATGTCTAGTATATGCATTCCTTCCACAAAAGATTACCTTATTGTGATAACAAAAAAATATTAGTCCCAATATAATTCCTCCAGTGACAGAAATGGGGAACCACCAAGACCAAAACATATATCCCAAGGATCCCCAATGAGTAATATCTCTGATAATTGTTCCACAGGGGGGGGGGGCAGTCAATCAATTGTATAAGAGAATCTTCCCGTTCACAATCGCTGGTTCAGACGCTCCTCAAGCTTCAGGCGTGCGCAGGTCAGCCAGCTTCCAGGTTGTGGCTGCAGCAGGCCGGTCGTCTAATGTTGCCCGTGACCTAGCCCGTTCCCCGTAGGGCTAGATACAGGGGTTTTTGGAGAGAGTCAGTTTTAAAGGATTAGAGGGGTCACCTTTGCACGTCCAACTGCCTTCGGACTTCTTCAAACGGGAGTGATGAATCCAGGGGGTCACCTCAGCTACCTTCACCGCTGTTGGAGTAGAGAGCAAGACGGTGTAAGGTCCACGCCACTTAGGTGCAAGTGGATCGCGTTTCCACTCTTTCACCCATAGCTATCGCCAGCCTGGAACTGATGAATCGGCTCGGCAATGCTGCACGGCGTGCGCTGAGGGCCCACCTGTTAAGAGAAACAAAAACACGGGAGAGAGACTGCACTTGTCCCTGTGTCACATAGTCTCCTATTTGTTTGAGGTCAGCTGGAATATCCTGAACAAAGGAGGGCGGCCTCCCATACAGGAGCTCAAAAGGTGACAACTTAAGTCTTTTTGTGGGTGCGCCCCGAACACGAAACAGTGTTATGGGTAACACATCACTGCTGTGGCCAGCATCACCATATTTTCCTTATGACACTTCTTCTTCTCTTGTTTCTCAGCCTCATCCCTATTCCGATAAACTCGACGTGCAATGGCCATAATTTGGCTCATCAGCATCCTTTCCCATCCTTCTGATTTCTGAATTTTCTTGCGAATGTCAGAAGCACACTGGGCCACAAATGTAGCAGTAATCATTCTGCTGTTTTCAGGGGCTTCAGGGTCAAAAGGAGTCCATATACGATAGGCTTCCTGCAGCCTCTCTAAAAAGTCTCCCGGACTCTCATTTGGTTTCTGTTCTACTTCTGAGACTTTAGACATATTAGTGGGCTTCTGGCATGCCCTGCGGATACCTTGCACAAGCGTCTGGCGGTAGGTGGTAAGCCTGGCCAGGTGAATTGCATTGTTTGGATCCCAATTAGGATCTTCCAAAGGAAAGTTATCCTGGAGATGACGGTCAATATTAAAAATATTTCCCACTCTGGCCTGCTCACGCAAATATATCTGTGCCTTTTCAATTATGTCTCTTCTTTCCTCAGTGGTGAACAGAGTATTCAGGAGTTGGCGGCAATCTGTCCAAGTAGGACTATGAGTATTTACTATTGAAGTCACCAAGTCCATCATAGCCTGAGGTTTTTCTGCGAAAGATGGGGTGTGTGTTTTCCAATTCATCAGATCCGTAGTTGTGAATGGAATGTACTGGAGGGTCGAAGTTCGAGGTGGCCGTGGTCCGGGTTGCCCGTTAACCAGCACAGGCTCCTCAAGTGCATCAAATACTCTTCTAAGAGGGGCTACTACGTGACCTTTCTCTTCGCTTTGCTCTAGGGGCCTCAAATCATAGGGGATGGTATCTGTCCCAAGGCGTTCTTTTAGCAGCTTTATACGCCTGGCTGTATTGCTTGCTGACCGATCAAGGTCTTCCTGTAACTTCTGTAATAGTTCTCTAGGATTTGGATGTACAGGGGTTTGGAGTGGGCAATTGGTTGTTCCACTAAAGGAGACTGTAGATGGAGTTCTACTGGGACTCACAGGTGGAATAACCACTTCTGCTTGGGCTTTATTATAGGACTCCAAGGCCTCCTGAAGATATTTATCATAATCTATCAAGGAATCAAGTTCTGTGACTCCACCCCCATTATTCGTTCCACTTTCTTGCCTTGGGGTTACAACTGGTGGAGTATTTGGATTAGGCTCCCTTCGGTGTGGAGCATAGGGTGGAGGTGGAAGCACCTCTTCCTCTGGTCCCTCAAAAATGGGTTTGAGTTTATTTGGCAAGATTCCTTTCCTAGCTTCGGCTTTTACAGCCAATAATTTGCATCGTTGGACTTTGCATTCCCTTATCCATGGAGGATTTTTATTTAATGTGCTCAGCCAAGAATCTATATATGAAAATTGTTCTGGGCACCCTCCCGTTTCTTTGGCGATGTTAGTCCAAAGTTTGCTTACTAAATTTATATCAAAAGTTCCCTGAGATGGCCATTCAGTATTTTGTTTCGGCCACTCTAATTCACATAACGTTCTCAAGCGCTCTGGCGTCATTTTGACTCCATATGCCCCTGAGAAGGCTTTCTTAAAATTATTTAACATACATTCAAGAGGTGTATTTTCCCCCTTTGAACCCCCAACTCCCATTGTATGGCCCTGTGAAGTATCCACTCAGTCACTCACACACTCGCTTCGTGGGGTTCCTTGCCCAGTGAAGTCGCCTTACTGGGAACCGAAGTACTACCCACTCCACACTCAGGTCAGCTACAGATTGTACTTTCTCACACATACAATGCGCTGGATACTTCACCACACTCTACTTCCCAACCTTTCCCTTTTCCTCCACCAGACCACCGTCTGATGTACCCAACCACCTAGCGTACTCAGTTTCCCCCTTACTGAGACGCAGAAGTTTGATCAAGACTTCTCTTCCTCCCAATTAATTGGAGGGCCAAAACCCCTTTGTGCACTTACCCTTAGCGGATCCCTCTTTATTTCTCTGGTTCCCCCCGGTCCGTCGCCGTCGGTGAGCAGGGTATCAGACAGACGAGACTTCTGCGTTCCCCTGGAAAAATGTTCCAGTGCGTGCTGGGTAAGCAGTTAGTGGTCCTCCCTCTTGTACCCTGCCCAGTAAGGCGAAGGGGCTGCGTTCCAGCAGACCACTTATCCGAGTCACAGAGGCACCATAAAATGTAGCACCCTGCTTGTGGTTAACGCTTAGCTGGAATGAAATATTCAACGCAGCAATAGAGAAATTAAAATAATAATTTATTTGTCAGACAAATAAATGTGAGGCACAGTGGTATATGGTTACCAAGCTCTGGCCTGCCCTCCTGCCATTATGGCCAGCACTTATATTCCCTCAGCTCAGCCCCCTTGCTCCTCCTTTGGCTGCCTCTGTCCAATCAGCCTGGTTAAAATTCCTATTGGCTGTTTGCTAGAACCAATCATAAAAGATACACCCATTTCCTATTACCTTTTATGGGAGACAAAGAGCTATATTTCCTTCTATTTATAATTGGCAAACAAATAGCCATTAATCTCTACAAGGCACCTTAATTACCAGATAACCTTTTGCCCTAGACTAGGCGCCTTAACTAACATTTCATCTTTTGCCCTATTGCCCTATTCACTCCAAAACAGATGGTGGCTAATTTTATCTGAACAGACCTTTTTGTTCACCTTCCCACACATTATCAATGAAAGATCTCCTTCTTTGGAGGTCATTAAGCAGAGGCTTGACAACCATATGTCAGGAGTGCTCCGATGGCGTCTCTCTGTCTGGCAGGGGTCCGGACCCAATGGCCCTCGTGGTCTATTCCAACTTCTTCTATGATTCTATAATTTCTTACTTTCTAAATCCTTTGCATAATTACATTTAAGCCAATATTTCATACATAACATATATAGATTTTTAGAAGCAAAGATCTTGTCTAAGTAAAAAAAGAACTTAGTAAAAGCTAAGTTCTATAAGTTCTCTAAATTCTCTGAAGCTTCAAAGCAGCTTCAGAGAGAGAGGCCTCTTCCCTAGCCAGCTGCTGTTTGTATTAGCTCTTGCCCTTTTAACCTTAGGAAGATGTGGCTCAAGTTTAATGGGAGGCACAATAATTAATTGTTTTTGCAACCTTGATTGTATTCTATCATTTGTATGGTCAGTGTGACCTTTTGCTCCCAGCCTGTTTTATGACCGCAATAAACCAAAGGGGCCTCTGACAAAGACCTTGCCTGCTGGTGTCCTGTCTCGAAAGGAAACATTTGTGAATTTAAGCTCATTTTTTTTGGAATACAGGAATCTGATCAAAATATAAGCCTTGATAAAAATGCAGGCTATGATCAGATGCCTCAGAAACAGAAGAAAAAGATTTCATCAAAAATCTGACTTTTTGCAATTCACTCAAAAATGGTGCCAAACAGTTGCAAATGGTCCCCTGAGAGGTTTGGTGCTCGAAACAGAAGACTTTTTATCACAGGACAGGAAATCAGCCCTCGACAACTTAACCGGGATAAAAAGATTTTTTTGAAAAAATCGCTAATGCTCCCCTGAGATGTTTTCCACCGCCTGTGCACTGTCCCTCAGACCATGTGGCCAAACGGTTGCAAATTCTCTCCCCTGAAAGGTTTGGCGGTCGAAACAGAAGGCTTTTTATCACACAACAAGAAATCAGCCCTCGACAGCTTAATCGGCGGAAGAAGATTTTTTTCAAGAAATCCCTAAATCCCGGGGTCACAATTTCAGAAAAAATGGTGCCAAACGGTTGCAAATGGTCCCCTGAGAGGTTTGGTGGTCGAAACAGAAGACTTTTTATCACAGGACAGGAAATCAGCCCTCGACAACTTAACGGGGATAAAAAGATTTTTTTGAAAAAATCGCTAATGCTCCCCTGTGATGTTTTCCACCGCCTGTGCACCGTCCCTCAGACCATGTGGCCAAACGGTTGCAAATTCTCTCCCCTGAAAGGTTTGGCGGTCGAAACAGAAGGCTTTTTATCACAGAACAAGAAATCAGCCCTCGACAGCTTAATCGGCGGAAGAAGATTTTTTTCAAGAAATCCCTAAATCCCGGGGTCACAATTTCAGAAAAAATCTGACTTTCGGCAATTCACTCAAAAATGGTACCCAACGGTTGCAAATTCTCTCCCCTGAAAGCTTTGGCGGTCGAAACAGAAGGCTTTTTATCACAGGACTAGAAATCAGACCTCGACACCTAACCGGCGAAAGAAGATTTTTTTCAAGAAATCCCTAAGACCCGGGGTCACAATTTCAGAAAATATCTGACTTTTTGCAATTCACTCAAAAATGGTGCCCAACGGTTGCAAATGCTCCCCTGAAAGGTTTGGCGGTCGAAACAGAAGGCTTTTTATACAGGACAAGAAATTAGACCTCAACAACTTAATCGGCGGAAGAAGATTTTTTTCAAGAAATCCCTAAACCCCGGGGTCACAATTTCAGAAAAAATCTGACTTTCAGCAATTCACTCAAAAATGGTACCCAACGGTTGCAAATTCTCTCCCCTGAAAGCTTTGGCGGTCGAAACAGAAGGCTTTTTATACAGGACAAGAAATTAGACCTCAAGAACTTAACCGGCGGAAGAAGGTTTTTTTCAAGAAATCCCTAAACCCAGGGTCACAATTTCAGAAAAAACCTGACTTTCGGCTATTCACTCAGAAATGGTGCCCAACGGTTGCAAATGCTCCCATGAAAGGTTTGGCGGTCGAAACAGTAGGCTTTTTATCACAGGACAAGAAATCAGTCCTCGACAACTTGATCGGCGGAACAAGATTTTTTTCAAGAAATCCCTAAACCCAGGGTCACAATTTCAGAAAAAATCTGACTTTTGGCAATTCACTCAAAAATGGTGCCCAACGGTTGCAAATGGTCCCCTGAGAGGTTTGGCGGTCGAAACAGAAGGCTTTTTATCACAGGATAGGAAATCAGCCCTCGACAACTTCATCCGTAGAAAAAGATTTCATCAAAAATCTGACTTTTGGCAATTCACTCAAAAATGGTGCCAAACGGTTGCAAATGGTCCCCTGAGAGGTTTGGCGGTCGAAACAGAAGGCTTTTTATCACAGGACAGGAAATCAGCCCTCGACAACTTCATCCGTAGAAAAAGATTTCATCAAAAATCTGACTTTCGGCAATTCACTCCAAAATGGTGCCAAACGGTTGCAAATGGTCCCCTGAGAGGTTTGACGGTCGAAACAGAAGGCTTTTTATCGCAGGACAGGAAAGCAGCCCTCGACAACTTCATCCGTAGAAAAAGATTTCATCAAAAATCTGACTTCCGGCAATTCAATCAAAAATGGTGCCAAACGGTTGCAAATGGTCCCCTGAGAGGTTTGGTGGTCGAAACAGAAGACTTTTTATCACAGGACAGGAAATCAGCCCTCGACAACTTAACCGGGAGAAAAAGATTTTTTTGAAAAAATCGCTAATGCTCCCCTGAGATGTTGTCCACCGCCTGTGCAACGTCCCTCAGACCATGTGGTGTAAGAAAAAAATGAACAAATTCCTATGCCCCACAAGTAACCCAGAGATGCATTTTAAATAAATGCACACATAAAGTAGGAATAAACTAGGAGTAAACTAGGAGTAAACTAGGTGTAAAGTAGGTGTAAAGTAGGTGTAAACTAGGAGTAAACTAGGTGTAAACTAGGTGTAAACTGGGAGTAAACTATGAGTAAGCTAGGTGTAAACTAGGAGTAAAGTAGGTGTAATGTAGGTGTAAACTAGGAGTGAATTATGAGTAAACTAGGAGTAAGCTAGGTGTAAACTAGGAGTAAAGTAGGTGTAAACTAGGAGTAAAGTAGGTGTAAACTAGGA